>NC_054824.1:122019684-122377184 GCF_018345385.1 Vulpes lagopus | reverse complement strand
AAAGTGTTTGAACAAAACTTGAGTCCTGATCATTGTTCACTGAACTATATGGATGGAGGAATGACTTCCCCTAGTGAGCCAGGTTAAAACATAAAGACAGGAAAAACAAATAGGCAGAGACATCAGGAGTTGTACACTATAAGAAAAAAAATTCCACAGTGTAATTCAGGCAAGTTATTAACTAATCTGTAGAATAATGCTCCAGAAAACAAAACTGAATCTAGAGTTACTACAATATCTGAAGCAAAATGTCTAACATTCAGCTAAGAATAACTAGACATGTAAAGAAATAGGAAAGTGTGACCTATAGTCTAGGGGTGAGGGTGGGGGAAAACCAGTCATTAGAAACTGACTCTGAGTGAATCTAGATGCTGGAGTTAGCAGACAGGACTTCACATAGCCATGTTAAATATGTCCAAAGAATCAAAGACAACCATGCTGAAAGAGTTAAAGAAAACATGCTGACAGTCAACTATTAAGGAGTCTCTACAAAGAAACAAAAATTGTATAAAAGAACCAAATGAAAATTCTAGAAGACCCTAACTGAAATAAAAAATTGACTAGATAGGATCAACAGCAGATTTGAGATGGCAAAAGAAAGAGAAAGAAATGGATTAATAGAAGTTATTGAAACTGAAAAACAAAGAAGAAAAAAATTGAAGAAAAATTAACAGATCCTCAGACTTGTCAGGTAATGTCATGATTCCAACATGTGCGTAATTGAAGTCCCAATAGAGGAGGAGAGAGAGGGAAAGGAACAAGAATATTGGAAGAAACTGTAATCTCCTGAAACCTGACCCAAAAAATTGAATTTACCAGATCCAAGAAGTTCAAGGTATCAAATAAAATAGGCATAGATGGGACCACATATAGATACATTATTGTCAAATTGCTGAAAGCCATTATAAGGATACAACCTTGAATGTGGAAAAAAAAAAAAAAAGATTTACAAAGCAATAATGATACAGTAAATGGCTGACTTTGCATCAGAAACAACAGAAGCCAGAGGCAGTGGAATTACAAATTCAAAGTGCTAAAAGAAAAATGTGACAACCCACTCTATATTCAAGACAAATGATTCTTCAAAAATACTGTGAAATAAAGACAATTTCAGATAAAAACTGAGACAATTCTTTGGTAGCAGACCTGTGCTACGTTAAATTCTAAGGCATAAGGCCTTCAAGCTAAAAGGAAATGATACCAGATGGTAACTGGGATCCATGGGTACAAATTAAGAGCTTTGGAAATAGTAAATATATAAGAAAATATAAAAAATTGAAGATTGTGTAGATATTTAGTCTTTTTCTTGAAATATCCTTATAAAACATAAGATTGTTAAAGGCAATAATTGTAATACTGTAGTTATACCTATATCATAATACAATTATGCCTATCTTATAATATAGGTTTATAACATAACATATTATGATAGCACTAAGAAGAGACAGGGATATGAAGCTATACTAGTACAAAGTTGCTATATTTTATTCAAATTAAATCAGTATTAACATGAGATATGATAAAGGTTCCTAGAAAGACACAAATTACTAAAATAGACTCGAGAATAAATAAAAAATAATCAACAGATGCAGAAAAAATTTTTGATAAGACACAGCACGTATTCATAAAAATTCTCACACAATTAGAAACAAAAGAGAACTTGATAAAGAGCAACTACAAAAAACTTACAACTAATATCATACTTAATGGTAAAAAACGGAATGCTACCCTCCTAAGATCAGGAGCAAGCAAGGCTGTTTGCTTGTACCATATGTATTCAACACTGTGGAGTAAGGCAAGAGAAATAAATAAATATGTAAATTGCAAAGGAAGAAGTAAAACTGTCTTTTAGGCAGACGTGACCTTGTATGTAGAAACTCCTAAAGAATCTTCAAAAAAGCTACCAGAATTAGTAATCAAGTTTAGTGATTTCACAGGTTATAAGATCAGTGTACAAGAATCAATATATGGCATTTTTGTATACTAGCATCAATGAATTTTAAAAAATACATTAAGAAAAACAATTCCATTCACAAATACATCAACAATAATAAAATACTTAGGAATAAATTTAACAAAGGAAATGCAAAACTTAAAGGAGTCCCAATTAAACGGAGAGATACATCACATTCATGTTTGAAAAACCCATTTGCTAAACTAACATTATACCCAAATTCATTTTTAGATTCAAGACAATTTCTGTCAAAAGCCCAGTAAATTGTTCTTGTACAAATTGACAAACTGATATAAATTTACGTGTAAATAACATAGGACCTAAAATATCCAAAACGATTTTGAAAAATAAATGAAGAACAAACATGTTAGGATTTACATGATTTCAAAACTTACTACAGAGCTACAGTAGTCACGAAAATGTGGTTATAAGTGTAAGGATAGACATACAGATAGACAGAAGAAAACAAGGAGTTCCAAAATACACCAAAACATATATGGCAATTGATTTTCAACAGAAATGCCAAAGAAATTCAATGGAAAAAGACAAGCCTTTTCTAAAAATTGTACTGGATATTCATGTATTTTATTGACATTGAATCAATATCAATTGGACATCTGTATATTTCATTTTTTTTTTAATAGTCACACAGAGAGAGAGAGAGAGAGGCAGAGACACAGGCAGAGGGAGAAGCAGGCTCCATGCACTGGGAGCCCGACATGGGATTCAATCCCGGGTCTCCAGGATCGAGCCCTGGGCCAAAGGCAGGCGTTAAACCGCTGCACCACCCAGGGATCCCCATCTGTATATTTCAGGAACTCAACCTGGACCCTTATCTCTCACCATACACTAAATTAACTCAAAATGGATATTAGTCCCCCCGCCCCTTCAAATGTAAGCTCAAGCTGAAACTACAAAATTCCTAGGAGAAAATCATTGCATGCCTTAGGTTAAGCAAATATTTTTTAGATATGACAACAAAACACCATTTTTAAAAGGATTCTATAGAGCAGTTGTTCTCAACCACTGTGAGAATCACTGTGAGGCCATTGTGCCCCTCAAGGGATGGTTGGGGATGTCTGGAGACATTTTTGATGTTCATGACTTGGGGATAGTGCTACCAGCAACTAGTGCACAGAGGCCAGAGATGCCACCAAACATTCTACAATACACAGAACAGTTCCTATCCTGTCCCCCAACAACAAGGAGTGATCTGGTCCAAAATATCCACAGTGTCAAGATTAAGAAACTGCTCTAGACTAACATAATGTTTCTTTCCTATAGTGCTTGCTCCTACATATCTATTATCTACCTATTAATCTACATATCATATTTCAGTTGTTGCCTTTCTGTTCTCTCCTACAGACTGGGACTCTGCAAAGATCAATTCATGTCTATCGTGTGTTTCTTTCTTTTGTGTGCTTGGCATAATGCCTAAAACAGGTAGGTGCTCTCTAAGTGCTTGATAGGACAATAGGTAAAGAAATGAAAAAATGAGTGATTAAATCTAATTGCTATTTTGAGGATAATTATGCTATTTTCATCATTAAACACCTACCATGGTTTTATGTTTATAACACTAGCACCAAAAACTAATTTTTAAAGTAAGCATTATTCTATAATAATCTTTTCATCTTTCTAAAGATGAAAAGAAATCTTACAAGAAGCTTATGTCACATTTCTAAAAGAAATGTGAAAAAAAAAATAGGTTAATTTCTGAATTCACTTTCCACAGCCAAAAGTATCTATCTTTGGCTTTTACACAGGAAAAACATCCTTTGTAAATCTCCCTTCCCAATAGTGTACTAGCAAGTTAATATTATTGTCATCAATAATAGTCATTATCATTAACTAGAGTGTGCTGTTCTCATCTTTAAAGCTCTTTGCACAATCTACTAGTTACCATTAGGATTAAAGTTATAACATTTAAATATAGGCATTTCATCTTAAAGTTTGCATTTCCCATTCTCATATTATAATAAAAGAAATGAAAGCAACTAATATTGTTACAACTCTTCTTCAATACTCTGCCTCCCACCCTACCCCAATCCTGGATAAGTCAGGGGATTCAAAAGAAGACATAGATGGAGTTGTTATAATTACAGTCATAGACATAGACAGATGGTTAGACAGAAAGCTAAGAAGGTAAGTAGGTAAGTAGATAGATAAATGATATAGATGATTAGATAGATGTTAGGTAGGTAGATAGATGATAGATAGATGATAGATAGATAGATAGATGATAGATGATAGATAGATAGATAGATCGATAGATCGATAGATAAGGCAGGCATGGAGATAGAAGATACACTCGTACATAGATACACAATTATACTAAGTATGTGTACTTTGTCTCTATCTGTCTACCTATCCTTTTCTCATCTTGTTTCTCCACTTTCGTATATACATTAGTAGCTGTCTAATGTCTACGACTTAGTCTCACCTCTTGTCACTGGTGTTTAAGACCTTCTCCAGTTTGGCCAATATCTGATTCCAATGGAATATATCTACATTTCAAAAATTCTCTGCTTAAGACATGTTGACCTACTCATGTCTCTCAGAGAAGAGAGCTTCTGAGAGGATTTGCCTGCATACCTCATGTCCTCAAGCTACTTTAGGAACAAGAAACTATGATGGGTAAAACTGGAGTGGCGATTGCCTCTCTCTTCGAATTCATTTTCTAAAGGAAGTAGCTGTTAATATGCTATCATAGAAGAAAATAGATAAAACAGATGGGGAAAATTCTTTTCCTTCAGTAATTTTCTTCCACTTCTTCAATGGGATCTTATGATACCCTTCTACTTTGCTTCTAGTATTCCTGATTTGTCTACTTATTCATCATATAGTGTTAAAGACACACAAAATAATATAAAGAATGTTAAAACAATTATCATTATACTGTATTTCTTTAATACTTTTACTAAATTTGTACTTAACCTTGAATAATTTTAAGTATTACTTTACATGTTTTTATGACTTCCATAAATTATATCATAATGCATAGACCATTTCACAATTTACTTTATTAAAGCAACATTATGCTTATAAAATGCATTCATTGTAAGAACCATGTAGCTATAGTTTATTTAGCTTCACTATTATTTAGTACTCCTTTATAAGAACTTAACCACTTGAGGTTATTTCCAATTTTTGCTACTACAAATATTGCTACCATAAAAATACTTACCCATGTCTCCTTGGATATGCTAGTGTTATTCTAAGAAATATGTCTAAGTATGGATTTTTTTAATTATAAGGTATGCATGTCTTCAGCTTTCTTTAGAGGAGGAATTGTTTACCACAATGGCTTTACATTCCTACTACCAAGTGTAGAGATTTCCTGATGTTCTTATTCATTGCTTGATATTGTCAAACACATTCCCATATGATAAGGTGAAATCACGAATCATTTTGGTTGTCTCTGTCCTACTCTGTGTTTTATAAATATATTAGTCACATCCTATCATTTTGTGTATAAATTTTTCATAATTGGAAGCTATCCTGGATCACAAGTTGATCTCTTATTTTTACATACACTTAATATCTATGGATAAGGCCTTAGCAGAAATGTAGACTGTTCTTTGTATTTAGGATGTGGCTACAAAGCTGTCTGTATATACCTTGTAGAATCTCCATCATTATTTTTGCTTTTTCTGAGGATGATCAAGCTGGTGATGATAAGGTGATACAGTCACGACTAAATCTGCCAAACTAGAACATGCTGAAGTGTAGCTATTTTAATCATTGATTGATAGGCAATCATCTCTGCTCCACTGTCTGTGGGTTACAGCCAAGCCATTCAATCCATGTCAGCCTATTCTAGTGTGAAAAAAAAAAAAAAAAAACAGGGTGGTGGGGTGACAGTTCCACAGTGCAACCCTTTACAAACTATTCTCTAGCTAGAGTCCAAGATGACTCCATACCTAAGTATACCTCACATTGTACTTCTATTTTCCTTTCCTCTTTAATACTCATTATAAATAATTGAAAAACAGCTTATGTCTGGGTTATTAAAAGCACTCAACTGCCAGGAAGAGGTTTTGTTTTTTTGTTGTTGTTGTTTTTTGTTTTGTTTTGTTTTGTTTTTTTGGTTAAGTCTTTAGTTGCCAACCCAGTGATGATAATGACTATGATGGCAATGAAGAATGTTTACGCAAGAACCAAAGGGTACAAGACATAATCCAGAACCCGTGTGTGGGGTGGTATGTTCATGAGTGTGTATCTGAGAGAATGGCCTTGCCCTTTGTGTTTGGAAACTGTAGTGCCCCTCTTTCCACAGATATCTCTTTGGATAAAACTAAAATTCAGATAAGTGTAGGTCATCATTCCTACAGTGTATTCATAGGAAGCTGACCCTGTACTTTGTGACTGTAAACTGAAGCACAATAGTCACATTCAACAGTCTTAGCTATTGGACAATCTTGGCGCAAAGTCACTGGAGACGTGACTCATCAATTCCTGCGTGCAGACTTCTCCTCTTCTAAACCTCCATCTCCTTTGGTTTTGAAGCCATGCCATTCAAGATCTAGGAAAAGAATAACTAGATTTTTGAAGAATGTTAAATACCAGCATTGTCAGTAACCACAAAATAATTCCCAAAGGGTGTCATATAACAGAAACCCACTGCATACCCATTAGACTCCAAACTCCTTGAAGTCAGTCTGCCTGTCTTCATCCCTGCTTTATCACATAGCTCCTAGCCAAGTATACTACGCATAGCAGAGCAGTCAATAAATATTTGAAAAGGTTGTATGCTGCTTATAGGGACTGTTGCTATTTATAGGCTTGGTATGGGTCTGGATTCCTGTCCTTCCCAGAGCCACGCAGGGCTTTTTGCTATAAATGAGCTGCCTCTCCCTACTTGCTGTGAGCCAGGTTTTTGTCCATCTGCTGCCATTGTTTCCCCACGTTTCACAGCTATGTTGTATTGCATGTGGTTATTCTTTAGTGGGTCATTACGGCATCTGTCTGCCCACCTTGTGAATGCCCCGTCTCACTTCACCAGACAGCAGCTGCCGGAACATCCTGCTCCCCTCCATCATCCACACAGATCCAGCCCCGTCAAGCCTCCCCTGCAGAAATCATCGTTTCATTGTTTGGGGGTTGGCTGCACTCCAGGACCTGGTTACTGGGATCCTTGCTTGCCACTTAATACTTCTATAGGTAATTTTTTTAACCAGATGTGCTACCCACAAGAAATTTCACTTTCATGGATATGTACAAGAATATATACAACCATTACTATATAGATCTTTATAAGTTCTAATTTTTTTTTAGGAAGTGACCCTGGAAGCCACATTAATAATGATAGAGGAAAGCTCTCATTTTAAAAAGACTGGACTTCCAGAAACCCTAATTCTCATCCAGAACGAATCTTAAAAGAGGAGCAATAATAACACTGTCACAAAAATCATGCACTTTACTCGGTCACCTTAAGTGGAGGCTTCCTGATGGTTCATAGCCATTAAGATGAAGCTTGGCTACAAGCAGTATCCAGCTTACAATAGGAAAAACCAAAAGTTTCTATATTAAGTTGATTGTTTGGAACTCAGGCTTCTGTTCCCTTTGGTAATTTTACTTGTCATCAAATTGAAGGGCAGTAAAACTCAGGTTGTATTGATACTGATATAGTGCATCCAAAAACTGAAAGTATCCATATCTTTTCTAGAACATAAAGTTCATGGCCTTTATCACAGCTATTTTCCTAACCTTTCTTGCTTGCTTTTATATACACTGCATGATAAAAAGACTCAACATCAGAGTCACTGACAAAAGCACATTTAATATACAGTGGGCCCCAATTGTATTACTTTACAGAAACTCAACAGGAATGATGCTGTATTCAGTGAAACTCTTTCTAAGTGCAATGTCAGAGGCAAGAATAGCATTTCTTATCACTTATCTTCCCTCCCTCGTCCCCACCCCCATCACTGCAAAAGCCTCCCACCCCATCACTGCAAAAGTTCACTGGGAGTAGGACAAGACAAGCAACTGGTTGGGCAGCCTTTGTGGTGAAGAGAAAGAGTAGCACCTCCTGACAGAGGTACAAACAGGATCTCCCCACTTCCCAGGATCTCCCCACCAGACATATGGTATCTGTCAAAAAGTAACAAAGCTGGAGTTAATGTGGTAAGGACAGACTTGAATCAGTAATATACTGTTGCAATAGGAGAAAGAGTCCAGAGTGAACCAAATTCAACTCAACTGAACTGATTTGGACAGAGATGATGGGATATTTTAAAGGAAGAATGAGGGAATGGAAAGAGGAGTGAGTGGGGGTTCGCTAGAGTCAAGGAAGTGGAAATTACAAAAACAGAAGAGGGATTTGGTTTGAACCCGCCTGGGTTTATTAACTGGTCCTCATCAAAATAAGTTCCTACCCTCCCAGAGAAGCTGGGACATAGGGGCCCCATCTTCAGGTGTTGGCTGGAACACACTAAATTCTTTGGGAAGCCTTGAGTTTTCTCAGGCAGGCGATTTAATGGTATGATCCTAGGGATGTAGCCTTGAGCTGTTAGGAATTATGTTAGTGTTTGTTCAAGTCATTATAGGGCAAAGTTGAGGCCTACTTGGAAGGAGTGCTCCAGGAGCCTGACTAGAGGCTGGTCAAGGAGAAAATCTTTGTCATGTCTCAATAGTCACTCAATAACCCATGAAAGCAATTTTGCAGATGAAAAACCTGAGGACCCAGGGGATAACAGGCCCAAGATCTAAGGAGACCTGGTTGGTAGAGGTGGAATTGGAGAGTAGATCTGTTCAGTCTCTGCCAGGTGATAATATTGGTTGGCTCCTTGGAGCACTACCCTCCAGAAGCCAGCAGCATGGGTCATGCACATCACCTGCATCTAAATTATAGTTCAATGAGAATGATGGAGAGACCTGACTCAAGGCAAAGCAAACAATGCAAGGAATTCCTTTCTTTATAAAGTTTAAATAGTTAAATAAATCCTCACTAATGTGAATAAGAAGTAGGGAGTGACCAGGCTGTGTATGAACTGGAGTTTGAAGCATTCTATGACCTATTTAAATAAGGTGATGGAATAAATTAGCTTTAAAATCAAACACAGGAAGAAAAAGGGCTTTCTCATATGCCATTTTTAAACAGTTCCCAAAAAATATGCTTTTCAACTCTACATTTGGTTTCTCTACAAATATTATGACAACTGGTATTACACTTTGGAGCTGAGAAACTCCCCCCCTTTCCTCGCTACTTTCCAAAATTTACGTGCCTTTTCTACTTCTGCTGCCGCCACTCTTGAGTCATTTCTGCCAAGCCAGTCCTTTTCATTCCTCTACATAATGTGCTATTCCTCAGTTTGAACATAGTCATTTCAGTCCAAGAGGAAAAAAAAAAAAGTGCTATATAAATAAATCTTTATTACTGTCACAGCATTGTTAAAGAATTTCCTAGTTGGAGCTGCTCTTCGTTTGAAATCACCACCTTACCAGGGCAGAGAGGATCCTGCTAGGCATTTTAAATTAGGAAAGACAGTTTTATTGTCAAGGCAGGTCAATCAAATTATAATTGGCTCTAATTTGCACTCCCACCAGCTGTTAAATTCTTCACCTGCAGCACTCAAAATGGTGTGAAATTCTTGCCGGCTTTGTGAAAGCTTCAAAGAGAATCACTCTCCATCTGATCCCTAAAACCAAAAGTCCTTGTTACTCTTCATCAGAAGCAAGGAAAATGCACCATTGGCTCTGACTATGGGAAGCAGGATCTGGTCCAAAGTGGGCTGAGCCTGACAAGGATGGACAAACACATCTTCCATGTACAGTCATCCTTGACAAGCCAATATTTCTATCACAGACCAGCCAGGGGGCTTTCCTTTGTTATAACCATAACACCGTGGAGTTGTATATTCTATTTCATTGCAAATTAAACTTGCAACTCTCAGGGAAATCACAATTTAGCACTTAGAATGGGACAGCAGACAAGGAGAGAATTCTGGGATAGGGCGTGTCCATGCTGTTTTTGTAGTGAGGACCCACTGTGCTTTCAGACATCTAGCACTGCAGATTGCCTGGTCCTGTCTTGAGATAGGTTGGGACTCTGGATAACTAAAACACTTATAGGGAACTTCTTTCTACCAGTGCCCAGAAACACACATGCACGTAGAACACATCATGTGCATGCATGCACGCACACTCACCAACAGACACAGCTCTAGTAAAGAATGGAAAGCAACAACCAGTTAGCACATTATGATGAAGTACCATCTTGCTATTACATTGAAGGTGCCAGCTTCCTACTCCTTTACAATTTTGCTGAAAGTGTTTTGAGTAAAATAGTTGATCCTTTAATGGTGGCAAGAGTTGGGCAGCCCGGGTGGCTTAGCGGTTTAGCGTTGCCTTCAGCCCAAGGCGTGATCCTGGAGACCCAGGATCGAGTCCCATGTCGGGCTCCCTGCATGGAGCCTGCTTCTCCCCCTGCCTGTGTCTCTGCCCCTCTCTCTCTCTCTGTCTCTGTCTCTGTGTCTCATGAATAAATAAATAAAATCTTAAAAAAAAATGGTAGCAAGAGTTTTGCATGACCAGATGTGGAAACAACATCAATACCAAATAATCAACATAATTTTAATTTTTAATGAATTTGAGGAAGTGTTGGTTTGGCTGTGCTAAGGAAACTTTTTAATTTAAATGACTGAATGGAAGTTTTCCTAATTTGCTGATTTGCCATTTGGACAGCCCCCAACCATCTCAAAATGAGGGTATTTGGGGATGATGAGTGAGGAAAAAAACATTATGAAGAAAATAAGGTGCTTTGAAGAAATATTTCTGGATTCCAATGGGTTTAAGAAAATACAAGATGAACTTTTTATTTTTTATTTTTTTTTTTTAATTTTTTTTTTTTAATTCTTATTTTTATTTATGATAGTCACCGAGAGAGAGAGAGAGGCAGAGACACAGGCAGAGGGAGAAGCAGGCTCCATGCACCGGGAGCCCGATGTGGGATTCGATCCCGGGTCTCCAGGATCGCGCCCTGGGCCAAAGGCAGGCGCCAAACCGCTGCGCCACCCAGGGATCCCAAGATGAACTTTTTAAAGAATAAAATAAAATATTGCACTAGAAATAAGAGAGAGAGAGAGCATAGCTTCTAAGTAAACTTTCCAGGAAATGAGTCAAGAACACAAATAATCACTATAACAGTATTTACTAGAGCCGAAAACTAAAAAAATCTAACTTTCCAATAATAAAGAATAAGTTAAATCATCTAAAGCACTTCTATAAACCAGTGATCATGCAGTATTTAAATGCTCTTCATGAAGAATTTTACATTACATGAGAAAATGCTTAGAACAGTGTTAAATGAAAAATGGAATAAAGATTATTCATAGTATAATGTCACTTCTATAACTATATATGTACTATACATACATACAGTACAAACTCAGAAAAATATTGTATAAGAGTGGTTAGTCCCAAGTGGTAAGTGTACAGGCAATATTAATTTATTTTTCTTTGTGTTTTTCTCTACTTTTCAAATTTTACAAACTGCATTTTTGAAATTTTTATAAACAAAGGAAATAAAAGCAATAAATACTTGCAAGTGGTATGAGTTCAGGATGCAATTCTCAGGTGCAAAAACTGTCACCTATTTTCATTTCTCTAGATCAGATCAACTCTTTGAGGCCCAGTGGCCTTGGGAAGGCAAAATCCTTAAGAGTGTTCATTATTGGGGCTCTATTGCCTATCAGTGCAAACAGAGAATTGAAGGCAGAACCAGACCTTCAGTGATTAGTTTCCCATCTTTCCCTTCTTCCTCTGAATATCCAGATGTGACCATGTAGCAGGTGCTGGCACTAAGGTGGGGTTCTTCATCCCCTCCATGACTATTCCACATAGGATCTCCTGACTTAATGGCTCTGATCCTTCCTGCCCCAAGGAAGGGCATGGCTTATGAACAGAGCACAGTTCTCCAAAACTCATTGATGCCCCCACCAAAAAATACATCTCTTAGTCTCCAGGAAGCTGCCCACACTCTAAAGAGCACACTTCATCCACCCAAGTGCTCACCATTATTTTCTCCTAATTTCAGGCCTTTCAAACAAGTTATGCATTAGTCAATATGGACCTCAAAAGCAATACCAAGATTGGAAGATAAAGATATGGATATGAATATAGATATAGATAGATATAGAGAGATATAAATATATCTCATAGACCTTTCCAGGTATTACCTTATTTTGTACTCCCAGCAAGCCAATGAGATACCACCATAATTATCCCCATTTTCCAGATAAGAAAACCTGGGGCTTAGAAAGTTTAAGGAACTCCCCAATATCACACAACTTTAATATATAACTTCTCTTTGTGGTCCAGACAGAAAGCCTTTAACAACTCCCTAAGGATTGGAGCTAAAAATATAGAAGAAAAATTGACTTTCTTCTTGGGGTGGAGGCAAGAGATAAGCCAATAATTCCATTAAGTCTCCTACAGCACTAAAAGTAAGGTATAAATTAATATCTCAACACATTAGACTGCCATCCATGCTTAAGACCAAGAACAAAGAGAGGATAAAAGAAAAGAATGCAAAGTCATAACCTGTTGGTTGATAGTATCTGCTTCACTTGGCAGAAGTAAACAAGAGACTGAACATCTTCCAGCCAGGAAGAAACTGGCAGAGACTATGGGGAGAATTTTGGTGAAATTGGGAAAAGATTCTGCTTCTCTAGGGACTTGGGGCCTAAGAAGTTCATCCATGCCCTATTATCTTTCTGCCCAGATGTGACCTCTATCTGTTTGCTTGGGCTGCCATGACAAAGTACTACAGAATGGGTGGCGTTAATAGCAGAAGTTTATTTCCCAACGCATCAGCAAGACTGGTTTCTCCTGAGGGTTTGTTCATCTCCTTGGCTTATAGATGGCCATCTTCTCCTTGTATCTGCACGTGGTCTTTCCTCTGGGTATGTCTGTGTCCTAGTCTGCTCTTCTTATAAAGACACCACCCCTAGGTCCCACCTTGACCTCACTTAACCTTAACTGCCTCTTAAAAGACCCTACCTCTAAGTATAGCTATATTCCATTGTACAGGGGGTTAGAACTTCAACAAATGAGTTTTGGAGGGACACAACTTAGCCCATAACAGTATTTAAGGTTAAAGTCTAGGTTCCCTTTTGATATACTCTGATGCCTTGATATGCCACTTAGAATGGGCTATTTCTCTCTGCTTTTACAAGTAGGCACCTGGTTATTTCTGTTTCATGTAGGAAAAGTCAACTCTATTCACTAAACACATTGTATTTGTTTGGAACTGCTCTGTGCTATGAGAGCTATGTGGAAGGTGGAAGACTTGAGTCCTGGACCAAGAATCTTGCAATCTGAGATAAGCAATCAGATAAATATAGCACATATGTAGAAATCTGTGGTCATGGTGATTCATGTGGTTTGGTCAGAAAGGCAACACAAAATACCAGGGATGTAATAACAGTGGATCGTAATCTACTGTGGCCTTATTATAGCTGTATAGTCTTGTAAAAATCT
The DNA here is from genome assembly GCF_018345385.1 of Vulpes lagopus. NCBI lineage: Eukaryota > Metazoa > Chordata > Mammalia > Carnivora > Canidae > Vulpes > Vulpes lagopus. The sequence continues at coordinate 122,363,746 of NC_054824.1, read as the reverse complement.
CTGGGTCTCACTGTGACTTTCTTTTCTCATCTGTGAAATGGCATTAATAGGTACAAAAAGGGATTTACATGAGAATTAAATAAAATAATACATATAATATAAAGCCATTGGAACAGTACCTGGCACATTGTAGTCACTCAGTCAATGTTATCATTTGTATTGTTGTCACTATGCTGTTAGGGGCACCCAAGCTGGCTGATAGAAGCCAGACAAACTGTGTCCAATTTCAAGGACCCAGGAGTTTCCAACTCCAGGTCAATTCTATCAACAGAGAGAGAACCAGTCCCAGAGCATGTCTTCAAGACAAATTAGTTTGCTGGGAAGAAACTGCCACTTAAGGCCATGCTGATGATGGACCAAAAGGAAATATAACTAAGGAAGGTAGGGGTGTAGACAGTAGTAAATGCTGACTTTGGAAAACTGGGTTTTCGGCCATGAGTGATTTGACAAATACAAGTGAGGGAAACTCTGTTTCCTCTGCCCAAGACCCTGGTTTGTGTCCCTCACATCCTTACTCTTCCAGCTCTCAGGGAAATAACATGGACTTGGAAGCCATAATGAGGGATTGAATCTTGCTTTAATTTATTTTGTGCTTTTTGGCACTTACTGAGCTTTTCTAAATGTCAGTTTCTTCTCTGGACAATGGAGAAATCATGTCAGTAATACAGATAGTGCCTATTACATATCTGGTGCAGAGCATGTCCTGACACTTGGTTTAAGTACAATTAGCAGAGATTATTATGAAGAATTTCTATCCCACACACACATATCCTGAGTACCAGGTACTTCCCCATGCATTTCTTTCCAGGTAGCACAACCATCAGATATAGTAGAATAAATTAAAATTCTATAATTCCAAAAGGAAGTTTTCAAGAAGTTCCCCTTTTTTCAATCATTGTTATTTCCAACACTGCCAAACATCAAGACATCACAGAGTCCATCGGTGTCTGTCTGTCAATGTAGTAAGTAGTCAGATGAAGCTTGCCTCTGAAGTAATGGATGACAGCTGATCAATACACTAATAAAAAAGATCAAAGCAACAAAATTTTAAAAGGGAAATATATCAATACGACTCAGTGTGTATCTTAGGTATGTCTTTGAGGAAGAAGAGAATGAAAGAGGTAGAAAAAATTAACTACATACTTATGATGCTTAATGACTTGCAAAATATTTTCACACAGTCTTCCATTGATTCTTATAACAACCCAGTGAAATATTTAAATTACTTCAGAATGAGAATTGTTACTAGATCAAGTATTGTTAAAACAAAAGGCACATGCTTGTACACCTTTAAAAGAGTGGATGGGGCAGCCCAGGTGGCTCAGCTTTTTAGCGCTGCCTTTGGCCCAGGGCCTGATCCTGAAGACCCAGGGATCCAGTCCCTGTCGGGTTCCCTGCAGGGAGCCTGCTCCTCCCTCTGCCTGTGTCTCTGCCTCTCTCTCTCTCTCTCTCTCTCTTTCTTTCTTTGTGTCTCTCATGAATAAATAAATAAAAATCTTTTTTTTTAATGTTAAAAAATAAAAAAATAAAAGAGTGGTTCTCAAGCTAGATCTGCAGATCTTGGGGACCAAGTTATATAATCTTTCCTTTCCTAATTTCTGTAAATTTTTTTTGTTAATTTGTGATTTTCATGTTGATGATTATCTAAAAAAAACATTAACCCATGTTAATTCTGGATCATACCAATAAACAGGTTGTAATTGAGTACATTTGGGACATTCCAGAATCTCACTGGCATTGAGGAATTCTTCTCGATATTTGGGAGCTTAATGTGAAAAGAATTGAGGCTCCTCTGATAAGTTCATGCCATATAAAGACCAACAGACATACAAATAGCATTTGTTCAGGAGTGTGACTAGAGAAACAGAAATGGTGAGGGAAAGGAGTCATTCATACAGCACTCAGGAGTAAATGCTTGCCAGATGCAAATACCTAAGCTGTAGCACACAAAAAGGGATTTCCTTCCAGAAAAAAACATCACCGGCCCCATTCATGTAAAGATGATTTTTGAATTTTGTTTTCAGAAGGATTTTTTGAAGGCCATATAGTTTGAAATTTTCTATTTGTTTTATGTTTCCTTACAAGTTATATGCACCAAAAAACACAAATTTTAATTTTTAATGTTTGTAAATTATTTTATTACACATTTTTATATTGATTATATTATTATTTTATAGTTGTAACTTATATCAGACAACCACACAGCTAAAAATTGGGGGTAAAAAAATTTGAAAACACTGCTTTTTGAGATAGAAATGTTTCTCAGACTGGTCTGTAAAATTTCTTTGAATTAGTTCAATCGTTTGTGGTGACCTGGAAGAGCTAACTTTAGTTACGAACTAAGTGAGAATTCTTTTTTGCACATGAACCACCATTAAGTGATTTCATTCTCTTTCTACATGCAGACTGTCATATAACCACGTTTTCTTGAAGTGGTGCACGTGACATAGTGCAATCCATCAGTGAAAGAGGGTGAACCAAACCTGTAGCAACGTGTCCATGACGCACTGCAAAAGCTGAATATGCACTCAGCCTGTAAGTTAAGTAACCACAATTGAAATTTTGTGAAACTGAAATTGGATAACTGAAATCCAATATCAAGGCATGCAAAAGGGGAAAAACAGAAAAATGTTCCCTGGGGGACTGGCTCTGAATCTGGCATTCCTCACATTTCCTCCGTGACTCTGAAAAATGTTATTATTGCTCTGCCCTGGTCTGGTTGATTTTTTTCCTTGGGGAGGGAGGCACAGTCGTCATTGCATTTGTTTTGTTTTGTTGCCAATTACAAAACAGGGGCCAAGAATATGCTTTGTAAAGAGCTTTGTGAATCACAGATGCCCAGCATTGTCAAGCATGAAAATCTTCAAAATGCAATGTAAGGTCTTCATGTAGCATGTCTTGCCATCTTCTTTCTTCATAGCTCATCTCCAATCATTTTACTGTGCTTATTTGAAAACAGATGGAATAGAATAAATAATACTCTAGTTAAAGGGTGGTTTGATTTCCTATTAAAAGGACTAGTATTAATGTCTTCTCCTTTTGCCCCAAAAGGAGAATGGAAGGGCATGTCAGTTTCTAACTTCAGTCAGAAAGAACACATTTGAAAAGGAAAAACTTGATAGGAAAAGAGAAGTGAATTCAAGTGACTTTCATAAGCCAAGTACAAGTACTTCAAAGGTTTTATTTTGGTTTAATAAAAATTGTGCACACTATTACAATTGCTCTGTGGACTGGTTCCTCTTTGCTTTTTGTTTAGAAACAAATAAAAATAGCTGAATTATTAATGTGAAGTAAATTGGTTACTGTGCATTTAGAGTTACTTTTTAATTCACACATATATCTGTATTAACATCTTAATGGTGCTTTACTACAGATTATGCCATACTTGTAATGGCATCCAAGGAACCATTTAAAAGATAATGTTTCTAGGAGAGACATATTTGAAGACATCGTGTTGAGTATAGGAAAAAATGGTCTGAATAAAGTCAAAAAATCCATCTGTGAAGTTAGGGGGTGCAGTCCACAAGACCACCTGACTGACACCACTACTGGGCTCAAGGGTTCCCTAGACTACCGTTAGTGTCCATGAATCACTAGAGGAACTCACTAAAAGCTGTAATAATCATGGTTATGGTTTATTACAGTGAAAGAATAAAGAATACAGATTGAAACCAGCCAAAGTCAGAGTCCCAGAAGATTCCAAACATGGAGCTTTCAGTTGTCCTCTCACCATGGAGTCATGGACAATTTTAACATTCCCAACAATAATAGGTGACAATATGCATGGACTATTGCTAGCCAGGGAAGCTCAACCAAGCTCGGTGTCCAGAGTTTTTATTATGGAGACATAGTTGACTGCAGATATGGCTGACCTTGGTCTCCAACCTCTCTGGAGCCCTTCTAGAGGTAGAACAGATATCAGGAGGTCCAAAGTCTTCATCATAAATCACATTGTTAGCTGCCTCTTGTAGCCCAAAGCCCCCAGGTAAACACACACTTCTCCTAGAAAACACCTCCAGCAAAGGTCAGACCTCACCCTGTGTAAGTTTAAATTCCGTATTACACAAGCAACTCCCTGGCCTCTGGCCAAGGATCTCCTATAGAGAAATGATCCCATTCATCTGAACATCTACCTTTAATAGCATTTATATGATGCAGGCAGCAATAGTATCAGTATGAATATGCCTGTCCATTTGTGGGATATGGCTAAATTTAAAGAAATTAATGCATCCTGTGCAGTCATTATAATCACTTTAACATTTTGCACTAATTTGATTATTTCATTTATTGCTATTTGTACCTTGTGATAACTTTATGCAGAACTATTTAACATAGCAATTCTCTGATGATTGATCAATCCAGCTCTTCAGGCCAGTCATTTTCTATTGGTATTATATCCTGAGGAGGATTTAACTTAATCTCCCAGTGTATTTGATTACTAATATGAGTATAATCATAAGATTTATTTATTTAAGGAAGTCAAATCTTACCAATGATGCAAATGTTACACTGTATCACAGCATGGTCATGGTACATGAAACAAACAATTCTGTTTCATTGCAGAACAAAATCACTAAGAATTACAGAGGTATTTGGTATGCCTTCCAACACAACCAACCCCTGCCGATATACCAGATATTACTATGGACAGGCACCATGATAATTGGCCATGATTGGTTATTTCCAGGGTCAAAGTCAGTTGGGGACAAAAATCATACAATCTGTCTCAATTCTAGGCTTGTGCTAAAACCATTTTCCATTATATGCTATTATGTAGCAAGCCCTACCTCTCTTCTATGAGGAAGATGCAGGTGGTATTCAGAATAGTTCCTATCCCTGCTAACTGTATTTCCGTCTGTGTCTTATTTTGATCTGTCCTAATGGTGAGGCCAGTCATGGTACATTGATGTAAATTGCAAGTGCCTGCAGAGAATTTCCATAGGGTTGGAAGGCTGTAAAATTACCATACCTGTGCCCTTGAACTTCAGCAGCTGGGATGGAGAGCCAGTGGCTACTTTGGCCTCCATCTGTATTAAAATAGTCAAGAGGCCCTGTTGGGTCAGGGTACGAGCCTTTTGCCAACGCTCCTAGCACTATTCCATATTATTTGCTGAGTCGGCTTGATCTACTTCACTACATCTTTGCAATCCTTCCAGGCTGATGCCCATCCTTTGCCTTTCTCTGGGAAGAGAATCCTTCTAATCTGCTCATTCTAGTTAATAAATCTTCTTCCTCCAAACACTACTACTCCTCACTATAAGTGGATTCATTTGATACTAAAAATAAATTTTTTTTGAGTGAATTCTGTCTGTCCCAAGATGAATGAGCCAGAGCCTGCCGCCCCCACCTCTCCCACCCCACCACTGCCTAAAGGCTGTGTTTTGACTGGAGTGTCAGTGTTGTTTCATCCACTAAGCTTGGTGTTGCCATTGTGGGCTAATGGCCTGAATGCAGTTAGAATACATGTTTTGTACTAAAAAATGTTTGTCCTTCATTCTAGAGTTAGATGAAAGGTAGTCACAGCCAGATGTATGTTAGTTCAAGTATGCCATAAGGCCTCCCATAGCCTTCCTCATCTCAAGGTGGTGCTGTTCCCAAGGAAAATTCGGATCTGATATTTGGTGCCTCCTGCTCTAATCATATGGGGACCCATTGTTTTTTTTCATATTGTGTTTAATAACTTCCCATCCACAAAAACAAGGCTGATATGTATTTGTGCGTAGTACACTATGGCATATCAGGCATGCCATGGCTGTATTTTGTCTAATATATCCAGGAAGCTTTCTAAACATTCAGTTACCTAGGTTTATAGTTGCACAGTGGTCAGTCAGCTGAAAGTTGTCTACCACATGGTCCAAAGACCCAGGTAGGGAGAAGTTCCCAAAAATTCTTTCCCAAGTGATGCCTTTTGTGGTAGATATAACCTGAGAAAGAAGAGTCTGATACTGGCACATTAATAAAGTTCTACTCATTCATTAACTTTCAGTCTGGTTCATCATATTATATGACCAAAAGATCTCCCAAAGCAATGCCACTCATAAGGTTCCAAAAGTAGAGGTGCCTTGACAAACAAAATTTTACCCCTCTGGGCATCTGAAACAATTGAGATAAGAAGTATTATTATTCTTCTACTCTGAACCTCTCTCAAGTCACCAGTGTTATATTGGATTTCTCTCATTGCCTCACCTATTTATTTACTCCTGTTTACCCTCAGCTACTATTTCTCCTTTTCTTCATTTGTCATTTATTTCTACCCAAACTTTCCACCTCTGGAAGGGATATTTAGGTAAAGTAAATCCAATCACTTCACATAAAATATCATATTGCAGTTTTAATCCAAACTTTCGTTTTATCCCATCAACCATTTCACCTCCGCATCCTCCCAATCTAACTGTACATCTCGTTAGGACTTCATCAACAGGCTTTAAAATCACAGTGCATTGGGATCTCATATCAAGAAGCTCCAGAAAATTCTCTTCTCCCTCAACCCCACTAGCCATTTAACCCACATATGTTCACATGGCCTTGGGTTCCAGCTGAGGGCTGAGCAAGAAGATCCTGGCTCCTCTGTCAACTTGCATCTTGACTGAATGTCAGACCATTGCCCCCAGCAATTCCAAGACAGGCTTTTCATTAACATCTTTACCTTCCAGAATTTCAAATTCTTCCACACTGGGTTCAGTAAAGATTTGTTTAAATGCCCTTTTATGTAGGTAAACAAGACGGGCTCCCATTGGTCTACCTGACCTCCAAGAGTGCTGCATTTAGACCTTTATTTCAACTCATCAATGTCTACTTTATTCCTCCCATTTCTTGAAAACCATTGAAAGATTTCCATCCCATTGTGTAGACTTTGTCTTTTGAATCATTCTATTTTTTTTTAATTCTGTAAAAACGCATAGAGGAAAATTAGGTAACACAACTGACAAGACATCTCAGACTGCTACTCAATATTGTAGCAGCAATACAACATGTGGTGTCCACGCAAAAGGGGCTCCTTCAATCACAGCTTTCACTATGCCTTGGGTAAGGGGCCTAGTCAGTGTAAGAATATCCTGATTATTCCAGCATGGCTTGTATTCAAAGCATATCAGCTGTATCATCAGGGGTGTCCCACTTGGCATTTATGGGGAGAGTTGCACAGTTCCCCCTCTCAGGGTAAATTTAGTTTGCAGTGGCTTTTATCCAGTCCATCAAGTTATCTTGATGGAAAAATCTGCTCCATGTCTGGATCATGCATAGCCATCTGTGATTGTTCAATAGTTAGCTGGGTCCTGTGTTAACGCAAACATGCTCTTTTATTCTGCAGCTTCCAAAACCAAAGATAACACCCCTAAGTTAGTTACTCACAACTTATAATAGGTTCTTCAGCAATGTGATGATACCAATACACAAAATGAGACAACTCACAACTCACAACTTATTATAGGTTCTTCAGCAATGTGATGATACCAATACACAAAATGAGACAACTCCGTCACAGTCTACCCTCTGGTTTCACTGGTTTCTTAGTTTTACCCTTCCCCTTCTTCCACCTGGACTATACCTTTTTGGTGACCAGACATCCTACAAGTGCTATCTCCAGCATAGTTGTCCCTTTGGTAGCAGCTCTGAGGCTACTGTAGCTGAGACTGGCTGAAACTTGAGCTTGGCTCATAGTCAGGATCTGCTCCAACATTCTCCACCTTCATTTATAGCTTGGCTATTATAGTTAATGATAGCCAAGGGATTAGATATATAGCTTATTTCTTATCATTTTACATTTCCCTGTGTATCCAGTGAGCTAACTCTTTGAGATTTGGATTCATCTCTAAATTCCACTGGTAACTTTTACCTCTAGTAACTGACCCCAGCATAACTGCAGTTCCATACTATGGGTGACCAGGGAGCCATTCTGGAATCAAAGAGTCATCAACCCTAAGCTTCTCATCCTTTCTCTTTCCAAACCATATTTAAGTGAGTCACAATCATCTAAGGAATCCCACTTCTTATGCCAACTGCAAATTTAAGGGATTCAGCCTTCAAGACCACTCATTTCTGACCTCAACTGCAAGTTCAGAGCTCCCAAGATTACCCTCAATCTTGATTTAAAAAAAAAAAAAAAAACTCTTCTGTTCATTGAATAAGGTTAAATTATTAATTACATACTACCTAAAAGATACCCAAACTTTGCAGGGGCTAACAGCCAGATCCATAGCCTCATTCAGTATGTGCCACATCTATACCTAGCCATATGACCAACCCTCTCATATACATAGACATTGCCCTATATCACAAACCCTTGGGTCTACTTAAGTTATTGTACATAAAGTTCTAGTAAATTGCAATGGTCTGAGCACTGGGGGGAAAGAATCTGATTATAATTCTTGCTTTCCTGGAATTAGGCTTCAGTTTATTTGACAGGATAATGACATCACTGACATTATGTCACTTGGACAAGTCTATCTATGGAGAGAAATTTCCTGATGAGAACTTTGCTTAAGCCTTAGCATATTTTCTATGGTAAATGCTTCAACCCAACACAAATAGCTCCCAACTTTTGTCTCCAGCTAAGACTGACTGGTTGGGTGGCAAGCATGTGGTCTTTGTCAGAATAAAAGACAGAGCAATATTGTGAAAGCTGTGGGCACAGCAATAGCAAGGTTAGCAAAGAGTTCATTACTGCTAACTATGGGCAGCTCTCATAAATTTGATGTGTTTTATCTTAATTAACAAACCATTCTTTCTGTCCCAGAGAGAGCAACCCTATCCTCAATATTACCTTATACTCGACTCTCCTGGTGTTCTCATTTGCTATATTTAGTCCCTATTTCCTTTATCCCCCTCCAAGTCTAGCTGGACAGTAGGGTTAAATTTATGACTAAACCTAAAACTAAAACTAAACTAAAAACCATCTTAAAAGGGTTTTTCTGTGCTGTGGATTTTCCAACCATTTCATTGAGATGTTCATTTCAACCTTTCTTGGTGATTCCTACAGACAGAAGCCACGTTAAATGTATTACAACTAATAAATAATAATATGTCTTAGAAATCTCTAAAATAGTTTTATGACCTTCCAACCATATTCAACATTAACAAAAAAATGAGTATTTTATGACTCAAAGAAGTTTCCAAAATCAGATGAGGAAGTGTACAAATGATGTTTCTCATATTTCATATTTATATAAGATATGACCTTTGTTAAACTCAATTTTAAAACTTTTATCTCCTTTGCCTCTACAAAAGACATTCTTTGGTTGTCCCCCCAGCATCCACATTCTCCTCTTTTTCTTCCCTGATTTCCAAGTGATTCTGGGGAATTTCTGCCATCAGCTCCACAAGGAGAGTTTTTGGCCTGGGTTAAGCCAATCAGTTTATTTCATCTGTACAATCAGAATGAATCTTCAGACTTTTGCTGGCAATATTGGGAAAACAGTCTTCTGCTGGCCACAACCAAAGATGTATGAACCAAAGCCCCAGGGACTGCAGGCAGTTATCTTCATACTATGAGGAGAACCAGTCTCAAGGTAAAGCACACATTACAGAACACAGGAAAAAGTAAAAGAAAACTAGTACTTTCACAATTTTATTGGACAACTGGAACAAGCCTTAACTAAGGCTAATACTTATTCCTAGACATTGCAGTTAAATCAGCTAAAATCTTCTTTACTGTGGAAGATTTTACCGCTTGAAATGTGATCTGTATGTAAATCCTCAGCAGTAACATCACTTGGGAGGTTCCCAGAAATGCAGAACCAGGACCACTCTACGGATCTTCCTGAACCAGAATCTGCATTTGAACAAAATCTCCAGGTGATTCTCCACATACTGATGTTTGAGAAGAACTCCTCAGTCTTTGAATCAGCTTCTCCTGTAATCGACATCTTGAATCAGACCACCACCACATCCTTATGCAATAGGCCACATAGATGTTATTATTCCTCTTTAGAGGTAAAGAAACTGGGCTCAAGGAATTTCCATGCCAGCTAAAGCTCACATACATTTAAAAGAGGTAGGAGAAGCAGGAGCATCCTGGTCCAAACACCACTGTAATTCCCTCCTCTGATGTGCTATAGGAACCTACCAAAGCTTCCAGGCAGGCTGCAGCCAGTATCTAGGGTTACCTGTTCAGCAACCTTGCATTAGTATTTATTTTAAGAGACCATAGGTTTTAAAGACATCCTTCCTCCTGTGTTTGTAATCATGGAAAAACTCCTTAATCTAGGTAATTTATTTAATGAGTAGCTCCAAATATTGGTTCCCAACTACCAGTAGTTTCATACAAAAATTAGAGGCTAGTTTAATTGCACTTAACCAAGTAAGCCCTATGAATAATTTTCTCTCATTATTTCTCACTGAGGCATACCCCCTTGACACAGTTCTCTTTTTATTCATAATAGCAAGGAATGGCCATGGCATTCAAAAATCTTTATGCTCCTTGATGTTTTCTAAAATCCAGCCAATAAGGAAATATTACTACGTAAAACAGAATTATTTCAGAGAAAAGCTTTCCCATCAAAATTTTCCAGCTGGTAGGCTAAAATGGGAGAAGACATTTAAAGACATACCTGGTAATTTGCTATGGATCCTAAATATAGTTAATGTGCACAATAATCTCTCAACAAATGTTTGTTGCATACATAACTTTCATTTTCAAGTTACTTTTGAAGTAGAGTCTGTCTTACTTCCTTTGTTCCTTTTAATCTCATTGACTTATACCTTTGCAACAATCCTGATAGGCATTGTTATTTCCATTCTAGAGATGTTGAAACTAAACCTCAGAAAGATTAAAAACACTTTATTTATTGTATTTATTTGTGATAGAAGTGGGATTCAAATCCCTATCCTAGGACTATAATTCTAGGTCCTTCTACTGCCTTCTGCTGAATCCTTCTTCTAGAAAATCATTCCAATGGGCCTTATACTTCAATTGCTGCTTGTAAATAGAGCCCCTAGATCATCCTTGAGTGCACACATACCCCCAGCCATTTCATGAAAGATGCTCTAGATGCCAAATGAAAGCAAAACCTTGACTTACTACTTGGAATAATTTGCATTACAATGGGAAAGTGATTGTAAACCAAATAACCTTCCACCATTTCCATCTCTCAAAATCTATATCATAAGATTGTTTCTTATAGGCTAGGGAGATATCCTGACCCTCAATCATCCCACTGAGATGCAAACACGGATGTTTCTTCCAGCTTTGGACAGTATCTATTGTTAGACTTCAGGTTCTACTCTGATGAGGGCAAGGTAATGTGGATAGAGGCCCTGGCAACTCTGAACTCTTCACTTCTTGCTTTTGTGCTCAGTCAAAGCTACAAGCTACCCAGAGAGTGGCCCAGATGCAGGCCATCAGGTGTGGTGATGGAAGATAGAGCATAGGTAAAACTTGTCTACTGGTAAGTTACACACCAATGCACTTCCCAGAGAATATATCCCTATTGTCTTTGACAACTTTCTGCTAATGTTATGGTAGATAGACTCATGGGACAAGAAGCTGGACAACATTATGACTATTACACCCCTTATCCTACCTAGAAACAGATGTGTTCTTAATATGCTTTTCCCTTGTGAGTCCCACATCATTTGTAAATATGTGTGCAAAGTGGTGTCTTAAAGTGTGACCCCATCTCTCCAACACTCATCATACTAGGGAAATTAAACATGATCTTAGGAAGGATAAGGACATGATTGAGAAAACACAGAAGTTGACTCCCATCTCCTTGCCAAAGGCTTTAGCCACAGCTGAGGACATCAGTTTTATAAACTAATGTACCTGGAATACTCAGCTCTAGCACAGAGGGCCCTCAAGACAGTGTTTGATGGAGATAGTAGAATAGCTCTCTGCCCACCGCCTGTCAAGAAGAGGAAGAGAAAGTACTTGCTGTTTCAGGAAGAGAGAATAAATAAAATTGACAATCCTGTAGTTAACTCATTAAAGAAAATAAAAGATATTAAGACAGATGAAATCAAGAGTGAGATAAGGGGATACAGAAGAAGTCACTGATAAAGAATACTTGTTAAAATAGCTGACTTTCAAGAAAATACAAACTCAAAATTCCCTTGGGAAAAAGCAGAAAACTAAATATACAAATAACCAGAGAAGAAACGGCAGAGGAGGGGGGCAGGTTTTAGGGGGGTAAAAGAGGGATGTTGTCAACAAACTATCTCCAGGAAGGCTATCAGACCCATAACATGTTCCCACCAGCTATGCACACACTGCCAAAAAAACAGATAATTCCTAGGTATAGATAAAATATTCCATGGCATTAAAAAAAAAAGCTTCCCAAATCGTTTCACAGAGCTAGACTAATTTTCATATGGAAACTCCAAAATAAATAACAAAAGGACAAACATACAGACTTAGCTCTTGAAGAAGTGAACAGATTAAGATCGTTACTGCTGTGCCTCAACATCTGCCACAGTGTTCTCCCCTCCTGCACTACTTGCCCCTCAAGACCAAGGAAGAGTAGTACTCGTTCCTTGCTTTACCCCCATACCCGCCCAGGGGTTCTGGAGTTCAACAGGTCAGTGACGGAACCCAGATATTCAACTCATTTTCTGGGTCTTAGCACTTCTCACACAAAATAGCATAAGGATATCAACCCATTTGTCAATATTCATACCGCAAAAATCTACATAAGTGCAGCTTATGAGACATTAGAGAATTCTCTGGAGAAAAACTCAGGAAAAAGGGGACACTTGCCAAGAAGTAATACTTAATTTATGACTGGGAGAATATGTAATTATTCTTGGCACACACTATGATTGAGAGAAACTGCCACTTCCCCACACCCAACAAAGACCTTTCTGGGTGCTTCGGGAATTATCCCTGCTTTGATCTCTGGGACCAGCAAAAACATCTTCCTGAAGTTACATTTTCAAGTTTTCTGTACATGCTACACTTCCTAAGAGCCAGGCAGTCTTTGGGGGTTTTTCTTTGAAGATTTATTTATTTGTGTGTGAGAGAGAGAGAGCACACTTGCAAGCACTGAGTGGGAGGAGGGGCAGAGGGAGAGGGAGAGAGAATCTAAAGCAGATTCCACACTGAGCACAGAGCCTGAGGCCCAGGGCTCCACCTCATGACTGAAATCATGACCTGAGCCAAAATCAAGAGTCAGAAGTTTAACCTCCTGAGCCATCCAGGAACACCCAGCCTTTTTCTTTTCCTGTTTTTAAGCGGTAGAGTGACAAGCTACTTCTCAGATGACCAAGCAGTCTTCCTATAAGGCCATGTGTTCAATTACTCATCCTTTTTCTTCCCCACGGTGTCTATCATCAGTTCACGAATGAAGGGTTCCAGAATGTGGATGGGAGGAGAAAGAAGACCCATGACCAAAGGTGTGTGGACACTGATGTGACCACTTATGACCACATCTCCCTCTCAGCTTTCCACAGCTCACCAATTTTTAAAAGGACAAATGTTGAACTCATTTTCTAGGCAGTGTCCAGAGATCTGCACGATAAGACCCCAGGTTACCTTTCTGATCTCATCCGTCCTAATTCTTGCTACATCCCAGCCTCACCAGACACCTCGAAGGCTGCCAAGCTCATCAGAAACTCTCTCATACTCCCTCTGGCTGGAATGACTGATAAACCTCTCCCTCCTGCCACGCTCCTACCCACTATCCCAGATCAAATGTCAATCTCTTTTGAAATCTTCCACCAAGCCAGAAAACACAGAACACATAATACTCTTGTATTCTCAGGCAGGCATCCAAGATGGAATTGTATTATAATTATTTGAATATGACTTTGCTCCCCCTAAAAAATTATAAGCTTGGTGAAGACAGGGACTGTATCATCATTGCATATTTGTGTGTGTGCCCCAGTGGGCAGCTCAGTACCTCACATGGTCCAGAGACTCATTATATTTTTGATGAATGGCTCTGTTGAGTGTCCACTCGAGGCCCACTGCCTGACACAAACCGGTTGTAATTTGATTACTTAGAGTGATCAGAAGAATTGACAATAGCATCTTATAACAATGGGAAAATGGTCTCCATCAAGAGACAAATTGAGGGCAATGGTTTCTCAGATAGGCATAGGGAAGTGATAACCAAATCAAATGAAAAATGCCCAGGAAATGTAGGCCTAGCTATCCTTGAAGACATTTTCTCTGTCCTTACTCTCTGATTCATCAGGCAAGTTTGTTTCCTTTTTTTTTTTTTTTTTTGCAACTTTGTTTCCTAAGTAAATTTTCCTTCAGGGAAAATGGTGGGTAGTATGAGTCAATCTTTTTTATTACCAATTCCTGTGTAACAATCTATACCAAGACATAGGGACTTATAAATAGCTCTTTGTTTCTTGCTTACAATTCTACAGGTCAAGAATTCAGATAAAAGTAAGCTGAGTAGGGGATCCCTGGGTGGCACCGTGGTTTGGCACCTGCCTTTGGCCCAGGGCGCGATCCTGGAGACCCGGGATCGAGTCCCACGCTGGGCTCCCGGTGCATGGAGCCTGCTTCTCCCTCTGCCTGTGTCTCTGCCTCTCTCTCTCTGTGACTATCATAAATAAATTTTAAAAATTAAAAAAAAAGTAAGCTGAGTAGTTCTTCCAGTCCATGTAGTATTGGCTGGGTTTAGTTGTTCAGTGGCATTAGTGGACAGCCCAACTGGGCTAGGAACACCTATTATGTGTTATAATGATTAGGAATTCATTCAGACAAACGAATGATCTGATTGTGTATGCTCCCATTCCAATAGGCCTAGAGCTTTGACATTTGTTTTTTTTTTTTTTTTTTTTTGACATTTGGTTTATTCAAAGTTAGTTAGGCCCCAGAAAGAAGAGAGGTGGTATATTAAAAATGAGTACAAATTCCTTGCTTTCTATCCCATTGCAAGATGGAGACTATTTCTTTTCTGGAATCCAAGATGGCCCTCTGACCAGTTTTGACCAATAGAATGTGGCAGGAGTGACTGACTCTGTAATTCTGAAGAAAAAGCTAGTGTCAGGATTGCCATAGGTTTACTAACATTTTTACTAAAACACTATCAGTTTGGAATTTTTACAATTGCTGCTGGAAAAATATGATAAATTAGTGACTTATAAGTGGCCAAAACATCTTCTGAATCAAAGCCTGAAGTATTTGTTCAGCAGAATCTTGGGTGGTGTTTTTGATAGAGGTTACTTTGGGAATGATGGATAAGAATGGTCGTTTAATCTTTACTTTCTGGCTACATTAACAGTTAAATGCCCAATTTGAAACTGCTAAGGCTTGAGAGCTGTAGAACACATAGTTAATTAACCTAGATTATATGAAAAAAGCTAGAGTTTCCAGGTCAATTTTAATTTTCTCAAAAGAACCAACACAATTTTTCCACAGTAAGAGGGAGACCTATATGTCTCAATAAATTTTTGTAGAGTGAATTAGTGAAGGAGTACATAAGTAAATGCATCACTTGCCCTTTTCCTCAATGTGTTTTCACGACACCTATAGACACACTGGAAAGCCTATTTAAATACACAGGGGAGTGGCAGCATGAATGGGAAAAAGGGAACAGATTTCAAAAAATATTCCAGGGGCTCAAATCAAGATGTGGTGATCCAATGGTCTCACTCACATGTGGAATATAAGAAATAGTGAAAAGGACCATCAGAAAGAAGGGAAACTGAATGGGGAAAAATCAGAGAGGAAGACAAACCATGAGAGACTCCTAACCCTGGGAAACAAAGGGTTGCATAAGGAGAGGTATAGGTAGGGAGATGGGGTAACTGAGTGACAGGCATTAAGAAGGGCACATGATGTAATGAGTACTGAGTGTTATACTATATGTTGGCAAATTGAATTTAAATAAATAAATAAATAAATAAATAAATAAATAAATAAATAAGATGTGGTGATCCAATTAAATGTGACAAGGAAGGAAGAGGAAAGAAGTTCACAAGTTTCAAGCTTGGGTGACCAGGTCAATGGTGCTGATGCCATTGACGTCAGCTAAGAATAATAGTGAAGCTTCCAGTGCCAGATAAAAAGGAAAATAGCCCACTGGGAAAGTCTAATACTTGTAGACATCAGGAAAGATGTCCCCCAGGCCATTGGTATATTCAGTCCTGCTGCTTGGAGGAGAAGTCAGAGTTTGAAGATGTAGATTTCAAAATTGTTACCTTATGTGGTAGCGATGCCATGAAACTGTATGTAATTATCTATAGAGTATGGAGGGAGAGAGCAGGGCAGGGACAAACTCCAGGGAAACACCGGCCCTTACTTGGAAGGAAGGAAGGCTCTTTGACGACAGGGAAAGAATAATCAGCAATATATAAGATATGTGCAAAGTGATATACTGAAGGATCCAAAAGATAGGTCTTCAAAAGGAGGAAAAAACCAGCCCAATATACCTATTAAACCCACCTGTGAAATGAGACTAAGAAGCACCTTGCATTGTAATATAGACTAAGAAAACTCATGGTCCAAGCAGTTAGAAAGATCTAGATACATATCTTGTGATCTGCCAGTTAATTAGCTCTATGACCTGGGGAAAGTCCTTAGTTTTTCTGTGCCTCAGAGCTCTCATCTGAAAACAGATAATAGTAATTAAGCCCATTCTAACCACCTCATAGGATTATTGGAGTTCAATGAGAAAATGAACATGTGAATGTCAGCCCATTGTGAAGTAAAAAGCACATATTGATATAAAGTTATTTTTTAATTTTGGTAGGCAGATTAGTGATTGTTAATAAATGCTTGAAAGTAACAGTATATGGGAAGAGTATAAATAACTCTGCTTTGATGAAGCTAAAGAGGTAAAGAGCTTCTTGAATCACTGAAGTGTTATTCAAGTGTTACAAGAACTTGTAAGTCCTTCCCTATATGGGGCAAGGAATGCCACTCTTGCAGCAACAGCGCTGAGCTGGGATTCAGGGTCCTTATCCCAGGCCTTACCCACCATCTATGTCTTTCTCCTTTGGCAATGTGCCACACTCAATTATGATTATTTGATACAGGTTGGCCCCGCTTCTAGACTGAGATCCTTACAGACAGACCATGCCTTGTCCATTGCCCTTCTGTTTTTATTGATAGTAAGTACCAAGCACAAATGCTTGAAACATAGAAGGGGCTCCATAAATATTCACTGAAATAAAGAATAAGTGGGCAATGACTTGAGACCATTACTTAATTTTAACCTCATTATAAGAGAAAAAAATTAGATTATGTTTTCTCTAAAACATTTTTTTGTTTTCTCTAAATATTTAGAGCATTAATATTTTCTTCAGCCACACTAAGCAATACCAAGAAAAGCTTGACATGTTATCTGGAATATAAAAATAATTATAAGCATATATAGAGATGAAAGGTTACAAGTACTCATAATCATTCAGTCTTAATGAGATCACACTCTTTCAAAGATGGCATTCAATAATGTGTTTTCAAGCATCTGTCATCATAGAGTACTTGCCTCATGAACAACCAAAACTGATAACAGGTTGAACAGCATGAAGTTCCAGTCTAGCAAAGACACTTGCCCTTATGTCTCCCGCTATTTTACTCATTGCCAGCATGTGTCAACATTGCTCATTCCACTGTCAAGTGAAAGATACTTGTTGGGTTTTGCCCCATAAAAGAAAATGCTAGGAACTTAAAACAGGAGTGATCAGAGTAAAGATACCTTTGGCAGCTCGGGATGATACATCTTTGACCTGGAGCAGCTGCAGCCTGTGCCTGACAATGGAGCTGCTGGAGGCCGTGTTGAAAGTCATAGTAAAGCAAGTATATCCATTGTTTTGTTCAATTGGTTGAGCAGCAGAAACTACAATTATTAGTCATAGGGGCTTGCAAAATATAATTGCATTCCTTGATTTCTATGAGCCTATATGCATTGCATAGAAGTTCACCTTTGAGGTGTTTTTCCCCCAGTACTATCTATACCCTTGGAATCTTGACAGTAAGTGGCCCAAACTCAAGTCAAATGTCATGTAACATCAGGGAGTAATAAGTATGACTTCCAAGTAAGCAGTCATGCGTGGTTTGGTGGCCAAAGCCTGGTGTTCCTCCCTTTATTTTTTTAAAATCCTCATCTCATGAGTTAGACATAAGACATGCCCCTAGACATCAACCAAGAAACATTCCTCCTCTGAGAGGCATCTGGAATGCTAGAAAGTTCACATTTCTGTGCATCCATCTCACAAAGATTGTGATAGACTCAACCAGTGTTCTCTGCAGGTTGTGGCAATTCTCCATCAATCTCCTCTGGCAGCAGACTGACTGAGAGTCTTACTGGTGTCTCAGATGTGTTTTCATCCCTCAGTCCAAAGTAATTTCCTGCATTTCACATCTTGGATTGATCTTGTTAATAATCAACACTTGGTTATTGTCATCCTTGTTCCAGTGATATCATTCAAGTGCCAATAGTGTCATTTTCAACTCTCCAGTTCTGAGAGTCCTGGAGAGAAAAACAGCCCCACAGACAAATTTAGTGATTCACATAAAGTATTGTGTTTTCCTAAAACAATTCAGTGTCACAAACAAAGAAAAAACAGGACAACTAGATAATGCATGAACTTTATTAGTGCCATGGAAATAATCATAATCATACAGAGAAACACAATTCCATGGAGCTGCCTTAAACTGAAGAGAAAATCGCAGAAGGGGTACAAGATCGGCCTAGTTTCTGTTGCTGCTTATAACAAACTGAGCAGACCTGCCTGGAAAGGCTTCCAACCTACCACCTAGATATGCTTCTCATGTAAAAGATTTTAATGTAAGATTCTTCATCATCAAGCCCAAGACACACAAAGGAAAAGGACACTCTTCAATAATGTTGCTACTAAATCACGAATGGGGCTTCAAAATGATATCATTTAGGTGCTTAATCAATGAAACTTCCTAACTCAGTGCACATCATAGAGGTAAAAGCTTCATCTCTTAGTGTGGCAGTCAGATCTTTGGGTTTGCTATGACTTGTAATTTCTTTTATTATCCAACAGATTTCAGGTTGCATTGTATCAGAACACAGAACATCAAAGGCTGGCGGAGCCCAAGTCCCAGATGGGGAGGGACCAGCAGGAAGGCCAAGCCTCCTCTTACAACCTTTTCCCAAAAGGTGAAGGTGAAGGTGAAGGATAGTATTACTGAGCTGAATATAGTGGAGCATTTCTAGTGCCCCCCGGGAGCAGGTGACCGCTGCTGGGATAGGGGGAAGCCCAGGGAGAAGGTCCCTCTGGGTTGTAGATCCACAGCCCCTGCTCAGTTCCTCTCCATCTACCTCTTCCTTCTCTCTGACCACCCCCCCTCCACACACACACCCCTTATGTACTTGCTGGAGGGTAGAGTTCATGCACACTGGATCCTCTGACAGACTACATTTCCCAAGCTAAAAAAATCAATTCCCCTTGTTCTTATAATGGGAGAGAATATTTGAAATTGAAATAGACTTGGAAAATCTGGGACTAAATTCATCCTAAAACTTACAGTCATTTTCTGTGAACTGCTTGTCATTTGTGACCAATATGCCTATAACTCAGTATATCACTGACTAACCTTTCCTAAATTTTATCTTGTTACAGTAGCAAACTCTATTCATATATATTCAGACATTATCATTTGCTCTCCCTTACAAGGCTGTCAATGTTAAAGTAAATTAAAGAAGACATTATCTGTTAAGTATGTTATAAAGTACACACCTACATTACAAAGTATAGCCTAAGTCTGTCCAGAAAACCCTACATACTTATTTAAGATCATTAGTCATAAAATTCACACGTGATTCCACCTTTATGGCAGATGGTATACACTCGTAGCTTGGTTCAAATGACATTTGGACGAATATTTTTAAATAGGATGTGACAATTCAAAATACACCATCAGAAACAATTTATAGTTCTCTTGTCGATTATAATGATTGGTTTGCTTAAACAGACTTCTCAATATATCTCATTCCTTGCTTTGTAAAGTAAGATTCCAATGTCTGAGTTTCGCAAATGTCTATCTTACAAAGAATATTTCACTCATAATGTCCAAGGTTTGATCGATACTTTAGCCCAAAAGTTCTCATAAACTTTTATCTTTTCGTAAACACTAATTTTTCCCATGACAGAAAGATCTAAGGATTAGAGCATGGCATGTCAGGACCAATTGGGAGCTTAAAGACTATGTCATCCACTCTCCTCATTTTATTTAATTGCATTACTGGAACTGTTTTCTGACTGTGTTGATTATTCAAAGCCAACACTCTTATTATGCACTCTTACAGTAGTTGTATCAGTGGAGATGCCTTCAGTTGCAAGTAACAGAAAATCCAGTGAAAAGTGGCTTAAAACCACAAGAAAAATGTGATACCTTATGTGGCAAGAAGTCTGAAGGTGGTCAGTTCCCAGGAGCAGGTGCTCTGCATCTTTCCACTCTGCTGTGCTCAGCAGGTTAACAAAGCCCTCCTTTATATTTGCAAGTTGGCTGTAGCAATTCCAGATGGTACATGCAGACATGACATCCAGCAAAGAAGAAGGCGTTCCTCTCATGCTTCTCTTTATGTATTTCAAGGGAGACATTTCCCAAAGGCTTCTTATACACTACCCACAATTGTCTTACGGTAATCACATTTGTCTCTGGGGCTGGAGAGGGGTCTTTGGAATGCCTGTAAACCCAATTGCTAAACAAATGCAGTGCTCTTCTAGGAAGGAAGAAAAGGGGTGGTTCATTTGGGATAAGTAATCAATAGTTTCTGCCACAGGGGTCTTCCAAGATAGTTGGTCTTGCTCTACTCACCATGATATTGGTATGAATTTGTCCATTTATACCTATTCAACCCCCTTAAAATACTCACCTCTACAACTTGCTAATGCTGCAAGATTTCTAGGAAGTCTAACCAAAGTTTTCAACATACTTCCACTTTCTATCCTGAGCCATTTTTCTCCTAGGGATTCTGAAGAATAACGAGGTACAAAATCATATATTATTTGTAGGCCTGCCTGGGGATTGCACCTCTACAATCGTACAATGCTGGGAAAAAAATCTACCTGATTTCGACTCTTCAGCAAGGAAACCACATATATGCACTGTTACAAACAAAATTCAACTAAGAAATTTTTAAAGATCTTAGTGTCTTTACTCAACAATTCATGAATCAGGTAGCATCCAGCCCAGCAGATAGAAAAGAGTTCCAAGGTGCTATCAGAACGAAAGACTTTTATAGGCAGAAGAAAACAGGAATTAGGAAGTTATACTAGGCAGGAAAAAAAGAGAGAGAGAGATTGGTTATTGCAAGGCTACTTTTCTTTGGGAGATGTCTGGAGTATTACCAGGCAGATTACCTCACTAGCACTGATCAGGCAATTCCTGAGTGACAGGTTTGAGATTCCATTTGTGAGAGTACAGAAACTGTAATTAAATTAAGTCCTGGTTTGATGGCATGGGGCTTAGCATAAGTGACTCCATTTTGGGCCTGCTGTCTTGTTATTAACAGCACCCACATACCGCCCATTCAGAAACAATAGAGCAGTCACTCCAACCAACCTTTTCTGGCCACAGTTTTTTTGTTTTTTGTTTTTCGTTTTTTTTCAGAATGGGCATACTCATAAAGTTAGGAAGATGACTTTCTTGCTCTTCACATCCCACCAAAGTGGTGCCCCTGATTCAGGTGTGTCTTCCTCCCTCTATATCTGACTTGTGTCACTGAGCCCCTTGGATCAACAATTCTTCTCCTGAGTAAGATGTGAGTCTGCTCTAGGATTTTCAGCTACTTGTTTTTCTGTAATCTTGATCACAGGTAGAAATGTAGGATTTGGCTCGTGTGACCATTATTGATAGCCACATGGTCATCAAAAGAAAAAATCCAATAGCATGGAGTGTGGTCACAATCTATCATTTATAAACCCTGTCACCATGTTAATCGCCTTCAGAAATCCATTACTGTCCTCACCAGCAACATCCGCTGGTGAGAGAGAGGTCAGAGCTCTCTCCAGCTGCTGAGAGAGTGGAACGTGCTAAAACCGCAGGGTCAGGAGGTGCTCCCAGGTGCAAGGACTTGAACTTCATTAGCCCTTTCCCTGTGGCTGGTTACACATGTGTGTGTGCCAGGACTGCATAAGCCTCAGGAAATTTCCATCTAAACCTAAACTGAGAGCCTCACAAAAAAGAATGGTGATGACCAGCACAATGAGATTACACAGAGAGCCACATTCTGGAGGAGCCATTCCAAACAGACTATCTGTACCCAGTTTCTTTCATGTGGACCCCGTACATTGGAGCCCTATCAAATGTACAGAACGTGATGGTGGCTCTACTGGCAGGCATCTGCCTCTTCAAAGCTTCTTTTCTATTTTCCTATTAATCTCAGCCACAGCTACACTAGAGGGCACTTGAACACCATATTCATTGCAGACCAAGTCATTGGCACAGGTACTATTGGTACTTTGGGAGGGGGGGGGGTACAAGGGTGGGGAATCACAAGAGGGGGGATGGGAGGGATATATTTATTTTAACATGTCTTCAATAAACCCATCAGTATTTGAGGAAGCTTCCGAGTCAGACTTTGGGGACGAAAGCCTTAATTATACAATATAATTGTTGTTAATGGAACGTGTACATTTCAACCCAGCAAGACTGGTGGTGTTTAATGCCAGCATGACATATTTCCCAAATCGTTCACTTTATTTGTATAAATAGGAAAGAAGCAAAAATTGCATCAGCTCTCTGCATAATGAAGAGGGAGGGAATGTGCAGCCTGTACTATGATGGCCAGATGCTCTTTTATCTCTTTTCAAATCAACATGCAGAGCTGGTGGTCCTCAAATAGAAAGCATTTTTCCTAAGGGATGGCAGCACTGTACGTTTAGAATGATAACATTCTATAAATAAATAAAAAAGATTATTAAGAACGCTCTGTAAATCTCCTAGTCAAACACCCCTTCAAGCAACCATCATCAGTAATTCAGTTTCGTCCCTTAATCCCACTGTATACAAATACACAGCATAAATACAGTATTTAACAAGCACCAGAGAAAAAGCAGCACTCTTGCAATAAAGACTCATTTAGGAAGAACGAATATCCCTTGCCTCGAGTCTTGTTGGCCTCCCCCAGATTTCAGTTCTTCATTTGATTCTCCTGCCTGAACAAGATGTCCACCTCACATGAATGAATTCCAGGCATAACCATCTATTTAATAAAACCTAAACATATTAACTTGGTTCCCACATTCTTTTTGTTCCACTTCAACGAATCCACAGGGTATCCATTAGGAACCACATCACAAATGCAAATACCCACGGGCTTCCTTAAGCCACGACACTGCACTAGGGTTTCAACCAGGTCAGAGGTGGAGAAGAGAACAGATCTGACGTGGAATTCATGGGGATCTCACAGGATCTGAGGTCGAGTGCTGGTGGCTTGCTTTCCCCATGACTGCCTACTTCTCTCTGCTTGTTTTTTGTCTTTGTGTGTTTTCTCTGGGTCTCTTGTTATGTCTCCCTGAGTCTCTATCTCTGTCCCTCTCTTCATAACCCTCCTCAATTTCCTTCTTCTTTGGTTTTCTCTGTTCAGATCTAGGATCTTGGTCAACATGAGGACTGGGGTAACAGGGAGGGTAACACACTCTGATGGTGAATACAGCCTAACCATGAAGTCCTGGTTTTCTTGTTGGCTTCCCATGAATCGTGACAGCAGCAACCACATGGCAGGAGGCTGCAACCAGGTCAGTGCCTCTTAGCCCAGTTACTGCCCAAATACAAGCACTTCTAGTATCTAGTTAAATGAATATGCAGCTTTTTTTCCTTTCTCCCTCAGCCTGAATTATAGAAATAATATTGCCCATGTGCCACGAGAAGGCTCTGCCAATTAAAGATCTTCTCAGTGAGGGGCTGTTTCTCAGGCTATCCATGGCAGCATTCCAACACCCCCAAATTGTACTTCTCTCCATGCTGATTGGTGTCTGAAACAGCAGGACTGGCCCCTGAATTCATTTCCATCAGGGACACCCACCACCAGCAAACACCCTCAATCGACTTTTCCCTTCTCCTTTAAGACCTTCAGTTTAGTCTCTACCATGCTGGGAGTTTCCAGGCATTCCCACCCTCCTCTGCCAGGCCCAGAGATATGGCAGTTTCCAGTTGAGGACCAGCCTGAGGGCAACTCCAGGGACAGTCTAAGGCTCCAAGTTCCCACCCTGAAGCCAAAGCCAAGGCCAACTCAACACCTTAGATCTTCAGCTCATGGGTAATAAAGCCAAAGTGGTTTCATGTGTGATACATTCAGCAATTGTGATCTAATACTTGACTTTTCAACTATTGGTTAGCAAAAGTTAACTTAGAGAAGTGTCTGATTCTTAGTTTTCCTATGCTCTTTATTACATTCAGATTTTAAATCAAATAGGGTAGAAAGATCTAGGAGCTACATTAGTTTGCTAAAGATACCCTAAGAAAATAACACGGACTTGGTGGCTTAAACAACAGATATTTATTCCCTCACAGTTCTGGAGGCCAGAAGCCCAAGGTCAAGGTGTCAGCAGGTTTCATTCTCCTGAGGCATCTCTCCTTGGCTTGCAGATGGCTGCCCTCTCACTGTGTGCATGCACCTCTTGTGTCTTTGTTTATCCAAATTCCCTCTTCTTAGGACACTGGTCAGATCAGACCAGGGCCCACCCAAATGACCTTATTTAATCTTAATTACCTCTATTCTAGGTCCCACCTCCAAAGACAGTGTATTCGGAGATGGGAAGTGTACTAGATGGATATGTACTAGAATATTCGAGTGCATTCTACAGTACTAGAAGTTACAGCTCCGACACATGAAATTGGAGCGAGATATAATTCTCCCCTTATGTTTCATATGTTTCAGGTAGCATCCAAAGGCTTACCAAGCTTTGCTTAGAAAGAAATAAATGTGCATCTAAGCCCTGTTTTTTTTATTCTCTGTTGATGCATTATATTTTTCACAATGTACCAATGACAGTTAATGAATATTGTGGAGATTAAAAAAAGAAAGAAAATTGCAGGTTCAAATCAATGCCTAATAAGCCTCCTAAGAGTCTTTGAAATTCAGCCACTCAAAGTAAAGTTTCCTCCTCTGGTTTAAAACAAAACAAACAAAAGAAAATAGACTGGGTTTTATTTCTAAGGTTTTTTGGGTGGAGTAGATTTTTATTATGATTGCTTTGTTCTTACACTGTTTTCTGCATGGCACTTTCTTGATTGTTAAATCTTGACTGTTTTTTGTTTTATATTCATTGCATTCTTATAACAAGCAGTGCTCCTGTCCAGGTCTCTACAGGACACCTGTACAGTGTGGTATATAGAAATAAGTACCAGTCTTCTGTTTCACTGGTAGCAGTCTGCTCTCAAGTCAAGGAAGTCAGATAAGAAGAAAAAGCATATGTAATGCTTTCTTGTTTGACAACCTTCCCATGAAACATAACCTCAGGTTTGTTTCTTTGTTTATTTCTCCCTTTAATAAATGTGATGGGAAGTTTGGAGCATGAACATTATGAATACATAGGAAAATTACTGCCCCAGACGTTAATTAGTTACACAAAAGCCATCCTAGGAGTCTGTCTCCTATGCTCATATCCCTGATATTCCAGCAGCTGCTCACAGGGAGACAATTCCCAGAGGTGTCTCTGGCCCTGGCCACATTCAAGCCAGGCAGAGTGAAGGATTCCAGAGACCAACAGACCCAAAGGCCAGGCAGGCTGCCACCTGGCAGGGCTGCTCCCTGTGGGGGCCCTCTGAGACACAAATAAGTTTTTGTTTACTATAAACCAGACATGAACTACAATCTCTGGTGCCCTCTGTGCCTAAAATCTGCTATTTGTGATCTAAAATTAGGTAAACAGAAGGGTATTTTGGTCAAATATTGTAAGTAAAGTACACATACTTGTCTCTTCTCCCACCCAAAATCTGGACAAAATGACAATGAAAGAATTAAAAAGATGTAAACCTACAAGTCAATGAGAAATGGAGAGGGAAGAGCAGTGAATGAGAACTGTCAACATACTTTGTGGGGAATACAAAGTAATGGAGAAATGGCAATTAGCTCAGCAGAGTGGAAGAAGCTATAAGCTGGCAAGGACCAGGTACGCTCACCAAACTTGGAGACGTTGGGCACATGGACTCTGTGGTTTCCTCCATAATTGGGGGTAAGGCATGGGCCTGGAAAAGAGATGCTAACTGAAAGTGTGCATGTGCAGTATGTCTATGTCTCTTCCCCCACCAAGCACCAGCCCTGCTCACTTGCCCCACCATCCCATTTCTGTTCCATCCCTTACAGGAAGGCAAGAATATATTTTTTAGAGAACTTGAACCAGAGAATATCCAGACTCAGGTAACAACAGGCAGAGCAGATGGGGAGCCAGGTGCTAGGCTGAAGGCAGAAGTCTGTTTTCCAAGTACTCCTCATGCCTTTGCTCATGGAACATACATATCTGGATGTATACATTCCAAACAGAAACATAAAGGAAAATTCTCCAAAGAAACTCACTGGTCCTGGAGAAAATCTCCACAGAGACTCCATCTGAACTGTTCTTCATCAACTAAGCCAGCTCACCTCCTAACAATACTTACCAAGGGATAAGCCACTCCCTGCAGGCAAAGTTTCCTATTGGCTTCTTATTACAACAGTTCTTAACCAGAAATGAATATTCAAAGATCATCAGACATTTGAAGAAGTTCTCAAATATGCAAAAAGAGAACTAAACAAAGAAACATATTTTTAAGGGGCTAAGAAGACATAGAAGCAGGAGAGGGAACAAAGGTAAAACCAAAAGAAAAAACCTACAATCATTATCATCAGAGAGTTTTGAGAAAATATCTCCTTCATAAAACAAGACAGGATATAACAAAAAGGACCATCAGAGTGCAAAAGAAGAATTTGAAGAATTAAAGATATAATAATCAAAATAGAAAATATTCAGTAGAACACTTGGAAGATAAGATTGAGTAACTCTCCTCAGAAAGTAAAAAACAAAGGACTAGGAGGAGAAAGGAAAATTAGAGGACCAATCTAATGTGTCCAATATCTGGAATTCTAGAATGAGAAAATTGAAAAAATAAAGGGGTGGAAATGGTCAAATAATTGTTTTAATTTCTCAGAACTGGAAGACATGTTTCAAGACAGTGTCCAACACAGTGCATTGAGAAAAAAAAAACAAAAATCCACCAAGACATAGGAAAAATCTTAAATTTGCAGAGAGAAAGCCTATCACAAAGGACAGGAAATGAAAATGCCATTGTGCCTCCTAAAAGCTACACTGAGGCCAAATGGCAATATAGCAATGTCTTTGATATTCTGAGGCTCCAAGCTCTTAATAAAGCATGAGAGTGGAATAAAAACATTTTCAGAAAAACAAAGACTAAAAAAAATATACACCTCCCACACACCCTTTCTCATGGTATCAGTGCTTAACTGGTATTAACTGGAATCAATGCTTCACCAAAATTTTTTCTTAGTTACCAAGGAAAAACAAAATTAGAATACAGGAAAGGAGAGAGAAGAAAATCAATCCCAGAAAAATATAGAAAAGAAATCCTAAGACAAATGTGTAATGAGCCTGAAAATTAACCAATGCAGTGTGCAGGGGGGTTGAAGAACTTTAGAAGAGTCTCCAAGTTGGGGGTAGGGGCAAGTGGGAGAATTCTAGATTATTCAATAAACATAACTTGTGGAAAACTGCATGAGAAGCATTTTATACCACTGTTAGAGGACTTGAAAAAAATTATTGATAGATTCATAGAAAACTAAGCAAATGGAGGAAATAGACAATTATTAATTTCTAGGGGAAGAGATATACAGTAAACTAAAGGTAACTACAGTAAGTAAATAATCTCTTTATCCATGGTTTCACTTTGCACAGTTTCAATTCCCCATGGCCAACCACAGTCCAGAGCAGGTGATCCTCCTTCTGACATATGGTCAGAAGGCCAGTAGTAGCCTAACACTATGTCACAACGTCTATGTTTTTACCCTCACATTACTTCATCAGGTAGGCATTTTATCAGCTCACAGCATCATGAGAAGTAGGCTGAATGCAGTACAATAAGATATTTTGAGAGAGAAACCACATTCACATAACTTTTATCACAGTGTATTGTTATAATTGTCCTATTTTATTATTAATTATTGCTGTTAATCTCCTCCTTTGCCTAATTTATAAGTTAAACTTTATCATAGGTGTGTATGTACAGGAAAAAACATAGTAAACATAGAGTAAGGTATTATCTGTGGTTTTGGGAATCCACTAGAGGTCTTGGAGCATATTCCCCTTGGGTTTGTGGGGGGGGCTACTGTATAATACTTATTTGCTCAGTAGTAAACAATATTTACATAGGTACAACAGATAAACCTGAACAGAAACCAAATGGACTTGGTATAAATAAGTTGAAAGGAAAGGGGGTGGGGTGGTTAGAGAAAAGCTCCACTACCATCATATGAAGTAGTTAATATATCAAGAACTAACAACATTATCAAATTGTTTATAAATATGAGTGTACATAAGAAAGGGCCTAAAAGACCTAGAAGTGGCTGCCAATGGATACAGAGAGAAGAGGGGCTGGGGAGAATTCAAGATGGATGCTATTGGATTGGATTCTATGACTTTTGGTTGCATTGATTTTTTTAAATTATGTTCATGTAGAATACTTTAAAAAGTACAAAAAATAATACTAAGTAGATGAATATATAGGGATAAATAGAAGAGAGAGGAGAGGGGAATAAATAGGGAGGCAAGACAATTTGAATAAATACTTGGGAAGACTTCTATCGAAGCTAGCAACCATGAGAGGAGACCTAGGCTGAGCCAGCATGGTGCCCTTTCGCTAGAAATGGAAAAGCAGCATTGGGCAATCAAGTAGAAAGAAATTGCTTTCTAGATTATGTAGGAAAGATTCTGGCCTGGACTGAGAGAAAAATAACGTTGGAACTAAGGAAAATGTCCTGACTTCTGGAGAGTCTGCAACCCAAAGAAACTGAGGGGCACCTGGTGGCTCAGTCAGTTGAGCAACCGACTCTTGATTGTGGTTCAGGTCAGGATCCCAGGGTCCTGGGATAGAGCCCTGCATCAGGTTCCAAGCTCAACAGGAATTCTGCTTGAGATTGTCTCTCTCCCTCTGCCTCTCTTCTCTCTTCTCTCTCTCTCTCTCTCTCTCTCTTTCTCTCTCTTTCTCTCAAATAAATAAATAAATCTTTAAAGAAAGAATAACTTGAGATGGCCATGAGCCCACTCCACATGGCCCAAGGGGACACAATCCACATCAAACCCTAAGTAATGATGCTCCCTTCAGTTACATAGGGCTATATACCAGCCTTGTTGGTTGACACAGAGATATAGGAACTAAGTTTTATATCTTCAACTGTACTTTAGTTGAAGACAACCCTTTTCAATTATATTTGGTCCTTGTAATTATCTACCTGAGCATAACTGTATCTGATAACACTTCAGACTGTCAACAGTCACAATATGATATTGGTGCCATAATCTTTAGAAGGTTTGCCTCTTTGAGAGATCATAGACTGCAAGCCCTCAAGAAGAAATTCTTAAGTCTTCAAGTAGTAGCAGAAGTGTCTGCAAAGCAGATACTCAGGCTCGGTATTACACCTCACAGCCATCCCCTAATCAGTGTGAGAGATCTCAGGCAGATCAATTAACCTGCTAGGCATCAAGACCTTTCCTGAGATGAGAAATTGGACTAAATACACAGTATGGCCCACTCTGGCTCTGAAAACTTAGCTTTATCTAAATTAGACTCTGCTGGAGTTGCTGCCCCTGCCTCATGGACAGAAATCTTCTTATATGGTCACCCAGTTTGATTCCTCCATAGGTTAGGTGCCATTTTACAGTTTCTACTCAAAAGTCTGCCTCTTCATGCTACAGGGGGTCCACTACTAAATTTTCAACATGTATCTTGAATCAGACCCAATCAATCTTCCTCTTTTCATGTCTTTTCTTCTGATTTTAATATATCCGTATTGAAGAGCTAATTATGAACTTCTACTAGTGACTTCTGGAATAAATATTCCCATGGTGAAGGCTGTCACATAGCATCCTTAAAACATACCTCCTTGTTCTGTTTGAGTTGGACAGTAGCTAAAGGATCAGTATATAAGACAATATTCCATGCAGTTGCTAAACGTTCTAGGTTGTGAAAAACAAACCACATAGATATTTTAAGTTGCCCTTGAATTCTGGATCCAATCCTTTCAGTGCCCCATATTCTTGGCTGAGTTCCTACAAGTCCACTTATTAAAAGCAGTGGCCCAGCTGACAAGCAGTGTTGCCATTTCCACTTTTCTGGTCAAGGATAACCAAGACTTTCTGTAATCTAATTCCGGGTTTACTTTGCAGCTCTTTCTGCCTTATACTCTACAAAAGATGGCTGCTCTCCAAACACAACATCATGTCTCATCTTCACCCTTTTCTCCAAATTCCAAACCTCTGGAATGCTTCTCCTTTATATTTGGAGATTTTTGCACCTTTCTCAAACTGATTCGGATCCCTCTTCCTTTTCCCTGTACACTTTCCCCAAACCCTACTGGCTGAGATGTTGACTCTGCCCACTAGTTCAGAAAACTTACCCCTTTAGTGTTCCATGCTGTATATAAACCTCCAGAGCTCTTTTTGCATGATCTCGAACATTTCTTAAGCTTTCCTCTATCTTTGCTAATCTTCTCAGCAGATCATAAATGCCTCAAAGGCAGGACATACACCTTAGACTACTTTGTCCCTCCTATAGCAGTTGGTACACCTCAATAGATGCTCCTTTTTCTTATTATTACTGAATATGAAGCATTTCAGTAAGAGATGCCCACCATGGGTCACAATGGATGTGAACAACACCTCAACTTTTCTTCAGCTCTAAGATCAATTTTGATCAACATAACTGGTCACTCACAGTTGATGACCTTCGCTGCCAGAAGCCCAGTGCTGTGGGGTTAGCCTCATCCTGCAAGGCTCTGGCACAGCTCTGCACAGTACGTGAGAAAGCATGATAAGAGACAGGTGGAGTGTGGTGCTGAGCCGTGTGGGACCGAGTGTTGAACTGATTTCACTTCGTTGAGCTTCTATTTCCTTCTGTGCAAGATTGGACAACATTAGTACCCACCTCCTAAGGTTTTCATGAGCATTAAATGACTTACTTAATAACCGTAAACATTGTAAACTGTGAACATTGCCTGGCTCATAGTAAGCACTCAGTAAATATTAGTTACTATTACAGTACTTTTAAAAAAAAAAAAAAGCCTTGGTCCAGCTCTGCTTTTATTTGACATTCTCCTTTAGTTTTCTCTCCCCAAACACCTCTTTGGTGGTGTTCATCCACTTCTGTGGCTCTATTATATTTTACGGCTCTCCCCCGTTGGCAGTGTACTGCACACACTCTGAATGACAGCCAGAGATGGATCCAAACCTCAAGTGGGTGGAAAAGACAAACTGCTTGGCCTCCCCGTGTGCAAGCCCCATATGAAAGGCTTGTCCCTTTGGCATAATAAAAATATTTCTAATAATAAATATGAGGTTTCTACAAGAAGATAACTGTAAAGGCACAGTGGTTAAGTAGGATGAAGCATTTTTGTGGATGTGAGTGACTTCAAAGACTGGAAGATACTTTCCACAGTTCTTTAGAAATTCCAAGTCTTAAACCATTATTTGTTTCTCAAGGTGCTTGTTGACATTGACTCTAACCAGGAGTCTCCATGTTTTAGAAAATACGTCTGGTCAGCTTCCCCTCACTCCATGACCTGGGGTGGGCAGCCTGTTTCTGAAAGAAACCTGTCCCTTGACCATTGTAAGGGTTGAGATTTATACAGTGAGTAACCTTTTTCTCCTGGGGTTGAGATTTACATATTGAACGATTTTCCCCCTGGGGCCTGTGAGCTGCCCTGCGCACTTTGTACTCCATTAGGAAGGGGGTTAGAGGCTGCTGGATGCTCTGACTGGTCTGTCTGAGGGCTGGAGCCCTGTCACCATGGGCCACTCTCGTTTGACTTTCACAGTAACTGTCAGTGTAAGACAAAATAAATGATAGGAGAAAACAGCCAGGTACTCAAAAGTCCCAGTATTCATCCAGGAGTCTTGAGAACCATTTGCTACCATAATGATCATCCGGTTATTTGTTCAGCTGCCCAGGAAAGAAACTTCTATCTGGGAGGTTGGGGGAGGAGGGGAGAGAAAGATAGAGACAGGGAGAGAAGCACAGAGAGACAGACAGATAGACAGACACACATACACACCAGAGACAGGATTTAAAGAACTCGAGGAGAAATAAAACAGTAGGAACCCTCAGAAGCCTCGTACATCGGTGACAAGCCACACTGCCACCGTTGTGTGGAAGGGTTTTGATGGCTTCATTCTCGAGCCCACAGCAGGCCGAGGGTGTGGGCGCACAGCAGCTGCGCTCTGCCTCTACCTGCCGTAACGGAGAAGATCTATCCTTAAGGTGCCCGTGAGGCCACATTTTCATGAACTGCCTGGGCAATTGATAAGGGGTCAGTTGGGAAGCAGAGACATTCACAGGTTCAGACCTGAAGCCTGGTCCTTAAAATGAATTGGAAGCATCTGGCTGTTTTGCTGTCGGTAGGTAATGATGCAGCCGCGTCACACACCCAGATGTGATTCTACATTTCTGCAGCTGTTCTGGTGGGAGTTTCAACACCCAAAACATCTGCTGCTGGGACTCTGTGGTGCAATTCTCACTCCATCTCTCTGGGTTCTTATTCTTTTCCTAGAAAATGTACTTTCTTTCTACCCGGTATTTTCCTGTTTTCCAAAGGTGTTATTCCCAGCAAGGGGATACCCACCAAATTCTATGTAATGTGGAAGAGAAATCCATATCATCTTCAAAATTCACAGCCAAACTGAGGGGGTGTGACGCTAATTCATTTTATGAGGTTTGATGAGATAGAGCATTACAGCCAGAAAAAGAATTTCATACTTTATGGCACACGTAGAAGGAATGGCTATAACGAAGTTACTTCTGTATGTTAAGCACAACTGGCAGGGGAACACCTTTAAAGTCCGAAATATTTATCTCTGGGATATTTGTCAGCATCATCAAACTGCACACATAAAGCGCTCTCGGTACTGCCTGTTTAGTAGGAAAAAAGACCCTTTTAAAGCATGATTTCTCAAACATTTTAGGCAATGTTACAAACTGACATGAGAGTTTTGAAGAGCAACAGGAAATATCCAGTCATAAAATCTTCATGCACTTTGACCCCGTAATTTCTGGGAATTTATCCTAAAGAAATTATCTTCTGTATGGAAATGTCTTATTACAAAGATGCTTATCGTGGGATTTACCAGAGGGAAAAACAGGTTTGATCTATTGCCCCAAAATATGGAAATAGTTAAATAAATGTAGTGTCTCTATTTCTACAGGATACATGGAAGAATCAATGTGAGGAACTTAAAATTTCCAGCTGCTCAGGCAGCAATTAAAAAGATATTCACTCAAGTAATAATACTGAAATGCCTCTAACATACATTAAGCAGAAAAGGAAAATACAAAGTTGTTTGTATGTTATGCTTAGAATCATATCAAAACTTGGCATTTGAAAATGACCCTAAGTAATTGCTCCAAAACAGTAATAGCTATGGTGATTAAGTGGGAGAATTAAGGGCAATTTTCCTCTTCTATTTTCCAAAGTATTTATGAAAGGGTTATATAAAAAGACCAAGAAAAATGCATCCTTACACTCCAACCAAGACATGAAACCTGCCAAGTCTGAAGAAAAGCAACACCAAAGGAGCCTGAGGCATATCTTGGAAAGAGATCTGGACCAGTGGACTTCAGATGGAGACCAGTTTGTTGTAGTCTCGGCTTTTGGCCAAATTTCCTCCAGAGTTTTAAGGAATCCAAAGTGAAACTAACCCAAGATTATGACTCTCACCTGACGAGAGTTGGAAATGCAGTGACAGACCAGGAGAAAGCCAATCCTGCATCATATGAAAAAGTTTGTGAATAAGCCCAAATGGAGAGACTTATGTTCCTTCATTTCAGTGATTGAAAAAACTTGGAACAAGATTCCCCTCTTTGGTTCCACCAGGTAACTTTTCCAAGCCTGTGAAGCTTGGGCAGAGTGAATCTCGCACTTCTGTCTCTCCACGCCCATGTCTTTGCCAACCTCATATTAAGCCTGAAGGAGAAAACAGATTCAACTAACATTACGTGAGGCCTGCTCTTTTCTTTTCTTTTTTTTTAATGCTCCACTCAAATTTTAAAATAGTACATTGATTTTTTAATATCCCAAAATAAATTGCTATTTCTTAGCCTTTAGGGGGACAGCTTTAATTTAGGAGTGAAAAGGGATGATTGAGTGATAATAAACTGATTAGTCTCAGGATTTCTCAAGGAAATGCTGACCCAGCATCATGGCCCTGACGTCCGCCATTATAATTCTTTGATTTCCTGTCACGGCAGACAGTTCAAAAACGGAAAGTAAATAGGAGACATGGAAAATCAATGTGAGGTGCTGAATTGTTCCAGCTGCCGAGGTCTGTTAATTACATCATATTTTTATGGAGACATGCGGCTCAG
Source organism: Vulpes lagopus (assembly GCF_018345385.1). NCBI lineage: Eukaryota > Metazoa > Chordata > Mammalia > Carnivora > Canidae > Vulpes > Vulpes lagopus. Next base: position 122,329,308 of record NC_054824.1, on the reverse strand, counting down.
ACTTGCCAAGTGCCCACATCTGGAGGCCGTCGTCTGCCATCCTGTTGGGGCAGCTCTTCTCCCCCGGCATCTTGGTTAACTGCAAAAGGACAAGCTACCCCAGGAAAGCCTGCTTGTACAGACCAACTCTCGGAGGCAAAATCCGGACGATCGTCATGTCTTCCGTTACCATAGAGATAAGAGGTGCTGGGAGCTGGAGAGGGGCCACTGGAGTGGCGGGAAGCGGGTTAGTCAGTATGCACAGTGTGAACCTGAGGAAAATGAAAGTCTGTTCTACTCGGATAGACAGGCCTTGGTGGGCTAAGTGGGAGAGAGCTGAGAAGAGATGAGAGACCACAGGGAGCAGGCAGAGAGAAACAAGGCTGGGGAGCGAAGGGCAGGGCTTAAAGCAATGTGAAGAGCTGAGCCACTGGGGAGCCACAGTGGATTTCCAAGACAAAGTCCTTTGAGCACCTCCTCTCTTGCCAGGGCAATAAAAGCAAGTGCACAGCGTGAGCACAAACTTCCTGGATTGTTTCAATAAAGGTCTTTCCACGTTTCCTTATGATTTGGACCCTTCTGAAGTCCTTTCTGGTTTCCCTTTCTCCTCTCCATCCTATATCCTTTCTGTTTTCTTCTCTCACACCCTTCCAGAAGATTCTGAGCCCTCCCCCCACCTCCTTTTTTGCTTTCATCTTTATGCATGATGGGACTGGTTTTGTCATCCAGACATCTCTAACTCACCACAACCCATTTGCCTTAACTCTCTTTATTTTTCTCTCTACACCTTCCTTCTTTTACTTCTTGCTATTTTTCCTAATGATAGCTTCATACACAAATAGCTGGATGAAAGAAAAATCCAGTGCTTGTCAAAGATGCTTCAAAATGTTTCCTAATGTCCAGTCCCTGCTGTTCATCCCTCACCCCCGCCTTGGTGTCAGACTCTGTCACAAGCAAAGTCGTGGCCCGGGCCTCTGCTCCTTAGAGAGGCTCCAAGGGTCCTACACATATTTTATTTATATTCCATTATTTAAATATGTATTTCAAATGTGTGACACCTAATACTCTCTCTCTCTCTCCATCCCCCAAAAAGGGGCACATTTTAATGTAAGTTAAATATGCATTACATTTAAATGCACATGCGTTACATGTATGTAAGTGTAATATATGTAAATGTGTATTGCATTACATTTTTATGTAAATTCAGTATAAGTTTAAAAACTTACAGACTTTAACACATTGTGGATCTGTCCCGGCCAAGTAAATTGTGCAGATTTGAAATAGAGATTCTCCTGTTGTTTCTAGTAACCATGTCACTGAGTCAAACATTGTAGGGCCACACTGTATTTTTATCAGTTCAGGCCCAGGCATGACTGTTTGTGCAAATGGTGTAAGTCCACCCTTAAAGCACATGAGTGAAGGGCCCTGTTAAATGCCAAGCAGGTCTCTGTATCAACTTGAGGCATCCTCTTCTTGCAGGGCAATTGCACGGTGCAATAGTAAACCAACTTGTCCTACGTCAGAGATGGTTCTAGCTCTTGATTTAATGTCCTGGTTAGGGGATCCCTGGGTGGTTCAGTGGTTTAGTGCTTGCCTTTGGCCCAGGGTGTGATCCTGGAGACCTGGGATTGAGTCCCGCATCGGGCTCCCTGCATGGAGCCTGCTTCTGCTTCTCCCTCTCTCAATCTCTCTCTCTCTCTCTCTCTCTCTCTTTCTCTGTGTGTGTGTGTGTGTGTGTGTGTGTCTCATGAATAAATAAGTAAAATCTTAAAAAAAAATGTCCTGGTTATTTTTTGAGTGGCTTTTCTGTGAGAGGAATTTGAGCACATGCTAAGCATCATTAGTGATCCAACTTGAAAATATAAATTTCCTGCTATTCCACGTGTAAGAATCCAGATCAGTTTGATTAAGCTCTCCTAAAATTGCAAAGCCAGCTGTCAACAAGCTTATAATTTGCAAGTATTTATCTGAATCTGAAAGCTGATCTAACACTGGAACTGTTGTCTATAATTCCCCAATTTCTAATGCTTGTTGTGTTCATTCAAATGCTTTCATTTTTGTAATTTACTGAAATTTGAACTAAAACAAATGTATATTAATAAATCATCATTTAATTGGCTTTCTGTATTGAGACTTCCATTTACATTTCGTTTGATAAGAAACGCTTTGCTACAAGGGAAAAAAAGGTAAGAACCCTGGCCTCACCCACTCTCTCCTCATGCCCTCCTCCTCCTGGTATCCCAAGCAACCCTTGCTTTTCCAGGTTATTCTCTGTTCCCTAGTCTCTTCCTTTCAGACTTGATCTTATGACTCTGTCTTGCTCTAACCTGATAAATAGACTCACACTGAGGTGGTCTCATCTAGTATAAGGAGCTACTACTGGGTGGGAGAAGAGGGACAGGAAGGAGATTTGCATTTTACTCTGAACTGTTCAAGTCCTAGTGAACCAACGTAAGGGAGCAGATCATCCACGGTGAAATTCTACGCACTTTTGAGAAGAGTCTTTCAGAGCAACTCTTACTTGGTTTCATACCTTTCAGTATCTCTCAGACCACCACCTGAGGATGGTTGCCTCAGAACCCCTTGTGAAGTGCTTGGGGGAAAGACAGACTCTGGGGACCTACCCCCAACTGTTTTGAGGTTAGGACCTGAAGGCACCTTTTCAGCCACCTCCTCACATGAAGTTGAGGGTCCCCACGGTCAATCTTCTGCACGTTGGTGCGGAAGGCGAGTGGGGGTGCTACCTGGCTTACCTTTGCCTGCACTGAAAGATAGCAGACTGAGAGGCAGCCCAGGGATGCATCTGAACAGAGAAGTATGCAAGCAAGACAAAGGCAGAGAAAGAGAGAGAGAGAAAGCCCAGGGAGCAATTTCGAACAGGACAAGAAAAATAATTCCAATTTCCTTTTCTCCTGCTCCAAGTTCACCGGTCAGCAGCGGCACAACAAAAGTAGACTGAGGACAGTCTGAACAATGGGGAGCCCCACTCCTGGCACATCCTGGAGGAAATGGTAGCATGGAAGTATAGCACTGTACGGGGCAGTAAATACAGGCACAGCCCCGGGGCCAGTTCCATCTGCCCCTGCAGGAAGGGTTTCTGGGATGCTCTTCCCCTGCAATCCTTCTCCCGGGGTTGGCCCAGAATTCCTGAAAGCCCCAGAGGTGGGACGCACTTGAGCGGAACAAGCCCGCTCTCTGCCCTGGCACCTCCTCGGGCTGTCATTCTTACCTCTGTTCTTCCTTCATAAAAATCCACCATGCACTCCAAAAGAGTAACTAGGACACTTCGTTTTTATTCCACATGCATCTCATTTGTCTTCAGTAGGTTCTTCCATAATCTCATCATTATTGCTATGGCCCTCGGAGGACAGCTGACTTGCATTAATCAGCCGAGCCCCTCATCGCTCACCAGATTCTTTACACTTTTACCATGCCCTGGGGCATCCTAACTTACTTGAAAAATTAATAAACCTCCCCCTCTTATCTTACCTTATTAATGTCTGTCTTTGTAACCCATTATCCCTGCATATCATCAGAGATCACTGGAGGGCGCAGTGGTCACCGGCTTGCTCCCCTAAATCTATCGTAAAGCCAGAACATCCCCCTCCTTGAATGGCTAGCAAGAAAATGGCCTTCATGGGCCAGCAGGGTATTTGTTTACCAGCTCGATGGCACAGTGGACGGAAAGCAGAAGAATTCTTCGGCTGCAGCTCAAGGCCATTAAAGTCCATTAAGTTGTTCTCTCCTCCCACACCCCTTCTCCCCCTCTTTTGTGCACCCTAGTAAATCTGACTCATTAGCTTTAGATGTTTTGAAATACTGGTACATTAATCACTTGTGTTTGCACACTGTTTATGTGGGTTGTTGGTCATGGTCTGTAGTTATACTGGCTGTCTCCCTTGCTTACTTAAAGGTACAATCCAATTGAAAATAAAGATTTTTGCAGGTTTGCTCATTACACACAGTGTCGGCAGCTGGTGAGTGTCTTTTGCAATTCATCAGAGGCCTCCCAGACCACCTGCTCTCGGCATCCTGCAAACAGCTGGCTCTGAGTAAGTACCATAAGCTATTACCTTATACAACAAATAAATAAATAAATGGATGGATGGGTAGACAAATAAATAAATACATTGAATTGTCAGCCTGGAAGCATTGCTTCTTGAAGGGAAAACTCCATACAGGAAAGGGAAAACACTTCTAGCCCACACCTTCTTGGTGCCATTTAAATTTAAAAAGGGGGAGGGCCAGTGACACCCCCAAAACTTCAAGTGGAAATATCTTGTCATTTGAGTACCAATGCAGTCAAGAAAGGGACTCTAACCACATGCTGGCTGTGTGGTTTGGTTTGGTACAAAGAATGAGAAATGGGGGTGGGGGGAGCGATTGAATTGAATTAACTGTTGGGTTTTTCTTTTTTCTTTCCTGAAAAAGTCCGAGGGAGGCTTTGCACAGCCTGAGCTAAGGCCACCAGATGTCCCAGGATTAAGAAATCCATCCCTGTTTCCAAGATTGTTACCACTTGAGATTTTTGTGAGCTTTCCCCCAGTTTTTGGCCCTGAGAGCAACCTGGGTGTCTGTGCCCTGCTCTTGTCCTGACCCTGCCAGAGGAAAGCCTAGAGGATAGGTGCAGGAGTCCCATGGCCAGGCACCTGCAAGAGGGAAGGACAGGATGTGAGAGTAGGCGAATCCTTGGCTCCATGGAGCAGAGCTCAGCGACACAGAAACTAGAATGTGGTTGGGGGGCTGGGGGCTGGGCATTCAGCAGGGTGTCATTTTGAAAGATTTCTAAGGTTTATCGAAGATACCCTGAGACTTCCCTCAAGTCTAATTGGAAGCTTTTTATAATTTGGGCTGGTTTTTGCAAACATCACCCTGTACAGCTATGATCCTCCAAGTCATTTACTCTGGTTTCCATGGGTCAGTCAAAATCTAGTTGTGTCCTTTGCTTTGTCCTTGCAAAACTGCAAAGGCATACTGGCGTAAGACAGGTCTGACTCGCTGTTTATGGGCTTTGCCCATCAAATGCCTGAATGAAGCTGTTAGAAATCATTATTTTTATCCAATAGCAGTTAAATTCTAATAATTGAGCTTTATTAGCTTTATTAGATTTATTAGCAGCCTTATTTTTTGTTACATTTTTTTCAGCAAAAGTACTTATGGGTTGAATTAATATGAAATGTTTTCCGTTTTACCGAATTGAAAATGAAGCTCCATCTCTATTCCTAAGTTTTTCTGACTTGAATCCCCCAAGAACTATTAAGAAAGTAGCTGCTCTGGGTGGTAGAAAACCATGAGTATTAGTAGCAACCAGGGGGCTTGTCAGAAACCCAGACTCCTTGGATCAGAATGTAGAGTTTAACATTTAAGATCCCCAAGTGACTTGTTTGCACATGAAAGTTGACAAGCCCCGGTCTCATATGGCCTTAGTTCTTTCAGGTCAGAAGTATCTGATAGAGATCGCCACAAGCCACATCAATACTAAGGTGATCATAAGAATTTGAATAAGAAAATGCAAACCAAACAATTTCTTTACCTACTACAGGAACAAAAAGGTCCCATTCTTTGGCAAGGCAGTGCGACATGATAGGAAAGAGGACTTTGAGTCAGAAAAATCTGAGTTTGCTTTCTGACTCTGCCTCTTAGTAGAATCCCAACTTTGGGCCACTCTTCTGAGGCTCCATTTCCCCACCAAGACTGAAGATAATAGCAACTCCACTGCCCCCTGCATGACAGTTTCCAAATTAAAGGAGATCCTCTATGTGCAATCACATGGTAAGCTCCAAAAGTCTTACTATCCATGTATAATTAAATAACAGTCATCACAGCACTAAGTGGTAGGAATGTTGGAGATGGAATAGCTGGATCGACCAAGGAATTGAGAATGAGCACCCTATCCCATTGGCGGGCAGGTGGGTAGAGAGAGAGCCTGGCAAGCTGCAGGGCTGTGATTGCTAACGTTTTCCCTGGGGAAAGTGAGTGCATGGGCTACCACAGCATCTCTGGCCCTTGAGGAGTATGAGGCACATGTTAAATACAGGGGATCAAGTAGTCATGGCTGAGGGCCTTTGATATACTGAGGAAAGATTATGCCAAGCTCAGGATGACGATTCAATAATTCAAGCAAACTTGTGGAAGCCTGTGGGCCTTCTAAGCAATGTTTAAGAAAATGCTGATCTCTTCTAGCCAGTAGGCAGGCAGACAGTATGATCAGCACTTAATCACAAGAGAGACAGAGTTTCAGAGAAAGTTAAGATCCCCTCCTGGAAGGTTTCCTCTGCCAAGATCAGGGCCCTCCTAGGGAAAGTGTCAGATTCTAGGATGTGGAATGGGGATCTCTGAGTAATGAACTGAGAATTTTTAGCTCTCAGAATCCCGCACACCCATGGGCCTACAGACAAGGCCCACACTCCTTTGGTAGAAATGGCACCCCCACTTGCTGGAACATCCTTCAGAGGTTTCAAATGAAGCAGATGTCTCTACTAGTGTGTCAGGGGTCCCCAAGGCCACCCCAAGCTTGAAGATTTGTGAGGAGGACTCACAGACTCAGCATATCACTGTACCGTTACTGTTTATTATAGCAAAATGATGCAAAGCACAATCAACAAGGGAAAAGCACATGAGGTAAAGTCCTAAGGAAACCAGGTGCATGCCTGCAAGGGTCCTCTCCCGGAGGGGTCACACAGGATGCACTTGATTTTCCCAGTAAAATGTTGTGACAACACATGTGAAATGTTACCGACCCAAGAAGCTCATCAGAGACTCAATACCCAGAGCTCTTATGGGGGGCTGGTCATATAAGCAGCCTCTGCCTGGCATGTACCCAAATTCTACAGTCCCAAAAGGAAAGCAGGTGTTCAGCATAAACCATGTGTACAAATAGTCTACACACAGTGAGCCACTCTTATCAGTTCTAGGAATGATGAGAAGCTTTCCAGAATCCAAGTTCCCAGATGTCATCCAAGCACCAAACTTGTAAGCTAGGCTTTCAAAGGTTAGCAGGCACACATAGCAGGTACCTATCACACATAGGTGAGCCTAGAGCTCGACCTCTCGATCCACTTTTCCCTTCTCTGAAGGCGCAGTATCTTTGTCAATAGAGGGGACCATTCCAGAGTGACGCTGACATAGCCACTGGAAGGGACTTCTCTTTCTGGTCCCTCTGTGCCATTTTTCTTCGGCCTGGCTGCCAACAGACTAGCATGCGGGAAACCATGTGGTACTTATTTGCCAGTTCCCAAGGACAACCTCCAGCCTCCTCCTTGCACTTGTCTGCAATCTCTTCCCCCACCCAGAGGGCTATTCCTGCAGACCAGCTCCAGCTGTGCCACCTCGTGTCTCCACCAGGAGTTTGCTGTGGCAGCCATGCCCTCTCCATGGAGATCCAGGTCTCAGCCTTGTGGAAAGAGAACAGAAGACATGTTTCTTCTAAATTCTCAGTACCTCAGTACTTCCTTATTCATGCTTCCTCTTCCCAGCAAGTATAGTCACTTTCCACATGTGCTATTTCTCTATTCCTTAGAGTCCTCTTTTATTCCTTTTTGTAGTTAAATATCTTTTACTGATTAATAATTCTTTAGATTAAATTTTCTGTTTAAATTACTTGTGTGGTTTCCATATCCTGACTGGACCCTCACCGATGCTGTGCCTTAAAAGACAATGCTTGTCCCTGGCACCCCTCCTGAGAACCAGACAGATAATGAAGTTAGATCTCAGCACTCCCTAACTAGGATGTGCTGGGTCAGCTAAGGGAGAATAGGGACTATACATCAAAGGAGCTGTAAGATCCAGCCAATATGTGCCAACAGGAGTGGAAAGATAAGCATGGGAATGGATACTGGCAGGTAGGGGCATGGAACATAAGGTTGAATAAAGGCAAGTGTATCAGCATGGACCACTCACCTATGAGATTCAAGTCTAGGCAAACACCCCTTCTAGGATGCGAGGATGGCTCTCAGGAGGTTGGAAATGTGATGACTCATGTGAATGCCCCAGTGATATGTCAAATATGCCAGCAAGGCATCTCAAAACTCAGAGACATGGATATGCTAAAGGGGATATACTGGGTAAAGGTGGAAACTCCCCATCAGCCAGCAATGTGCCATAGCAGGTCCCAGAGGACATCCTTTTACCAAAGAGTGAAGGAATGTGCTCCGTGAGAGGGGCACCAGCATTGTTCAGAAGCTCAGTGGTGGCTATCCTCCCTAGCCAAGGCTAAGAGTAGGAAACATAATTACAGAACTGAACTCATTGAAAACAATGGGAATCTTGAAATGAGAGAGGACTAATGGTAGCACCTCACCATTCAAAGCAATTATCACAATAAAAGCAAGGTCAGAGTGGCCATCAGGGAACTGCAGAGAGCTATGGATATGGTAGAGAGAACATGGTGTTCCTATGGGTAGCCAGCAAGGGTATGGCACAAATTATCCAACTAAAAGAAATCAAGAATGAGTGATCAAGAATCTACAAGCAGCTGCCTAAATAAAAGGTGATGATTGCTTACCATATTTCTGTACCTAGCCAGTTTTTGTTTCTGGAACAACTGTAAGAGAACTCAGGACCCCATGAAAAAAAGACACCAGAATACCACAGCAAGTATATTCAGTAGTTCTCCCAGTTGTTCCCCAAAGTGATCTCTAGCCATTTACTCACATAACCACCCAGAGGGAAAATGAGATCTTACAAGGATTGTTGGATCTGGAATCTGAGTTGACTTTGATTCCCAGGGATTCCAAGCACCCTTGTACCTCCCGTTATGATTGAGGAAAATGGGACCCAGTTATGAATCAGGTGCAGCTTACTGTGGGTCTGTGGATTCATAGACCCATCCAGTGATCTTTTCACTGCACCCAAATATAGAACCAGAATGAGAATAGATAAGAAATGGGAGAACTCTTACATCAGATTCTTGATTTGTGGGATAAGACCTATTGCAGTGGGGAGAGCCAAGTGGAAACCTCTGAAATGTCCCCACAGCCTCCCAGGATAGCAAGTGTAAAAAAAATATCATTGTCCAAGGGTAATAGCAAAAACTAGTGCCACCATTGTAATTTTAAAGAATTCAGGCATGGTGGTCACCATGCTATCCCCATTAATGCACCCCTACAAAAACTGTACTAATCATGGCAGATGACGGTGGACTACCATCAGTGGTGTGGTGGTCAATGTTCAGCAACTGTCTCTCCAGGGTTTGGGGGAGGCCTTTGCCAAGTTCTGTGGCAATTAACAATCCCTCACAAGGTTCCTGAAAATGAAACATTCAGTGCTCACAGGCCAGTACAGGGCTGCTTAAGCATCCAGATTACCACAGACTTAACTAACTACAAGTCTCAACTGCAGCCTCTGTGCCACATGTTGTATCTTTAACATGATCTTCAGCATATCCATAGCTATTATTTTTTTAAAGATTTTATTTATTTGAGAGAGAGAGCAAGCATAAGCAGGGGAAGGGGCAGAGAGAGAGGGCAAAGCAGACTCCCTGCTGAGCAGGGGGCCTGGTGCAATGCAAGATTCAATCCCAGGACCCTGGGTTCATGACCTGAGCCAAAGGCAGACGCTTAACCGACTGAGCCACCCAGGTGCCCCAACATATGCATAGCTATTAAACTGGCTAGCTTTTTTTTCCCTATCCCTCTGGGAAAGAAAGATCAGAAGCAGTTATATTCCTGAAGGGATAGATGAGAGTCTATAGTTATTGTCTTCCCCCAGGGCCTTGTTATAACACCTCAGCGCCTCTGTCATAAATATGGTCCAAAGGGAGGAGGACATTCTGGAGATTTCACAGAAGATCACATTGATCTGCAATATCCATGATGTCATGTTAATCAACTGGATTGGTCGACAGTGTTTTGGAGTATCTTCCTAGGAAATATGAGCTCCAAATATAGAAAATAAGCTCTAAGAAGATTCAGGAAGCCACTATCTCAATGAAGAGTTTTTAGGAGTCAGGCAGACTAGGGCATGTTGGGGAATAGCCCTTTCAAACTAAAAACCAAATTATTGTACCTTTGGCTTTTTAAAATTATTATTATAGAGGTGCAGTCAGCAGTGCTACATGGTCAGATGATCCAGCAGAGTATATGAGGCAGGATAAATAACACCATGCACTAAGTTTGTACATGATATCCTGCGTTGTCCGAGGTAGCCCTTCCCTCCACTGGGTTCAGCCCATAGTTGATGACTTGCTGATGGAGGGATGTAAAGTCTTAGCCCTTGCTTCAATTTGGGACAATTCTGAAGAGTTGTATAGCACCCAAATTCCCCAGAGGGCTCCCTGGAGAATCAACTGAGGTCTCAGATGTAAATGGCTCAGAGCGCCAGCCTTTCCCCCTGCCTGCTTCTGCCATTCTTCTTTGCAGATGCGTTTCTCAAGAACCTTGGGAAAGTACACATCTCTCCATCTCAGAGTCTGTTTCCAGGGAACCCAGTCTAAAAGAGCTTCCAGTGGAATTCTGAATCCTACTCTTTATCTAGACGTGTTCTGCTTTTTTATCATTACTTCTTGTTTATTGTTACTGTTCCATGCTTCCTGGTAAGATTCCCTCTGAAGGAAAAAAAATGGCAAAAGTAGAATCAGTCAATTGCTCATACTTGAAGGGACACCTTGAGTTTATTGCCTTTTCCAACAAACCATTGCCTTCTGAAGTTTGATCTGGAGTTTGGACTTTGATACCAAGTCCAGGATGGAAAATATATTGTGTTTCCACATGCCACTAGCAGAGCCTTCCAGCAGAAATTCAAGAAGTGTTCTGAGGTCGTATTCACAGAAAAAATGAACATAATCAATCAATCCTAATTAATTGACCTCATTAATCAATTAGTTTAGTTAATTAAACTTAATTAATGATGTCAATCTTTGGTCAGAATTAAGGAGTAGTGGCAGCATTCGTGACATATATTTGTAGAACTGTTCTAGAAATTGTGTTGGTAGCGCTAAGTACTGGGAACTGACATGAGCAGAGAAAAACACCAGAGTAAAATCCAGAACTGCTATAGAATCAGATGCTCCAGGAGAAGCTTAGGCTGCTTTACTAAAGCAGAACTGGACTGGAAGCAGGCAGAACAGGTCTTCCCATGAAAGAGCTGCAAGTATCAAACCAAGTGGCCATCAGAATGGAGGCAGCATGGACTCCCTTGACCTGGAGGGCACAAACAGGTGGCTCTACAATCCAGACACAACTAGGGCACCAAATGTACACTTCCTTCTCAGGCTGTGCTGACCTAAGACTTCCCAGGACCAGGAAAGCTCACAGAACTGGCCACAGGAATCACCATGAGAAAAAATCAGTTCCCCTGACCCAAAGGAGTCAACTAAAAAACTGAAAGGTTGTAGGACTACATGAGAATCCAAAATGGTGACTCTTACAAAATAAGTAAGTGTATAAAAATAACATTCCCAAAGCTACTGCAAAATATTGTTAATAAATATTATTAAGAAAGCAGACTTCACACTATGTGTGCATGTGCGGGTGTGTAGCTATTTAGTTTGGGATATAACTTAGCAAATATATATATGCACACAGAACCTCTATGGCACAAAACCTATATCAGTCCTGTCCCTCTGCCCTCATGTCTTTACTTCCCCTGCTCTAGTCCTTATTACAAAGTGGCTGACAGCTCTGGGTTACATCATCCAGGTACCTGTGTCAGCATGTTCTAGCAGGATTTGGCCAATGGGAGGCACTGCTGGGAGATTTAAAAGATAGGACAAGAAAGAATTTGGGGTCATTCACCCCCACCCTCTGGGCCTCGGGAGATAGCTCGGTAGTGATGGTGCTTCTGCACTGCTCCAGCTCCCACTGGACACCACCTTCAAACAGCTAAACTTCTGCCCCTCTGGCCTGGGGGTGGGTATCCCACTGTTGCCAACTTCCAAGTTGCCTTGCTATCTTGTCTGCCTTCTGAGCTCTTTCACCATCCATATAACTAACTCCCAGCATTCAAGTTCCTGGGTTTAAATACTCAAATGGTTTTTGGTGCCCTACTTAGACACTAACTATTCAGAAAACTTTAAAATTTACTGAGAGTAAAAAGAAGATTTAATTATTAGAAAGATAGTTTTCTGGCTGTGGGTTCTCATGTCACAATTTCATCTATGCCCTCCTCAGGCAGCTCAGTGGCTAAAAGGAATATGTAAACACTGACCATCAAGGCTCCAGATCAGGGTGGACAGGGAGATCCAAACAGTTACTAAGTAAAGACTACGGTGAAACTCTACAGAAACTGTTTAGAATAAATAGCCATTCAGGAGAGAAATGTCCCAATATGTCCCAACATAGTACCTGAGCAATAATTCTCCCAGCAACAGTAAAAAAGAGGGACTGGATACTAGTATGTAATGAATAAAGAACAGTTTAGGTGATTATTTAATCTGGGAAATCAAAGAAGTTTTTAGACAGCAACTACTTTGCATTCCCAAGGTAATCAAAGAAATGGAATGAAAGATAATAGAACAAGATAAACTCAGATAGAAAAGCAATTAGAAGAGTTAAGTGAAAAAAAAAGAAGAAGAGTTAAGTGAATATGTCTGAGACCAATTGTAGCACAGAATTCTAAAATGCTATTAAAAGCAAAATTAAATCTATAGAATGATGATGATAGCATAGAGCATAGGTTTGTGAAAATTACCCAGAATGGATGGGAAAGGAGTTAAAAAGATTCAAGCACTTGACTGGAACATGGTTTATACGGCAGAGCAATAATGGAGATCTAATATATAACTAATTTCTATACCTGGAGGAAATAACAACAACAAAAGCAACAATATTAAAATTCACAATAGAAGAAGATCTTTGTGAAATAAAAGATTTGTATAGAGAGCTCAGAAGTCTCACTCTACTCCAGCTAAAATAATAATAATAATAAATTCACAGCAAACCAAATCTCGCAAGTTGTTGAATTTCAAATATGAAGAAAGTATCCAATAGCATTCAGACAGAAGCAGTAAGTTATTGGCATAAGAAAAAAATTAGATAACTCTCAAACCTCCCTTGAGAAATATGAATGGCAATAAGTAGTGGAGAGTAGAATATGCAAGGGAAAGGTGGACCTGACATGAACAAAGTTATCCATATGTATTATAACTATATATATAATATGTATAACTTTGATTTTATAATATGAATTCATAATGTGCATATATATTTAAATGCATATACATATATGTACATATACATATATACAAATATATACGTATATTATGTCCATGTGTGTCTATAAATATATAAATATACATATATTATATATGCTTATATAATATACATATTATACTTATAAACATATATTGTATATGTATATATACACATTTTATATGTGTATACAAAAAGTAAATAATCTATGTGTTTAAAAGGAAGAAAGAGCTTTAAAGGAAGATGTAATAAATTAAGAAATAGGAGTTCAAATACATTATTTACAAAATGAAGCAACAACTTAGAGTATATACACCTTTGAAGTTACTAAGGAGAACAAAAATCAAGGAAGCTAAAAATGTAGACAAGCTAAAACTAAGTAGATATTTAATTAGTCACCTTTTTCAAAATTTATTTTAATGAGGTTCTAAATTACAGAAAAGTTGAAAGAATAACATAGGGAATTCCTATATAGCCTTCTCCCAGACGTCCACTGAAGCTTCACAATTGTCCCAATACTGCTCTTTATAGCAAAGAATCAAATCCAGGACCACATGTTCTACCCAGACATGCTGAGTCTCTAGTTCCTTTTAATCTGGAACAATTCCTATGTGTTCTTAACTTTTATGAACTTGACATTCTTGAAGATTATAAGCCAGCCATCTTGTAAAATGTCTCTCAATTTGGATCTGTCCCATGTTTCCTCATGATTAGAGCCAGACTTTGTTTGCATTTTGCCTGGAATTTTACAGATAAAGTACTCTTTTTTACTGCACCCTGCTCAGTAGCACACAATATCCATTTGTACTCTTTTTTTTTTTTTTCCATTTGTACTCTTACTACTGGTGTTGGCTTTGACAACTTTGCTAAGGTGGTATCTGCCTGTTATCTTCTGCAAGATAACAGGCAGATACCTGCCTGTAACCTTTTGTAACTGGTAAGTATTCTTGTGGAAGATTCTTTGGAATTATGTAAACTTTTCTTCCTTGGTATACTATCACACACTAATTTTAGCATCCAATGATATTTCTGGTATGCATTATTAGGATGAAACTGCCATAGAGTGATTTCTCTATTACCATCATTCTTTCTACCATAAAGAATTTTCTCTTTACCCAGTTTATTTATTCATCTATATATTTAGTTAGTGTGAACTTAAGAATTTCTATTTTATTCAATGGTTCAGGGTCAGTTACTATTTTATTTATTATGATGCTTTCACATCCTCAAGTTGGCCAGTGGGAGTTATGGCAAGCAGCTTCTGTGTTCCCCAACATTCATTGAGCACTTCTCTACAGTCTGGCACAATAGAGTGCTCTGTCCTTTTCCACTTTGTCCTTTCCCTGCCTCAGCCCTCAAATAAGCCACTTATCCCAGAAGCCCTGGTAAAGGAACTAGTATTCCTGGGAATATTTGGAAACCAAGATCTAGACACTAAGTATGCTCATGGCCACTATGGTGTCATTGTCCCCAAACCCTTTGAGTGGACAGAGTTAAAAAATATATGTATGAATACATCACACATGCATGCATACCATATTTACATCTATATTTTTTTCTATATTTATCTCTCTATATTAAAAACCATGAGTTCACACTGCCACCTCTATACTACAATCCAACACTACAGTGTTTATTCTAGGTAGGGTTGCCAGATAAAATTAAGGATGCCTAGCTCAATTTGAATTTCAGATAAATAAAATTTTAGAATAGAAATGTCCCAAATGGGACTCCGTATTTTTATTTGCTAAATATTGCAACCCTAATTCTAGCTGTCTCTATTTCCATATATATATGCTCTCCTTTTCCAATAGTAAGATATCTGACTCTCCTTATCCTGAATATATTTCTCAATCCTCCTCTATATGGCTAATCTCATAGCCCCACACACCCCTGTCCACACCTTGCACACAGGCTCTGATTCGTACTTGGAATGTTGACTTCATTCTAGTCTACTAATGGTTTTTTGATGATGAATGGATAGAAGGGAAGGAAGGAAGAAAATAGTTTTCAGGGAGGGATGGGGAGGGAAAGGAAATGCAGTAATAAACAACCCAAAACCTCCAGGGGTTATTACAATTAAGTGTATATCTCTTGCTTGCATTTCTTCCCAGGTAGGCAGTCCTCCTGGGCCCAACTGGATTTTGTTGGGCCCCCTGTGTCTTTTCATTCATTCCCAAGATGAAGAGGCAACCACTCTTTGGGGTTTCTTATACAAGGGAACAGAGCTTAAGGGACAAGCCACACTCAAGGTGCTTCTTAAAATCCCTGCTCAAAACTGGCTACCATCACTTCCATCTACATCACATTGGCCAGAGCAAGCCCATGGCAAAGCCCAAAGTCAAAAAGGCAGGAAGGAGAATATAGTACACTCTGCCCACTGGGAAGCATGGCTAAGTACAGGGGTGGATAAATGACTACGACCAAGTAATATCATCCACCACCAATGCAAATTAAGTGAGAAAAACACAACCAAAAGAATAATTATACATAAAGGATAAAACCATCAATGGGGGAAAAAATACCTCTTACACTAAAGCAAAACACTAAACTCAACTGAATTCTGAACCTAAAAGATAGACCTAAAATAAAATAACAGGATGCCTGAGTGGCTCAGTGGTTGAGCATCTGTCTTCCGTTCAGGTTGTGATCCTGCAGTCCCGGAATCGAATCCCACATCGGGCTCCTACGAGGAGTCTGCTTCTCCCTCTGCCTGTGTCTCTGCCTCTCTCTATGTGTCTCTCATGAATAAATAAATTAAAAAATTTTAATAAAATTAAAATTTTATTTTAAAAAAACAAAATAAAATAACTCAGAATGGTTAAAAAGAAAAGAATAATTCTTTCTAGAAAGGCAAAGTAGCATGTTATCTGAAAATTTGGTCCCCAAACCTTTTGCAAAACTCTCAAATATGGTAGTGGTGATGACTATAGTTAACACTGCTGTAAGGTACATTTGAAAGTGGCTGAGCAAGTAGATTCTAAAAGTTATTACAAGAAAAAATATTTTATAACTATATGAGGTGATAGGTATTTACTAAATGTATTGCAGTAATCATCTCACAATATATGCCTGTGTCAAGACATTTTGCTGTACATCTTAACTCTACAATGTCAAATGTTAATTATATCTCAATAAAACTGGAAAAGCATGAGCTCTCAGCAAATCAAATGATTACTTAATCTGCAAGTCAAAGAGTCTCCTTCCCCAATAAACCAACTTCCAAAACTCAAACCCTTCTTTTCAAAAAGCATAAGTACACACTTAACAGTGACAGAAATTACAGATGTGAGAGGAGAGACAATGGTATATACTATATATAAAGATTGTGTCTTCTTGTCAACATCTACAAAATAGGAAATGTACCAAAGTAGAATCATATTACGTTACAGGGTAACTCTTAATAAATCCCAGCAGTTCAAATCATACTCACTAACTACAGCAAAGTAAGACCGGATATAAATAGATGAATATCATAGGAAGAAAACAACAAATGAAGCCCACTCCTCAGAGACTTGCCATTTTCAATTTCACTGGTTATGGAAAAAAATCAAAACTGCAATTGTAGAATATTTTGGAGAATAGCAATAATGAGAACACTACATATATATGTTAAAGCTGGCATTTCTTATTAAAGGGAAAAAGATGTTGGAAAATTAGCTAGCCTTCTAGGGGGAAAAAAATAAATTTGGATCCTTACTGAATAATTCCTCATGCCAGATGAATTCCAGATGGATTAAAAACTAAAATTTATACTCAGCCATAGATTTGTTTTATCATTTAGAGGGGGCCAAGGCCTTTGTTACCTTAAGCAAAAGGCAGAAACTAGAAAGATAATATTGGTACAGTCCATTAAAATGCAAAGTTCTAAAGAAAAAAATGGCTAAAAAATTAAATTCTTAAGGAGATATTGCTAAAATTTTTAAATAAAATATTTAATATTCCTAAATATGGTAAAAGCATCATAAATCCATGTGAAAAATTGAAACCCAACCAGAAAAAAATACAAATTGCATGAACAAGTCCTTAAGAAATAAACATTTCAAATGTCTAGAAAGCATGTAAAGAGATGTTCAGCCTTCCTGGGAACATGTGTTTGTGTACACATGAGCCTGTGTGTCTGTACACAGGAAAATGTCTGAAAAGACAGACATCAAAATGTTAGCAATGATTATCCCTGGGCAGTGGGATCTCTTCTCTCTCTTTCAGAATTGCCTTGATTGTTCTAAATCTGCGTATGTTAATTTTACATGTTTTATGGTGAAATTACTTAGCATCCTAAAAAATACAAATAAAAACTGGTAGTTTCTCTCTCTTTTTTTTTTTTTTACAAAAATTCTTAAAATCTGTTTTTAATTACGTGGTAGAAGAATGCTACTTACAAGTGCTGTAGACAATGTTCGTGTTCCCCCAAAATTCATATGTTGAAACCCCATGCTCAATATGGTGATATTAGGAGGTGGGGAGGCTTTGGAAGGTGGTTAGGTCATGAGGGTGGAGCCCGAAGGATGGGATTAGTGCCCTGCTGAAAGGGAGCCCAGAATGCTCTCTTGCCCATTCTGTCAGGTGGGAGAACAGCAGGCTAGGGACCAGCAAGCGGACCCTCTCCAGACCAGAATCTTCCAACACCTTGATCCTGAACGTCCCAGCCTCCAGACCCCTGATAATGCCCTGAGAAATAAATGTTTGTTGTTTAAGCCACTCAGTCTATGGTATCTTGTCATGGCAGCCGAATGCTCTACAATACATGGGAAAACAGTCACTTTGCATTAGAAGATAGGAAACAGGCTACAAAATCATGATTTAATTTTTGTTTTATACAGGAGATCTTCTATACAACAGCGATCTTCTCCAAGGATGGATTTAGGGGTCATTGTATGTTCTTCTTGTTTTCCAGCTATCTACAACAAACTATTTAGAAAAAAATTCAACAGTTTTTAAATAAGAAAAGTTTGACTGCTACCAGTAAGGATTCCAGGGGGAGCCCGATGCAGGACTCCATCCCAGGACCCCTGGATCACGCCCTGAGCCAAAGGCAAATGCTCAACCACTGAGCCACCCAGAAGCCCCATCTATTTCCAAAGAAAAGGCAAATTCAGTGATGATAAAAGCTCTCCTTCTCAAGTCATTTCTCACCACAGCATACCTAACATACCCAATACTTACCAGAATTGGGTGGGCACTGACATTTCCTTACCTATCTCTCTGTGTGACCCGGCCCCCTTGAGAGCAGAAAGAACACCTCCCCTCACCCCTAAGGGGGAAGGGTTATTCCCTGTGGCTGCAGGGAAGCAGCAGGTATGGCCTGTGGCCCTACCACTCCTCGCTGGCCCTTCTCCCTCAGGCATCTGCATCTCCAGGGAGGAGGTAAGAAGCTGGCCAGAACTTTTGCCCTTCTTCCCAGGTCCCCTTCCTTTGCTGGGATGTATTTCAAAAGCTCTAGTATACCCCCCCCAGGAGTCAAGCAAAGATTTGCTCAGACTCTGTTGAAGAACAGACGTCCAGAACAGTTTGTGCTGAAGCATACTTAGGGGCTTCTCTAAAATAAACAGGTGGCTCCCACTTGGTCTCAAAGAGCTTCCTAAAACCCCTGCCGTCAGCAAGCCACTGAATGCACCCTATCATCTCTGAGCCTCCACGAAATACACCCTGGCCCCCAGCTTTGCAAAAGGGGTTCTGTGAAATACTAGTCCCTTGAGATCCCCTCCATCAAAAAGGGATTCTGGGGCCGCATAAGGTCAGGTAAGCACCGCACGCGGAGCCCACCTTCTGGAAGCCCTGGGAGACCTCCTGTGGTCCTGAGATCTGAAGGCCTTCCTTCTCTCATGGGTAGTAGGCAGCAAGAGCAAACTGTAACTGCTCTTGAATATGTTCACATGAAGTACAGCAAGGACCTCTATATCTTTCCAGAAAATATGCCATGTACCAGCCCGGGGCTACCAAGAAATAAAACCCAGCTCAGGTGGTTCGAGGGTCTTTAAAAACTGGCAGGGACTATTTTCAGAGCTGTAGGCAGAGGGAAAGGAAGGAGTGTGCTCCTTGAGGGTAGTCAGGGCTGGAGCCATGGGGTGGGGCTGCCTGTGGGAGATGGGGTGCAGGAGGGGACCAGCCTCTTCCAGACACAGGACACAAAGAAGGAAGAGCAGGAGACAAGTGCCCCAATCTGTCTCCTCCAAATGGGAAGGGAAGCAAGAGGAGAAGGGCATAGTAGTGGAGGTATCTGTAAGGGGGAGCTTGCACAGAGCAAGATGGGACAGGAGTGGGGTGTGCTGGAACATGGAGCTTATAGATCAAAAACAAGGCAACAAAACATGAGAAGTTTGTGATTTCTCTGTGAAAATCCCTCTTTGTTTAAAAGTTAGGTTTGCATTTTGAACTGTTTTACTAAGATTAAGGGGAAAGGGGCCTACCTCTGTGTGTCCTAAATGTGGTAAGAGGGTTGAATTTCACTATTTTGACCTGCCATTTCTGTCCTGAGGAAAGCAGTAGGAAGGATTAAGACCACATTTTCTTTTTCAGAATAACTGCCCTTTTGTGCTGGCAGGGACTTGGCTGCAGGAAGGAGGAGCTTCCTCTGTCAGCCTCCCCCAAGGACACAGTGACCTGAGCCACTTCTAGGCCCTGAACACTTTGGAAACCTGAAGGCTTTCACCTGCAGGCAGAGAATAAGAAATACCCAGGTGGTATTTAGCACTGCGTGGTGTGGGAAATAAAAAGACAATCAGATCTCTTTTGATCAGTCTCTATCTCTTGATGTCCTGAAATTTACATTTCATTGCAATAAAAAAGAATCAAAGGAGGGCTGACCCAGAGAGGAGAGCTATTCCTAATTCTGATGGATCATATAACACCCCTTCTTGGAGATCTATAATGTACACTGTTAAAATATCTAAGTCGTCCTCCAGAAAAAGAAACCCATTTGACCTTGCTTAATCCAGGATTTCACTCATGTGAAAATCGAACCTTTTCTTTTTTTAATCCAAGAACCCTTTGGAAAGTTCTGCGGTGTCCTGAAGCCCTGTTTCTAGGATCTATGTGTTGAATCATGGTCAACATGCAGCTTACTCCTACTTAATTAATAACCGTGTAGTAATTACCTCACACAGCAAAAAAGTAGAGTTTTTTTTTTAAAAAAAACTCATGAGTAAAAAGCCAGGAGTACAGGAAAGAATGTACCCTCCCAATCAAATGGAATAAAAGGGATGAGGTTTGTTTTACAGCCTGCTAAGAAGAAAGTCTATGGTAGCATTTCAAAGGATGAAAGTATATGCCACTCATGCTAAGAAGTAGCTTGCCTGGGGCACCTGGGTGGTTCAGTGGTTGAGCATCTGCCTTTGGCTCAGGGCGTGATCCCTGGGTCCTGGGATCAAGTCCCACATCAGGCTCTCCTTCGTGAGCCTGCTTCTCCCTCTGCCTGTGTCTCTGCCTCTCCCTCTGTGTCTCTCATGAATAAATAAATAAAATTGTTTTTAAAGAGAGAGAGAAAAGTAGCTTGCCTGATCCTAACCAGAAAGACCTCCAAAAAAAAAAAAAAAGAAAGAAAGAAAGAAAGAAAGAAAGAAAGAAAGAAAGAAAGAAAAAAAAGAAAGAAATCTGAGGCATATACAGAAAAGAGGGAGAGAAATGACATTTCAGGCAGAAGCAGTGGTGCCTGCTACTTCTCTAATGCAGCTGTAAGTTGTGTGTGGTGTGCAGTAAAGAGCAAACAAGAGCACTTTGCAAAGAGCACCTATTCACTTTGCCAACAAGAGCAAAAGTGAATAGGCCTGCAGCCAGCGATAAGGACTGGGGACATCTGAGGAGGTTGATGACCAGCAGAGAGCCTCCCAGTCCAGGATTAGCATTTTCAATCTGATTCTAGGAGCAACTGGGAGCCATATAGACTTCGGAGAATCTTCAAAATGAAAATAGTGTGCAGTGCAATACACAGGATAGCTTGTAAGAGAAGATAGTTCAGAGAGCCAGGTAGAAGGTTATACTCATCCTTGTTAAAGAAGCCAGGAACACTGGGACTGGGACTCGAAGCTACAGAGGTAGGGACAGATCTGAGAGATAACAAACATTGTGTTTTCTGGACAAGATTATTCCAAGAGGCTAAGGAGGCAGGGGAGTTGAACATGGACAGTGTTTAGGAGCCCATACTGGGCTCATATGGAATTTGAGCTTTCAGACTATGATCTGCCCCAGCTCAAATTTCTTAATAATTCTTCATTTCCATTGTAGTGGTTCTGGTTCACTGTACTCTGGGCAAGTCAGCTGATGTCCATGCTTCAACACTTTCTGTGCCCATCAGCTCTGATGCCAGAAGCAAAGGCAACTGGATAAGGAAAATACAGCCAGAAATAACAGAAACCCAATGAAAAAGGAAGGCTGGAATACATTGTTTGGTACTAAAGGACAATTAAAAGGAGGCCTGAAGATAATCTAATAAAACCCAAATTATAGATCAGTTATATCCCTTGATCTTGGGTCCAGAATCCTTTCAGGATGTTGGGATTGAGTTAACCCAACTACCACCACCTCAGAGACAGAGAGCTCAGCTGTCATCCTAAATGATCCTGAAATACATTGACATCCAAGTAGATAATGCCTAAATCATCTTGTGTGCATGCCTGCAGCACATCTTATGCCATGCCAATGTGTCTTATCTCACAAACACATTCTGATAGCACCTGAACCCAATATTATTATAAGAGCTGAGAAGCATTAAGTCAAGTTCAACCTCAAAGCTCATGACAGAGAAGTACCTCTCCAGATGCATTGTCTTTATACCAACACATCATCATTACTTTCCCAACCCTCTTTCATCTACCATTTTGTTGGCATTTGTGCAGCCATCCTCCTAATAACCCAAACTCAAAATTCTATGGTCATCTTTGACTTCCCTCTCTTCTTCACTCAAGTTTTATGTCTGTCTTCACATATCACTGGCAACTGTTCTCTCCTTTCCATTTTCACAAAATACATCCCGTACATTTTGGCCTCCAGCATCTTCACCATGTTCTATCGCTGCAGTGCCCCCAAATGATTTTTACAATCCACTTCTTGTCCTCCGAATCCACCATGCAGCCAGAGTAACTTCATAAACAGAGTTAGGTCAAACTGCCTGTCTCCAAAATGTCCAAAGTCCCCTTTGTACAAGATATATTTGCATGGCATTGGGTGCTTCCATTTTACAAACCATCTCTCAACATTTCATTGACAAGTACCCCCCTTTATTTACTTTATTTATTTTTACTATGCTCTCCACCCCAAATGTGCCTCCATTGTTTTCCACTTATCTTGGTGGCATTACATGCTGCACAGCATTTTTAAAGATTTAAGAATTTGTAAGTAGAAAAGTATTATCTTCACCACCATCAAAATCAAAGCCCTTCTCAAATGTCACATATTCTCTGATGCCTCTATTAAATCCCTTTTACTAAACAGAATTTCTCTCTCTTTTGACCTCTTATGGAAGGTTTCAAGACAATCTGTGTTGTATTAGCGTTCGTTACACTCGTATCTTAACTCCCCTATTTGAACATAAGCCCTCTGAAGGCAAAAGCAATGCCTTATTCATCATCACACCCCTCATATCTCCTAGCAGAGTGCCCTGCTCCATAAATGTTTACTGAGTGATTGGATAAATAAACAGACTTAGAACTCACACCCTCTTAGCAAACTGGAAATAGATGGAGAATATGGAATATCAATGGGAGGCATTGCTCCAGCTGCTGCTACAACACTGTTAATTACACAATACTTTTATTGAGCAATTCGGTGGTAATTCTTGCAGCTATTCCTCCTTAATAAGATCCATTGTGCACCATAAAATAGTAACTGGGACGCAGTTTGTATTCCACATACATCACATTTCTCTTTAGCAGGTTCTTCTATATCCATAATCTTATCATTATTACTATTACCCTCAGAAGACAGTTGACTTGCATTAATCAGGCCTGCTGCCATTCCCTTGCCAGATTTTCTGCAGTTTTATTGTGCTTTTGGACATTTTAATTAACTTGAAAAATTAATTTTAAAATCTTACCTTATTAATGCTCTGCCCCCTTGGAAATCCCTTCTTCTTGTTTATTATCACTGACCACTTGAAGATGAGGTCATTAGTGATTAAAGCTCCAGAGAACTTCCACACCATCTTGCTGCAGACTCTATGCTGTTTTTAAGTGGGATGAGAATAATAATCCAAAAATTGAAGGTGGGGGGAGATTTCTGTTGCTTTGGGAGTTTAAAGACTTATTTCAATTATGCCATAACATTTATTCCTCAACTATCTGCTCTCTACTGAAGCTCAACAATGTTAGTTTATTAATGCCATCTACAGAGCTGAGGGTCTTTTTTTTTCTTTTTTTTTTTGCCCACTTGACAAGCTGAAATGAATAAGACACCAGACTTGATAACTCAAGAATATAGACACATTGCCAAATACCAGAACACATCAGAGAAAACTAGCTTCTTGATCCTTCATGCTCTTTCTGGGATATATAAAGGGATAGTCGCTAAACACAAGTTCTTCATTCTCTGAACAAAAAAATGGCAATATCTCACAGCTAACTGCAAAAAGTTGGTAGTGGCTTCCTGGTTACTATTAGTGGGGGTGTGAGGCTATATCAGGATCTTCCACAAGAAGTGTCCTTAACAGTAAGAGCTGCCTCCCAGGTGCATAGGAGGAGTGAATGACAGACAGCCACATGTCTGCCTTTCACATTATAAACATTCAGTACTCTTTTTGTATAATTTATAATAGTGATTTTTGACTTTTGATTATGAGAATCTAGTCTTAATTTCATATAATCCCATATTTTCTGTTGATACAGAAAATATATGATAAAAAAGCTAGTCTGAATTCAGTAACTACTTTACATGAGTCTTCATTTTATCAATACTAACTACCCCTATATATATTTAGAACACGTGGTCCATGCATGTACAGAATGTTTTGTTCATTGAGTTTACAGACAGTCCTTGGTGTGCATATATGTATTGTGTACTCTTTGTATTAACTCTGTACCAGCCCCACCCCACTCCTCCTCCTCCAGCCAAAGCTCAGATGTTCACAAAGTGGAAACCCCTCATTTTAGTCATACAACTCAAGAAATGAATATGCAAGCCAAAACACTTACATGGAGGTTTACTTTCAAACATTTCCTTTTTTAGTGGTTTAAAACAAAAATCATTTTATTTATCGAACATTTTCAAGAGAGGGCTTATTTTGCCCTGATTCCATTTAAAATGCCTGCAGTTTTATATAATAACAGAAAGGTAGAGAACTACTTTTTCCTGCTGCCTCCAGTCTGTGCTCCATTAACCAGCTAACTAAGGTATCTGTTGACAGGAAAGAACAGGCGCTGGTTTATTACAAGGGTATTTTAAGGATGCGGAGTAATACGGCACACATTTGCGAAGAGCTCAGCCTACTTCCCTTCAAGTCATTTACTAGCTGATGGTCTGAAGTAACTCACCTCCCATCTCAGAGCCTCAATTCTTTTTTTCTTTTTTTATTCATTCATGAGAGACACATGCAGAGACACAGGCAGAGGGAGAAGCAGGCTCCATGCAGGGAGCCCGACGTGGGACTCGATCCCGAGACTCCAGGATCACCCCCTGGACTGAAGGCGGCACTAAATCACTGAGCTACCCGGGCTGCCCCTAGAGCCTCAATTCTTGCACATGTAAAATGGAGATAGTGCAAGTACCTAGGTCATAAGGCTACTGAGACTATTAACTACATTTCTAGAGATTAGCCCGATGCTAGGAACATGCCAAGTACCTAATAAGATCAACCGATAACAGGGGCTTACAGTAACAATAGTAATGGGAGGGGTGGTGGACGCATAGCTGGGCCCCAGGGAAACGATAGGAGTCAGAATCTCCAAGTCTGTCTCCAGGAGCTGCAGAATTTCTTGCCCATATTATTAGTTCCCTTTGCTGTAGACTGTCTTCCCCTTGGCCTCTTCTTTAATTCTGCCTCAACACTTCCTAAAAGGAAATTATACCACTAGAAGATCCATGGGGGTAGGCATGTGGTTGATTTTGCTCCCTATAGCTTCATACAATGCCAGGCACATATTAAGTCCTCTGTCGATCAATATTGGCAGCATGTGTGGGTTCTCATGCCACCCACTCTGAATACAACTCTACATGATCTTATTAGTGCCAGTAACGCGGCACCATCTGCGTGACTCAGTGTCTGTTTTTAACAATGTTTTCCAGGGAAAAGAATATGATTGGCCTAAACCTGGGTCAAGTACCAACTATCATCAAGTCAGTGGGAGCCAGATAGGCAAGATCACATATGGCTGCCCATTCTAGAAGAAATTCTCTAAGAAGAAATGGAAATGAATAGAGCTTTATGAGCATCTTTTGTTTATAGAGTATAAAAATTCAGAAGAAAAATAATTTAGGGCTGGCAAGATGGATTAGTCATGGCTTCATGGACTAAGTAGTATTTCAGGTGGGTTCTGAAGGATAGATAAAGTTTTGATAGGAGGATTGTTTTCATATGTATGTTTATTAAATTTTGCTTAATATTGTACAGTGAGCTAAATCACACTCTACCATTCTGACACAATTTTTGTTTAATTTCTATTGTGTACAAAGCCCTATAGTAAACAGTTAGAAATACAAAGACATATGAGCAGGTCCTGCCTTCAGGATCTTTCAATTGGTTGAGGGGAGACCTAGACATATGAAAGCAAGAGCTCTAGGAGCTAAAAAGGTGAAGAGAGCCTTTTAGGCTAGAACAAGAGTAGAATTGGCTTCCTCTAGAAGGTGTGACTTGTGCTAAGCACTGGCTAAGTGTGATTAGGCAGAGAAAATGAAGGGGGAGTATTCTTTCTTCATGGCTTACCAAACAAAACAAAACAAAACAGAACAGAACAGGACATTCCCAACCCCATTGTCCCTTCCCACCTCCATCATAGGACCTGAAAGAACCACATGCTCACCTTCCCAGCCTCACATTGTCTCCAGCCAATGAGACACAAGTAGAAGATGAGGGCTTCTTGCTCTGCTTAATAAAGGTACAATCTTCACTGGAGCCCTTCTGATTTGAACAAGGATGTGATGCTTAAGAGTGCAGTGGTGTTCCTACAGCAGTGAAGCTCTTTGTATGAGAGAAGTGAGCTCCTTCATATGGACCCAGGCACACAAATCTGAGGAACCCCCCCACTTTAGGTCTTTGTTTTGAAAATTTGTCAAAACTTATTTTATGATCCTGTGCTTCAGACTAAATGTTTGTGTCCTCTCAAAATCCTTAAGTCTTAACACCTAATGTGATAGTATTTGGATGTGGAGCCAAGCGCTGGGAGGTAATCAGGCCATGAAGGTGGAGTCCTCACAAAAGGATTACAGCCCTTATAAAGAGACCCCAGAGAGCCTCCTCATCCCTTCTGCCATGTGAAGTTACAATGATAAGACAGCCATCTGTGAACCGGAAGCAGACTCTGCTGTGAGTCTGCCAATGCCTTAATCTTGGACTTCCCAGTCTCTAGAACTGTGAGGAATAAATTTCTATTGTTTATTAACCACGCAGTCCATGGCACTTTGTTATAGCAACTTGAACAAACTAAGCCATCCTAAATGTTTAATTGTTTCCATTCCAAATTTAGATCCAGGCTTTCCTGAATAAATGAACACAAGCCGTCAACTGCCACTTGGTAACTTGGTATTTCTTTCATGTTTTACTAGAAATGGATGCTCTCCTCTCAAAGAATCTCCCTCACCACATCAACACACCTTCCCTAACTAGGTCTGGTCCTAAGCATTCGTTGATGAGCACTCTAATCATGACTCATTACTTTTCTCTCTATGTATGATTTTTAAGGAGGAAATGAAAAGGCAGAAAAGGCTTATTAACTTTGAGGAGGGCAGAAAAGAATGACTAAATCTGGCTCAAAAATATGGAAAATTGGCCATGCATTCACCATTGGGTGACTCACCCATCACCATGATACACCGACTTCATCTTAATCTCCGGAATCAATGAGCTGAGAAAAGTGAGAATTTTAATAGAAACTGGAAATAATTTCCACAGTGAGGGGCCCTGTGCTTTTTTAGGATCCTGATTGTCTCCATCATCAGATACTAAGTGTATAGGAGCTGGTATCATTTCATGGGATGGAAAAAAGATGAAGCAGGAGAGAGTTTAGATAATGAATGAAACTCATCTAGAAATTTTTGCAAAGACAAAGTCAAATCAGCAATTACTTTTGAGTACATAATCAGGACTGGGACCTAGGGTCTCAGACCCCCCATCATCCAGAACAGACAGGAAGAGAGGAAAAACCAACATCTTGATGTTCACCCTCACTCTAGACTTTCACAGGTGACTGGCTGCCAGGCCAGTGGCAAGACCCAGTTGGGCCAGTGTTGAAGGCTTGTTTCAGGACATGAGCTGGTCCCATCCACATGACTATTGTAGTGGAATGTAATAGCTCTGGAATCAGATACCAGCTCTTCCACGTCCCAGCTGTGTTACTATGACTCAGTTACTTAATTTCTGCGAGGTAATGGCACTTTTCCATCTGTAACATGGGGCTGTTTGGATAAATTGCTGCAATGCATCTAAAATAATTAGTGTGGCATGTGACACGTTATAAGAACTCAACAAATGCTGTCTCTTATTACATTGCTATTGTTGTTGTTATGACCAGTGGGTCCAGAGGTGTCTCTCATATCCAGATGGCACTTGGTAGATACTGAGAGAATGAATGAATGAACAAACAAGTGAGCAAACTAATGCAGGAATAAACAATAGGATAATTGTCACAAGCAGTACACAGCTAACTGTGGGTTCAGTGAATTCTGAGGTAAATCATTTTCTTTAAGCCTCATTTCTCTTTTTTTAAAAAACTGTGTTCATTTTTAAATCAGCCCCAATATTACACTATGCAGATTTTTCTAATATACTTCTGGAACAAAACTCCTTTTAATATCCAAAACATTACAAGCATGATGTTTAACAAATACAGGGTTACTTAGAAATGGGAAGCAGCTTTTATTAATCCTCAATGTAGGGGAGTCTGTTTAAAATTCTGTTATGATTTGTTGAGGGCTAAGAACTCAGCTTGTCACATTCACCCAGGGAGTATAGCTCTTAAGGAGTAAATTAAAAATTGGATACACATCTTTGAAGAGACTGTGTATCTTTTTTAAATATCTGTTGATATCTACTCACATAGAAGAGTAAAGAGAAGATCTGCAGAGCTTGGCCATTGCCCAGCAGGTCAGGAGTGGGAGGAGGTACTTCAAAGGAGGGCTATGTAGAACTGTCTGGTAAGCTCAGAGTGAGTAATTAACATCAGCAGCATTCTAAGCAAAAGTGAAGGTCAAGGTGGTGTAGAGGATCAGACAGCTGACAAAAATGACCTGGGCCAACCAAATAATAGGAGAAGCATAGATATTTCAGTCTTGGCCCATCAGAGCAAAAATTAAGTTAGCAGCAGGGAAGTAATCACTCTTAGGTACTTTTCTAAACATATCACCCAGGTACTATGTAGATTAGAGATAGGAAATGAGATATGTGTGTTGTTATCTAAGTAAAAACTATCTTACCTTTAAAGGAAACACGTTTGTGGTTTTAGCCTGGCATCATTTCTTGAAACCTGGATCTGCTTATTCAGGGATTCTGTCTCCCAGTTAAACCCACAGTAGGGGTCAGCTTTTAACTTTTGACTTGGACCAACCCAGAGTGCTTCTTCCAGTTACCTACCTAACGATAGCCTTGGACTTCACTTCTGCCAAGAGCCATCTTCTAAGACCAAAAGCACAGCATGTTCAAGAGATGGTAAGTATCCCTGTGTGAGTAGACTATAGAATGCCCAGGAATAGGGAATGGATGGTAAGGCTGGAAGGGATGATAGAAGCCCGTGAGGCCATACTAAAGAGTTTAACCATAGGTGGTAGGCATGAGTGAGGTTTGGTCTTTGTAGTACCAGATCATATTCCTTTCTAGAAGAAGCTTTACGAATCTATTATTTGTACACAAAATATTGTTTAAAGGCTTTTTTTTAATACAGTACCTAATGTGAGAAACAGTAAAATGTCATTTTTAGTTTATTAGAGGGGGGATCGGTAAAGAGAGAGGGAGAGAGAATCTTGAGCAGACTCCATGCCCAGAGTGCAGCCTGACCCAGAGCTCAATCCCATGACCCGAAGATCATGACCTGAGCCAAAATCAAAAGTTAGACGCTCAACCAACTGAGCCAGCCAAGTGTCCCTTACTTTTTATCATTATATATTTTTTTAAAAAAATTTTTTAAATTTTTTTATTTATGATAGTCACACAGAGAGAGAGAGGCAGAGTCACAGGCAGAGGGAGAAGCAGGCTCCATGCACCGGGAGCCCGATGTGGGATTCGATCCCGGGTCTCCAGGATCGCGCCCTGGGCCAAAGGCAGGTGCCAAACCGCTGCGCCACCCAGGGATCCCTATATATTTTATTATAACTTCTTTTATCCACGTGTTTGCCTCCTAATAAGGGCGTGTTTTCAACTTATACCATATTTGCTCACATACTTGACTCTTGATTTTATTGCCTCCCTCATTTTGACAAGAAAATATATTTTTCTGTAAAATTCTACACTGCTCCTCTTTCACCTAGACAGATTCTCCTCTCCCATGAGTACAGTCTTATGGTTGTCCAGGTCCCTGAACCCCCAACACCATCCATCCCAGTGCTCACCACTAATATTTCACCTGAAATATTTTGGAGCTTTGTGGTTAGTACTATGAGACAAAGAACCTGATTGAGCCAGTGTGAATCAGGGCCTACAGGTGGCCACAAAACCCTCCTTCCAGCCACAACCAAAGGATTTGTGTGAAGAACGGGGCACAGGCTCATCATGAACCGCAAGTATGCCCACTACCTCTCTTTTTCAAACATGAGTGCTTCAAGCCAACATTTACTTGTGGGGGCAGTTTTGTAGATGCTAAAGAACTAATTAAAAAAAAAAAAGAAACCCATGAACACAATTTGATTCTGACTAAATTGTCGCCAATTGTGGTTTAATTCTGAATGAGCATTCGTCAGTTAACCAAGGAGAAGAGACATAATAATTCAAGGGTAAGTGGTAAGATGGACCATAATTTAAATTATTATCTGATTAAAGTCTTAGGTCTGAATTAAAGTGATAATATCAAGGGAAAAGAGTGTGCTTTGAAAAGAAATCTAGTTTACCATTTGTAATCAAGACTTATTGGGGTTTCCATATCTCTTAAGAGCTAGATGAGATGTCTCTGCATTCTACAGATTCTCAGCTATTGCAGAGTATAGGATACAGGCCCAAGGAGGAAACTAGAAAGGACTTAAGTAGAGAACCAAGGCCTACATCAAGGGGTGTAGGACTCAGGATGGGGCCGTAATATTGGGAAGATACTAGGCAGACACAGAATAGTAGACAGAAGCTGAGGCCTGCAGCTAGTATGAGAAGCAGAGTGTAGTGCACTTGAGTGTCCCAAGCTTGCTCTGGAAGTCTAAATCCTGAGTCTAGCTGGCAGCAAAGGAGATGTGGAGCTGCAGCAGGAGTGATGGGGAAGGGGCAGATGGAGATACATATGGGGAAGCCCCCAGGCCTGGCTGAGCCACTGGGTACCAAGAGGGTGACCTTTGCACACACCCTCACTGGATAAGAATGGAGATAATTGAGTCATAATGGCTACCGATCTATGTCTTGGCTTAATTAGGAAGGCCTCAGCAGCAGGAGTGATCCTCAGTGTAGTGGTGAAGGGATGATGGAACCAGTAGGAGAAGATGAAAGAGCAGGAAGAGGATAATCCATCCTCTGCTTCAGAACTCGAGTTTGGGGGCATATCTGGAATCCCTGCTGCTTCTCAGGTGTTCTTGGGACTCAAAAATCATTTGGTCCTCAGAATGACTCTAGGACTCAAGTTTTACTCAGGTTGTGGAGCATCGGGATCAGGGTGGTGGATACAGATCCAAGCCTCAGTGGGCTCAAGGTCCAGAGGAGGATAAGGGTGTGCAGGAGCTTTACGAGCTTAGAATTGTTAGCACCATCGAAGGTGTAGTTTTAGCTACAGACACCCATGTCCAGCCTAGGAACCTAAGAATCATTTAGAAAAATGTTTTTTTGAGAGAACTGTGTCTCTATTTCCAAAGTAAGGTATCACCAAATGAAACTTTCCTTCTCCTGCATACACACAACACCATGCATGTCATGAGGGACTTTTTAGCTCATGAGGAGAAAACTGAAAAGAAATGATATTGAGTTTGGTTTGGCCCAGCATGGCATTATTTCTCACTGAATAATCCAGGTTTGGGGAAATTGATGTCGGTTTATTGTTTATAGTTATCCTGTTTGTGCCGTGGGGCCAGACGATATCTTTGTGGTTGGGCATGTGACTCTACCTGAATAGAATGAACATTCATAGGGGGGCAATCATTTTAAGAAAAGGTCAACCTGAGACTAAAAAATATATGGAAACCAGGAGGTCAACCTCATATAGGGAAGAAGAAAAACACTTATTTCTCTGAATCTGGAAATCCATTGGGATTAATAATGATGTGTGGAGAGATAGAAACATGTTGGGAGGGGCACCTGGATGGCTCAGTGGTTGAGCATCTGCCTTTGGCTCAAGTTGTGATCCCAGGTCCTGGCATTAGGTCCCTCATCAGGCTCCCCATGGGGAGCCTGCTTCTCCCTCTGCCTATGTCTCTGCCTTTCCCTCTGTGTCTCTCAAGAATAAATAAAAAAATAAAATTGTAAAAAAAATAATAACTCTCATTAAAAAAAAAAAAGAAACATGTTGAGAGCTGGAGACAAGCTATCTTTAGTCATATGGAGGTAGACAGAGAGCTGACCTAGCAGAGAATCCTACAATGGGTCTGGGCATGGGTCGCTGTTGTAAATAATTCTGGTGTGCTTCCCTTTACTATTAATCAAGATGACTCTGGGTGTCTCCTAATAGAAACACAATTCAAACTAGCTTCAGCAAAAATATAACTTATGGACTTACAGGATTTCAGGAATTGCAAATACCCAAACTGAAAAGGCAGAGATGGAGGTGGAGTTCAGGGACATTTGAACCCAGGGATCCAAACACCTCCAAGACTTCTGTCCCTCATCACCACTTTTATCTACATTATGACTTTATTCTGTCTCACCAGTTATTTCTTTTTTTTAAGATAATTTATTTATTTGAGAGAAAGAGAGTGATTGAGAGAGGGAGAGAGAGCACAAGCAGGGAGAGAGGCAGAGGGAGAAGCAGACTCCTTGCCAAGCAGTGACCCTGGGATCATGACCTGAACCAAAGGCAGCCGTTTAACCAACTGAGCCTCCCAGGGCCCCTCTCTCATCAGTTAATTTCTTCATGCAGTGGTAAATATGGCCACCATGGGCTCTTGAAATTTACATTTGAAACTATTGCTTTCAAAAAGACAGCCTGGACCTCTCTCTTTGCCCTAAGAAAGGATTCTTAGTGACCTAGTTTGGATCATGTTTCTTTCCCTGGACCAATCAATTGAGGCCAAGGATGGTGGGCACTGTTCCAACTACCACCTCTTTGAGTCACTCTTATGGTTTTATGGTTCACATAGCACTCATGATGAGCTGAACTTAATGCTATCTATGATCTGTCTTCCTGATCGGCATGTAAGTTCTCTGAGAATAGACACATTTCTGATTTGCTGACCACCATATTCCTAGCACCAAAACAATACTTCAGTACATAAGAGCTACTCAACAAACACTTCTGAATTAATACATCATAAACCCAGTCAAAAATCAAGCCATATGTGAAATTCATGAGCCATTAAAAATCGTGTCTTGAAGAAAATTGCTATGCCAAGCAAAAAAGAAATGTATATAAAACTCCATTTCCAATAGAACCTGAATTATAAATAAGCATAACTTTAAAGCACTATGTCTCAAATGGGAGGGGTAAAGTGAGCCGGAACTCATCAGACTATAGAGCTTGCCCACTCATTTCATGCAAAGGAAATGAAAAAGGTAACCAAAGGCAGAGGGAGGCTGTGCCCTGCTGTCCTCTTGGGCCCCTAGTAGGGTTGCCAGATAAAATACAGGAGTCCCAGTTATATTTTGTTTTCAAATAAATAACAAATAATTTTTTGTAGAAATATGTCCCAAATACTACATAATAATACTAAAAAATTATGCATCATTTTTCTGAAATCCTAATTTAGCTGGGTGTCTAGTATTTGTATTTGTAAATTCAACAACCCTAGTCCTTGGGGACTCCAGTGCCCACCCATAGGGCCACAGAAGTACTGAAATAGCAGTGTGGCATGGAGAACAAGGTCAGGAGATAGGGTCTTGGGTCTTCCTGGGCTTCTGGTTGACACAGAAGGAATGCTCCAGCGGTTCCTGCATGCTCACAAGGGAAGATGCAAATGGTGGCCAACATCCCTGCCACGAGGAGCTGCAAGGTGACCTGGAGTGGAGGCTGAGGAGTGGGATGAGTAGGCCAGCTGCAGAATGACCTGTGGCCAAGACTCAGAGGATCTGTGGCATGGTAGAGCTGAGGTAGAGCTGAGCCAGCTGAAGACCCCAACCCTGACCAAGCCAAATGGACTTCTTCTGAATCACACTAGCTCCTACCTCTTAGCTGACTCTAACAGCATGCCAGAAAAGACAACAGATATCTTTGCAGAGGCCAAAAGAGTTCCCAAGGAGCACACAAAGACCAGCCCTTAGATCTTTCCCAGTCACCATGAAGCAACCCTGGTAAGCAGTTCAAAGCTTGGTATGCATGTATCCAAAAAATGGTGATTCTAGCTAAGTTTACCATCTCTCTGTCATAAGTGAAAATGCAAACATAAGAGAAAAATGAAAACCAATAATGAAAATGAGGAACATTGCCCTTTTTTTTTTCATTCTGAATATCTATGCATAAAAAAAAATAGGAGGGAAGAGAATTCTTCTTCAGGAAGGACCTGATCTTTCAAGATAACCCTTCTCTTGGCCTTCCTTTGCTTGTGAAAAGTAAAGTACCCTGAATCATAGGGTGAAAAGATAGAATTAAGAGAAAAATTAGAATGTTCCCTGTAACAAAGTAATCAGAATTTTAGAACATTCTCCTAAGGAGCTAAAGCTTTGAGAGACCTGTCTGGGAAGTGGACTGAAGCCAGGAAGAAGGTCCAGGGAATATGATGAGAAGCTGAGTCCTAAGGAAGAAGTAGCTTGTGAGAAATAGTCCCCTGTACAAGATGTCTAAGGAATGTTTAAACACAGTGGTGTCTAATCTTCAGCTGTAACTTATTCTCTGTTCTGGGCAGGGATATAATCTAACTCCCCTCCATTAACTGAAAGCCAGGAAAATCCATTAAACACAAAAGTCTATGGTAGGGTCACTGGAGACTTAAAGGATTGACAGTGAAGAGACGAGTCGCACTGCAGATTCTGCAGTGTGCTACGTGCACACCCATGCACGGTGACCCTAACTGATCCAGGACTGGAAATGAAAAAATCTTCCTTCTCCCCTAAGTACTAGAGAACAAGATGATCCTCAAGAGGAAGGGCAAGGAAGGCTAAATTGTATTATTACCTGGATTAATGAAGGAATAAAATATATCAAACCGTGAATAGTGATTATCTTTAGGTGCTATGAGGGATGATTATTCTTTTCTGTTTAATGCTATATTGTGCAATGAATCTGCCTTGAGGGAAAATGATTAAAATCAAAGAAATCATGACACAACCGGCAAACAGTGGTGATGGAATGGCACGCCCAGCCTCTCAACCCTAGACACCAGCTGGGGTCTGAGTCAGCTGATGCTCTGCCTGCCTTGGTTGTGACTGGCTCAGGAATTGGGAGGTCTGAACCCACACCTGGAAGGTGCCAGTGCCCTAGGAAGAAAGAGAATGCCTGCAGGGTGGTGGTGGGTGAGAGAGTAGGACTGTGGCTGGGGAGACAGACTCAGCAGCAGAACTCACGCAGAATACCTTGTGTCAAGCAGCTGTGCTGAGATGTGTCCTTCACTATCTCAGACACTCACCACACTGCCTCTCAATCTTGAGCAAAATGTCAAGAAATGAGGAGGTGTTTTCATATTTTTATCTAATGTCTCTCTGGAATGTACTTTCATTACTCTTTATAAAAATTTTACATTTCAAAATTAGCAGGTTTTTTAATCATGCCATTTTTCTCTCTAGAAGACCTTAGAGGGTATGCAGTACCGCTTCCTCTCTTTACAGATTGCACACTTGAGCCTCAGAGAAGAAAAAGGATGAAACCAGGATTACATAGTGCATTAGTCAGGATCCTCCAGAGAAACAGAACCAACAGGATGTGTATATAGAGAGAAAGAGATGGATTTTAAGGAATTGGCTCATGTGATTATAGAGGCTGGCAAATTCGATGTCTGCAGGGTGGGCTGGCAGATTGGAGCCTCAGAGAAGAGCTGACGCTGCTGTTCAAGCCTGAAGGCCATCTGCTGGCAGAGTTCTCTCTTGTTTTGGGAAGGTTAGTCTTTCCTCCCATCAACTGATTGGATGAGGCCCACCTGTGTTATGTGGGCAATTTGCCTTACTCAAAATCCACTGATTTACATGTTAATCTTGCCCAAAAATAACCTATTGAAACATTCAGAATACTCTTCCACCACATATCTAGCCCATCCAAGTTTATGCCTGAAAACAATCATCACACATCAATAGTTAGAAGTAGAAATGGAATTAAAACCCAAATCTCCCAATTTTCAGAAAGCTCACTCGCTCCATCATGTGGCCTCAATAAGACTTAGACTTAAAAAAAAAAAAAAAACTAAATTCTGGAGTCTTAAAATTTTCAATGCAAGAAGCTAGGGGTAGTGAAACATTATGCTTAACAAATGTATTCATTTATATGCTTTAAGTGATTTTCCCTAGCAATATGGCTACTTGGACACATTTCAAACCAAGAAAGAAACAAAACATAATTTAGAGAGAATGAATCCATGACCCCAGCTCTATAAATCCCACATAGCATCCCAACCCCACCATAAAATAACATTAATAAAATATTTTTGCAGCCCTTTGAGAGCCATAGATATTAGATCCAGAATATCGTGAAATACCAGACAGTGAGAGGTATGAGCACCACACGTAAGCTCAGGACAAGTTCCTCAGACAGCCACTTCTTGTCATTAATCCTGAATGTGCGAGGTGATTTCTTATTGGAGGAGGAGCACGTTAGTGTTCACATTTTCCACTTCCCTTGTATTTCAATATTAGCGCTTTGAATGGTACCTCCTACAGTCTTTTTTTCTTCATTAAAGGGAAGAGAGAGGATGTAAGCTTTGAACTTAACACCTCATTGAGAAGGCTACATTATAGGAGGAGACTTCCCTTCGCTGCTCTAACTTACTGGAAGAATGTTTTATTAGCTGAAGAAGTAAAACTACCACTCTTTAAGATTCTCACCGTATTTCTCCTACAATAACATCACTACCATAGCAAACTATGGATTTCAGTTCAGTATCATCTTTTTTCAGGATTTAGGTAATGAATCCATTTGAAAACTCTATATGCATTGGGAAGTCTTTGGAGACTGCCACGAATTCAAATCTAGACAGATACAAGAATTAACAAGTACTTGTATTGCATTCAGCTCAGGAATGTTATCAAGAAGGAAGCAATTGCTGAGAGGGACAGACCAGTAGCTGAGAAATGAATTATAAGGCTGCCATTATACCTTTAGAACAGCCAACATGCGAGACCTCGGGATAAAATGGCAAGCCATTCTGTCTTCAGGACTGTGTGGCGTCGGTTAGGCAATGTCTTAACCATAACAAAATACTACAGAACAGTTGGCTTCACCAGCACAAAAGTATTTTCTCACGGCTTTAGAGGCTGGAAGTCCAGATCACGGTGCCAGCAGGATTGGCTTCTGATGAGACCTCTCTTCCTGGCTTATAACCAGCTGTTGAAACCCCCCTGTGCTGGTGCACAAGCAGAGAGAAGGAAAGAGAGAGGGAGAGAGAGGGATCAATCTGTGGTGTCCTAACAGATTAAACCCCACTCTTAGGACCTCATTTAACCTAAATGACCTCCTTAAAGGCTTTGTCTCTCAGTACAGTCACATTGGGGGTTAGGGCTTCAACATATGACTTTTGAGGGTGACACAGTTCAATCCATGATTCATGCAATATTAACCAACCGAAAAGGTCTTTTTCAATTCTTTCATCCTTATGCAGAAGACTTTTTCTTTCCCTCTTCCACTTGCATTTTCTCCTGCTCCTCCTTCTCTTTCTTCTCATTTTGTTTTCCTATCAGATACAGATTAGCTAACCTCATGGTAAAACAGAAAATGGTTTTCTTCTGTTATTTTTTTAATGCACTGAGTATTCAGGATCCTTTTTTTAATGCAAAGGAAATGATTCACAGTTATCTCAAAAGAACCCAAAACATATTTTTCTAAATAGTCTCAAGAATTTTTGCTTGCTCTGACCAGATCCAACTCAACATGGTGGTAAAAACATAAGCTGGAACATATACCAGACCTGACTTCCGGGGAGTTACTTCTTACATGTATTTAACTGCTGCAAATTCAACCATAGGCACTTGAAGGGTGGGTGAAGGGTGGGGTGGGGGAACATAGACTCTACAATGTGATTCCTAAACACTAGTCATTCAGAATACCTGACATTCAACCAAAAAAAAGTAAAATGCTCTGACTAGGAAGGAAAAAAACAATTTTTTAAAAGATTTTATTTACTTATTCCTGAGAGACACAGAGACAGAGGCAGAGAGAAAAGCAGACTTCCTGTAAGGAGCCCAATATGGGACTTGATCCCAGGACTTCAGGATCACGTCCTGAGCCAAAGACAGATGCTCAACCACTGAGCCACCCAGGCGTCCCTAGGAAGGAAGAATTTACCATAGGTAGACTTGTTACAGCAGAGGATGCACTAAGACATCTATGCTACATTACATGGGCAACTTAAAGTGTTTTCAAGGATACTTCTGACTCTCTGATTTTCCCTAATAACCTGTCCTCAAAAACTAACTCCAAAATGAGACTCAATTTTCAAATGTATCATGACAAGGTTTAAAGAAGAAAGTCAAAGTTCCACTGGCCAGTACCAAAAAGATGAATCCAATCTGCCCCAGTAGAGAGGAGAAGGGACGGACGGGATCTCAGGCAGAGAGAACAGTGTAAGCAAAGGCAAGGAGGCAGGAACGTGGCCAGAAGGTACTGGTACTGGCTTCTCAAAGGAATGTGCTCCGGAATCACCTGGGAACTCATTAACATGCAGATTCTCCTGAGAGTCTGTATGTTAATGAGCTCCCAGGTGGCGCAGCTGCTGGTGAGGGAACCTCACTTTGATGACGGGGCACTTAGAAGATGATAAAAAAAAATGATAAACTGGAAGGGTGTTTGTCGAGAAGGTAGCGAGACCAAAGGCAGGGCCATTTGTTGAGGTCAGGTTCAAGAGGACCTTGACAACTAGAGCGAGGTGTTGGACTTGTGATAAGTTAATACTCGTGAAATGATCAGGCAAAGGAGCAACCTCAACTATTAGCAGAAAAGTGTTACAAATGTTGTCTGACAGACCTATGCCGGGACCAAGCCGGCAAAGAACAATTCGAGTTAATTAATACAGAAGATTGGAAGAATTTGTGTCTCAAGGAGAAAAACTCCACTAAAGAGGGCAAAAATTTAGAGTGCCAAGAACAGTAAAAACAGCCCACATAATGAGATGTCACTGCAACTTTAATGTTCAAAGGCCCTAAAATAGGTTGTAATCTATTTTTAATAAATATCTCTGAACAAACAATCATAATAATCTCTCTCGGAAGTTTGAAAAAGAATTGCATTTATATTAGAAATACTGAACTGCTCTTCCAGAAAGCACTTCCAAGAAACACCACAATGGGCAAATATTTATACACCAGTTGGTTTAAAAACCTGAAAAATCTCTCCTACAGAAAGGACCAACATTTACAAAATTAACCATAAAGGCAGAGAAAATTCGAGTCAAATACAGATTTTTTTTTAAATCCTGTATTCTATGTCAAGAACAACACAGGCAGGAAGAAAAAAATGCAAAACTGAAATCAGATCCTTGTCATGATTTTGCTACCAATTGTTTGGCAGAACTGCTTTTTTAAAAAGCTGATTGGTACTTCAAGGCGCATTGTTTGGGCCCAACTCTAGATAAAGATAAACATTCAGGCTTCCGGGGACTGGAATCACAAGAGTGACTAGCAAAGTTCATAGGAACCGAAAGACCCTGGTGCCAATTAAGAACCATACATCCCATCACAGCAAGAAGGGAAGCTATTGAATAATTGAATAATCTCAAGCCATTCCAAAGGAGAATAAACAGATGATGGCCGGATCCCGTGGAGACTGGATGGGGCTGTGTGCATGGGAGTGCTCTATATTCTCTTCATACTTTGATTAATTATCCAGCTGTGCAACTGTCATTATCAAGGATATCTGTGAATCATGTGGCTCCGACAGTAACCAAATCTGGCTGTTCCTTTCATTTTTTTTTTTTCTCACATGGGTAAGCGCCTTGCTGTTTGGAAGAGTTACCTAGTATGTCACTTGAAACAAGCAAATGCTCCATTCACTGCAGACAACAATGGGTCAGTTTTTAGATTGTTTTCCACGGCACTGCCGATATAGACTTGGACAGAGGTACACCTGACAGATGAGAGAAATATACCCTCCTATACATTGATCTTCCATTGGAAGAAGTTGGGAGAAAAAAAAAAGAAGGAGAAGAAAGAGACGTTGGAAAACACCAGGCTTGAGATGAGAATGAGTCTCCTTTTTAAATCTTACTTGCTTACTTGTTTAAAAATTTGTCCTCGAAAGCTCTACCCCATCCCATCATTCTAAAGAAGAGGTAAGACACCTGGGTGGCTCAGTGGTTGAGTGTCTGCCTTTGGCTCAGGTCATAATCTCAGGATCCTGGGATCAAATCCTGCATTGGACTCCCCTCAAGAGATCCTGCTTCTCCCTCTGCCTATGTCTCTGCCTCTCTCTCTGCGACTCTCATGAATAAATAAATAAAATCTAAAAAGAAAAAGAAAAAAAAAAAAAAGACCTGAACCTGTGGTTCAGGATTAATAACATAGTTCTCTAAATACTGATTTTCAAAAAATCCAAGCCAAAGAAAACCATTTGAAGTTGTAGAATTTCTACCTCTTTCAACCTGTCACAGGAGGAAAGAAAGGTATGGGGGAGGAGAGGGGAAAGACAGTCTTAAAATAATGTATCCTGTTAATAGTGGCCTATCCTACATAGCTACTTGGTAGCTATGGCCAAGGTGACCATGAAAACTTGAGGGAGTTCATTTCTGTGTCTGAGTCTATCCACAAATTAAACCTGGATAGCAAGGCACACCTGCCATACTTCCAGGGAGGCAGCACAATAGTAGAGAGGAAATAGAATATTCACAAATATTCCCTCTATTCCCTACATTTCCCAGCCCTCTTGCAGTTCATCAGGACCACATGACTAGTTCTGGCCAATGAAATGTGACTAGAGGGATGTGCGGCACATCCAGACAACTGTAATAAAACCCCCAAGAAACATTCTCTTTCTCCCGCTTTTGTTCCAAAAGGTGTAGCCATAGATAGTGGCCCTTCAGCCTGGATCCCTGAGTCAATACGTGGCAGCAAGACCCCTTGCCAATTTACCTTGTGAATACATCATGAGCAAGAACTAAACTTTTGATTGGCTGACCATCCCTTTTCTTCTCTACTAGGGGAAATTTTATTCATCCTTCAAAGGCAATCTCAAATGCCAGGTCTTCCATGGAACCTCTCTAGATAGGAATTCCCATAGCACTCTGAAACTCTGGTTTGATTTGGTTTTGTTTTTTAATATTAACTAATTTTTCCTAATATGACTAAAAGTCTGTAAAGCATAGCTCCAGCACTGTGGTCAAATGCATCAGGATTCAAATCTCAGCACCAGTATACATAGCTATTTAGCCTTAGGCAAACTATTGAACTTCTGTAACTAGTTTCCCTGGCTTCAAATGGGGCTAACAAGGGGTGTCCTGAGATTTTAAATGAGATACAGTTAAAGGGCTGGGCACAGGGTCTGATGTAAGACATGCATGAAACTTCAGTTTATTATTTTTGTGAATTGGTCCTACAACCTAACAAGATTATAAAAGCCTTATGCACGGAGGTGATATACTCATCTATCCTCTATCTTCTTCAATACCTGGAACAGACTCTCATTCATAACAGGTACCCAGCAAATATTTGAGGAATGAATGAGCTTTAAAAAAGAATAAATCATCGAAATGATAAAAGAGATAATACAAATCCTCTAAGAAGCAAAACAGAAGAAAAATGAGAGAAAAAGTTTAAACATATCAAGACAATGGAAAA
Organism: Vulpes lagopus; assembly: GCF_018345385.1. Lineage (NCBI taxonomy): Eukaryota > Metazoa > Chordata > Mammalia > Carnivora > Canidae > Vulpes > Vulpes lagopus. The sequence continues at coordinate 122,287,887 of NC_054824.1, read as the reverse complement.
ATTTTAAGTAAACCATGTTGATTTGGATAATGTAGATAGATGTCATCTGGGTTTATGGTGACCATTTTTAGAAATGACCTCATGTACTTTAAAAAAGCAGAGGTAAGCATATTCCTCCATTTCTAGTATTTTTTTCTGGTTTTTATAACGTTTCAATGAAATATTTAAACTATAAAATTCTTTGAGGACACGTTAGATGTTAGACATAGGGTGGTCTGAATTCTGAGGAAGTCACTAGGTATGATCAAGATAGATTTGATATCACTGAGCAAAGTAAAACTAATAATAAAAAATAAAAATAAAACAAGGGCCTCAGGAAAAGACGGGACACTGTCATGCTTAGAAGTGTCTTTTAAGTGTATAAAAGTGTGCCTCTCACTAGAACAGTTTTCCACTCTCCTGAAACTTTGTAAACTGGTTCTCACAAAAGATGGGCTCCTGTTCATCTGAATTTTTTAAGCAACAGTGACATCATGTGGCCACTCTGGTAGCTAACTAGTCTGTTCTCCCAACCCTGAATTTCCCCAGGGAGGTGTCAGTATGCCAGCCGCCTTCCCTTCAGAATAAATTCATTCAAAAAAATTCAGTGAGTCCCATGTTTAGGAAACCTCTACACCTCTACACAGCCTTATCTAGAGGATTGTCCCATTGCTAAACTCAAAACGAGACCCAGCCTATTCCTATTCAGAGACTAAACTAGTCACACAGCAATCAAATCAAATCTGTCTGGCAGAAGGTCTTTTGAATGCTCCTGGGATGGGTCCATTCCCTAGCCAGTATCAGAAACAACGGCACATAGCGTATGAGTGGTCTTTTCTCACTATTGTGAGAAGCCTCCCGGACCAAGTTGAGACCCTTTGTCTGGTATCCTACGGCCCCTGTCATGCCTTTGCAGAATGATTACTGATGTCAAGTTCCTCTTCCATTCAGGTAAATGCTCCATGAGGGCAGGGGCAGAGGTTTCCTGCTCATTCTTGTTTCTTACTGTCTGCCTCCCACTGGCGGATGCTCATCCGTTCCTTCAACAGATATTTGAGTACTTACTGTGTAGCAGGGACTGTTGCAGGTCCGTAGGTTTTGTGGTGAACACAGAGTCCTTTCTCTCATGAAGCTTCCAGTCTAGTTGGAGCAGCCAAGTGATCTGCAAGTAAGATGGGAGTAAGTGCCGTGGGGGTGGGGAGCTCAGTGGATGGGGGGGTGCTTTGTGCTGGGGGCTCAAGGGAAAGCTTGACTAATAAGGTAACAGGTGAGCAGAGACCTGAAGACTGTAAGGGAGCCAGTTGTGTGACCAGTAGGAGAATGGTTCTACAAACTTGAACTCAGGAGGGAGGGAAAGAAAAAGAGAGGGTGAAGGGAGGGAGGAAGAATTTGTGGGCCACTGGACAAGGCATGAGACCCGGGCTCTTCTCCTGACCTTTCATAACTGGGTGTGCAAACTCAGGACCTCCTTCTCTTTGAACCTCAGTTTCTGCACTATGAAGTGAGGAATTTAGGTTAGAAATCGCTAAAACTATGTCAACTTCAAGACTCTCTATCATGAAAAATCAGAGATTGTAACCTCTCAGGCATGTTGTGTATGTGAGTTTGCATGCCTGTGTGTGTGTGTGTGTTTCATTTTCCAAAGCAATTCCAGGCATTTGTGTTCTTTCAAGAATGATCTCTCTCTCTCTCTCTCTCTCTCTCTCTCTCTCTCTCTCTCACACACACACACACACACACACACACACACACACACACACACCGTTTTCTCACTATTTAAAAGAAATTTATCTGAAGTCTATGAGTCTAAAGATTGGTCAGTTTCACCCTAAGATGTTATACTTCTAGAGATTTGTCATTACATGCCCAAACCCAGGAATTTGCTAAAGGATCATATGCCACAATTTGACACTAATAATCATTCAGATGGGGTTAAAGTGAGCAGTTAGTTACAAGATATCAACACCTGTTATGTATACATTTTACCAAAAAATGAACTCCCAATTTGGCAGTCCCCTGACTTGATGGTCTGCACCGTATTAGTGTCTGAGAGTCTCTGGTATTGCAATGACAGCTATATGTAATACAATACATACACACTATCCAATAGATACAAGAACGGAGAGAGGATAAAAGCAGATTAAATGGGTTCCGGGTTTCAAATGGTGCCTTGGTAATATGCTTTTCCAACTTTCATCAACATACTCACATATGGAGCCAAGTGCAGTAGACAGGGCAGGCCTGTGTTTGAATCAGCATCAAAGATCTCATCATCAAGATTTCAGGAATCAGAAAGGTCCATCTGCCCAAAAATGTCTTCTTCACTGGCCCCTCATTTTGCTTTAAGTGGCATCATTAGAAGTTCATTCTTTGGGCTGTTATTATTTCTAGAAAATTCCTGTTAAAATGCAATGATGTGCCTACAGGGAGATACCCATTCCACTCATGTGGAACTGTCACAAATGCCTTAGGAAGAATGAGCAAGATCAGGAGAGAGACGTGAGGACGAAGGCGTGGACAGAGTGCTAATATGGGGAGGGAGGGGAAAAGATCACGAAGCAATGCAAGACGGGGATCAAAGTAAGAAAAAGTCCCATGTGGCGAGTTTCTCTCTGTGCCAGGCTCAACAGCCAGGATGTCCAATGTTTATGTGTGGCAGATGGTGTTGATATCATTTTTATAGAGGAGAACTTTGAGGCTTGCCTGAAATCTCACAGTTGGTTACAGAACTGGGGTTCTATCTCAGGTTCACAGACTCCCCCATGGTGCCAGAGGCCCTGGACACCTCAACAAAAAGGAAATACTGATAAGGGAAAGGAGAGTGAGGAAGGGAAAGGAAAATGAAAACCTCGACCAATCTGTCATCTGTCTTGAATTAGCCCTGCTCCCAGCTTTGTTCCTGAGCAGTGGAGAATTAGCCACTCCAGGGGAAGCAGACACCTCTGAGGTGCATTGTGTGCAAACAGGCTTGTCACAGCACATTCTAAAACAGTACTGTCAAGTGTTGTGCACCCCTAAATTAAGAGGTCGTATGGTGTTATGAAAGATAAGTGGGTTCAAATATCAGCCTCATCATTTCTGGGCTGTGAAGCCTTGGACATGATACAGAATTTCTCAGAGCCTCAGTTTTCTCTTCTGTAAAGTGGGAAAAATAGTTACTTTGGGAGGGTTTCTGAAAATGTTGTGACACACAGTACACATATCAATACATGTGATCCCATCCTTGATCCCCCCCCCACCAAAGAAGAACCCAGTATACTAGGAAAAACTGCGCTCATGATAGCCAACCAATTTCCACTCTTCTTGTCCCGTACACTGTACTGATCCCACCCCCAACTTCCATGGGGCAGATCTGTAGCTGTTCATCTCATTCCCTGGAACTGTCACTTCACAGAGTAACATGTGTTCATGTAATTCCCTGACCAGGCTCAGGGAAAGTGGAGCTCCTCCTCAACTATGGCATTTGGCCACGCTCAGAGAGAGCAACAGGGTACCTCGGGGCACACTATGGGTTAAGGTCCTTCGTGAAGTTATACTACATTGAGGAATGTGGGAGGGAGGGAAGGTTGAAGAGCTGAGAGTCTAAGAGGACAAATCTTCCCTCACTGGTTAGAGCCAAAAAGGGTATAGCTGACCTTGTAATATGACACAATCTGCCCACCAGAACAAAGTCATAATTTCTCATGTTCATGAGAAAAAGTTCAAGGATCCTTGCTTTGGGGGAACGAAACAGGAGTAAGATAGCTCTCTGCTCCTGGCCCTATGTCCCACCTTCATCCCACTCCTGTTGGGTCTGAGTGCCTAGTACACAGTAAGCAGACAGTAAAATTTGATTAATGAATTACAAATAAATTGATGGAGGGATGAATGGGTGAGTCTTAATCTACATAGTTATCGTCCTACCGACTTTAAAACAGAGATCTTTTTTTTTTTAATTAGGCTACGTGCATCACTTAGCTAACAAAGATTTGCTGCAGCGCCATGCCTTTGTTCACTAGCGTTTGGAACACCAGCGGGAGGACACATCCCAACATCCGAGTTAATTATTCTCATACCCTAATATCCTCCGAGCCTCAGAGCTTGACTGGCTAACACAGCCATGTCAAAAGAAAGTATTCCAAAGAGAAATAAGATTCCACTAACGTTACTACAGAACCCTTGAAAGACGAAAGCATTTATCCTTGAACTTAGAGATGAATGTGTGGGTGTTGGTTGCTTTATTGCTCCTAAATTACCCACATGTGATTTATATGCTCTTTCGTATACATATTTCCAAAAAACATTAGTAAACAATTTTAAATGAAAAAAAGGTAAGGAGAGGGTTAACAACTGGCTCGAGCCTCCACAGAAAAGAATAAATCTTTAACCTAAGGCCTCATGCCTTCACTGTGGTGGGCAGCTCCCGTTGATGGTAGAAGCACAGTGTGGTGCCCAGACGAACAAGTAGACAATGAAAGAAAGAGATCCTGTGATCTTTACATCCTTGGATAGTCTTGAATTCCACACAGCTGTTTCTGGACAAAGGGACATTCTGGAACTGGAGTCTTCTCCCTCAGGATTGATCTTCGTGTCCTTTATTACCTAAGAGTGGCGGGTCTTTGGCGCCAATGATGAAAGCCAATTCACAAGCTGCGGTGGACAGAAAGGCTTTTTGTGATTTCCAAGTGTGCAAGGAGGCAGGCAAGGGCAGGCGCCCTGGCACTCCTGAAACCCCACTCAGATCTCGAGGGCACCGTGGAGTTCAGCTCCTCCCCGCTGACCTTAGAAGCCCTGACAAGCCACTTCAAGGAGATTACCTCGTTCCTATTTTGCAGCTTTTCTGAGTTTCCACAAGGTGGTTGTCTGGACATAACACATACTGGCAGTTCATCTTAATAGAAAGCAGAACGAAAGCAGCCCGACCAAATCCCCACCCAAAGGAATTCACGGTGGCTGCTCTCAGAGGGCCTAGGGCTCCCTTCAGCCAGACATCCCTGAGAGAAGGATGTGAGGGTAGCACCCCCTGGGGCAAGACAGGGGGTGGGGGTTGGTGAGATGACCAAAAATATGCAAATTCTCACCAAGAAGAAACATCTTTTCCTTTGACATCTCTACCCAGGCTTTTGTGGAACTGCACTATCTCAACTGGAAAAAAAAATTCTAGGGAATGAAAATTATTCATTTGAGAATTATTTTTAAGTCTGAGTTGATTGTTGTTTTTGTATATTTGAAATAAACTGAATATTCAGTGCAGTGACTCACAGGGACATGTCTCCAGTTATCCCTCCTCTCCCAAGCTGAGCCACTATCACTCCCACACAAATTGGGAGATAATCAACTGTCCCAAACTAATCTCTCCTCTTCCCCCTCTTACCTGTATTTCTGAATGGGGCATATTCATTTATTCATTTATTCATTTATTCATAGGGCTATCATAACAAAGTATCATAAAAGGGGCAGCTGTAAAAACAGAAGTTCATTGTGTCACAGTTCTACAGGCTGAAAGTCTGAAATCTAGGTGTTGGCAGGGTGGGCTCCTTCCGAGGAGGAAGGCACAGATCTGCTCCAGGCCCCTCTCCTTGGCTTGGAGCTGGCCATCTCCCAGCATCTGTTTATACCCTCTTCCCTCTGGGTATGTGTATGTCTTTTTCTCCTCTTCTTTTTTTTTTTTTTTAATTTTTCTTTTTCTTTTTATTTTTTTCTTTTTCTTTTTTTCTTTTTCTTTTTTAAAAGATTTTATTTATTTAGTCATGAGAGACACAGAGAGAGGCAGAGACGTAGGCAGAGGGAGAAGCAGACTCCATGCAGGGAGCTTGATGTGGGACTTGATTCTGGGACTCCAGGATCATGCTCTGGGCCAAAGGCAGGCACCAAACCACTGAGCCACCCAGGTGCCCCTTCTCCTCTTCTTATAAAGACACTGGTCATATCAAATTAAAGCCCAACCTAATGATCTCATTTTAGGTTCCTTTAGAGAATCTAGCTCCAAGTACAGTCACATTCTGAGATACTGTGGGTTAAGACTGCAACATCTGAATTGGAGTGGGCACCCAATTTGACTGATAATGTAGGTCTTTGTCAATATCCCCTTTCCAAGGGATTGACAGGTGCATTTGGAACCAAAGCCACTTCCTCCAAGTGGGATGCTGTAGGAAATACAGAGAGGTGGTTGTTCAAAGCAGTCACACACTCAGGAGGATGGGCTCTACAAAGTACCAAGGAAAGATGTGGATTTGGTTAAAACACCAAGAGAAATGGAAAAGCTCTTCCCAAAACAAAATGATATTGTTTTATATACTATCAAGCCATAGAGATCATTAGCGTGTATGAGGGAGCAAGTCCATCTCCTTACTACATGTCCTTACATATCCTATTTTTCTTTTTTCAACTGTCTTCATGTTCTATATTTTCCATATTTATCCATAAATCCATACCCAGTGAGATGCACATTTAATCCACACCATGCTTCTTTAGCAGTGCAAACGGCATATTCCATATTCTTGAGATATCCAGGGACTAACTGCTTATGATCTCTTTTCACATCCTTACCAGGGGCAAGGGAATAAGGTACAAGGGATTCCATTGCTTCCGGTCCTCTGTCAGCTTCTCCTCTCTTTTCTGTGTCTCTTATTTAAGTGGAGTAATAAACATCCAGCTAATGAAAAATCATAGAGAAGCAAATGATATCAAACTCTATGGCTTCAACTCTATTGAGCATCCCAACCAGGGTAAGATTTCAACAGCTCATGGACACAGTGCAGGTTCCACCCCACAGGAGACTTCCATGCAGTGTAATGGACAAGGGACTGTCTATGCTTCAAAGGCAGCATCCAAACCAGAAAGTCACCTATCTTTGTCTTGGTAGCACCTAAGAAAAGCTAAGGTTTATCTGAAACAAGATAACCAGAGTTATTCAAAGTGAGTGCTGTGTCATCTGGGAAAGAGCTAAAGGAACTAGGCTGGAGAAGACTAAGGAGGAAATTTAAAGGATTGTCAGAGAGGAGAGATTGCTAATTAGTACTGGTGGAAGATATAAAAAGCCCAAAGGTCAATACAAGATCATTGTTCCAAACATGAGCTATTTATACAAACTACCCTACAAGCAGTGAGTTTCCAGGCACTGAAGTGTGGAAAGAAACATCATTGCACACAAGTACAGTGTCATTCCTAAGAGCATAGGCTATTTAAATTTGAATCTTGGCTCACCTCTTTCTAACCATGAGATCTTAGAAAAATTATTAAAATATACCCTCCATGCTCCTCCTTCCATTAATCCTTTCCATTGAGTCACAGATCCCAGAAACTCTAATCTCCATTCCTCTCCTTGGACAAACAGAATCCAACATCTCAGCATGAGTGTTTGGCTTTGTTCCGTGGGACAAAATCCACCCTAAAATTCCTCTGGGTGACTGAGTAGTAAATAGAGGGCATAGGCTTACCACCTCTGTTCTCTCCTTCCTACCTGAAGGCAACCAAGGCTTGAGTACCAGTCATCACATAAAACATTCAGCTCCATCTTGCTGGTAGTTTTAACCATGTTTAAATATTTCATAGAGAACATTTTTCTTTGAAACACTCTCTTGTCTCATTTTTAATGGTGAGTGACCTGAATTAATGCGGAGAGGCCAGAATAAAGAGCAGAAATTAATACAAGGCGAGCTCCAGTGCTAAAAGAGTTGAACACTATTCCAAATTCTGTTTGTTTGTTTGTTTGTCCATATATGTTAAACATCCAAGCACTGAGATCTGTTAGCACTTGGGGGCTATCACTGACTGCACGGGTGCTTATGTGCTTAAAGAAAGAGGGTATATATATACACACATTATTCAGCGTACCTCCTTCAGTAGACTAGATTGCTGCTCAAAAATACTTACTCCCTGCCATCCTTATCCAAGGCAAGAGGATACTTCCCCACTCCTCTAGTTTGGGGTTTGGTCATGTAACTTGCTTTATCCAATGAAATGTGGGCAGACACAACAGGGTGCCTTAGGACACCATATTCTCTCTTGTCCTTCTGCTACTGCCCTGAGAAGAGCATCCCATCACATCACTGTTGCCCCTTTGCCTGAGCCCAGAATGAATCCTCAGGAAGCAAACCTGAGCCCAAGCTGCAGCTAAGAGCCAAACCCAGCTGGACCATAACTTGAAGTGGAGCACAGCCCTGATAACAGACAGGCAAATACCTGAGCAAAAAAAAGTTATGCTATGGTACACAGAGCAGGGTACAAAAAGAGTCCTGAGTACAGAAACTTCTGTCCCTTAGAGTTTGGAGTGCACCACCCTCCCAGCACATAGATGCATTCACCAACCTGAAAACTCTCTGAACCCCATCTTAGGGGCTTTCATGGAGGATCCATTACATAATCATGATTGACTAAATCATTGGTCATTGGCAATTAACTCAATCACCAGCCCTCCTCCTTTCCTTAGAGACCAAGGTCATGGGACTGAATGTTCCACCCCTCTAATCGCGTTTGGTTTTTCTCTGGTAACCATCCCCCATGCTAAAGCTATCTAGGGAACCACTAAGAGTCACCTTGTTAGCATAAAATTAGGTATGGCTAAAAGAGGCTTATTATGCATAATAAAAAATGCTCCTCGCATCCCTGCCACTCACAAAATTGAGTTTTAGGAACTCTGTGCCAAGAACCATGGGCAAGGTCAAATATATATTTATTATGATACTACAATATAGATAGATATAGATATAAACTGGGGCACCTGGGCGGCTCAGTCAGTTAAGTGTCTGCCTTCAGCTATCCAGGGTCCTGAGATCAAATCTCACACTGGGCTCCCTGCTTTGTGGGGAGGCTGCTTCTCCAACTCTCTCTCTCCCTGCCACTCCCTCTTCTTGTGCTCTCTCTTTCTGTCAAATAAATAAATGAAATATTTTTTAAAAGATATAGATAAATCTTTTTATAGATAGAATGAAGAAACCATCAGGTGAAGGACAGTGGCCTAGGAGAAGAGCCACAGAAAGAAAATAGCCATCTTCACAGGTTGTAGATAATGGTGATTACAGTAAAAGATTTAATCTGGATCATTCTTAAATTTCCTAAAAGAAAAACGTGTGTGTGAGAGCCCAAGACTGAGTCATGATCCAAAGGAGCTGTTGAATCAACTGATTTCTAAAATTCCATTTTTTTTTTTCAGTGATCTTAAGGGCCCTGTTGTTGGATAACTTGTGTGTTCATTTCAATATGTGGACTTTGCAGTTCTTTCACACTAGGATCTACGGTTTAGGGGAGTTAAATATCAGCTCTGTCATCACCATTGGATGTCCATGCAGAGCTTGTTATGGAATTCAGGGGCTGTGTCCCAAGGATGATGTCAAGCAATTGCTTAACCCCTGGGCCTTAGGACGTAGGGTCCCCAACCTAAGCAAATACATGGATTTGATAACCCTTATGCCACCAGGTTCACAGTCTCTCCCACTGAGAAGAGAAGCAAATCACTGCCTCTCTGTTGTTGCTACTGGAGAACGTGAGGGTTCAAGAGGCTGGTGAGAGGCCCCAGGGGACAGAGTGGCTGGATAATACTGGGTGTCCCAGTGGCCATCAGTGGTATGGAAAGCAGAACACACACCTGTGCAGAGCAAGGACCTTGTATCAACAAGATGGAGATGTGTCCTTATTGGGGGGGGGGGGGCGGGGGGTGCTTTCTCAGGGTGAAAATGGTTGGCTTTAAATCCAGGGCAGGGCAAGTGGAACGAGGAGCTGTGTGATGTTTGGAGACTTTGAGAGAAAGGCAGTAAGGGGGCTTCAAAATGTGCTCTTTAGTGGTGATACTTCACTTTTGTTATAATAAGGAGGTGTGCTGGAAAAGCCAAATGGGGGGGAGGTCTACCTCATATTTTTTAAAAATATTTTATTTATTTATTCATGACAGACACACACACACACACACACACACACACACACAGAGGCAGAGACAGAGGCAGAGAAAGAAGCAGGCTCCATGCAGGGAGCCTGACGTGGGACTCGATTCCGGGTCTCCAGGATCACGCCCTGGGTTGAGGGGGCACTAAACCGTTGGGCCACCGGGGCTGCCTGGTCTGCCTCATATTTTACGACATCATATCCTGCATATAGCGTGGTGAAGGAAAAGGACAGGGAAAAAGGAGCTCCCCATAACTCTGTTTCCCCAGCCACAGAATATAAGGACCTTGTCTGAATGTTACTCACTGACTGACCTGTCTGCAATGGAGGAAAATAACACAATAGCAGTGTGACAGGGCAGAAAAAATTGTGACAACAGCAAAACAGATTCATTTTCTATTGCTGCTTAATAAATGACCACAAACTTAGTGGCTTCACACAATAACCCATTTATTAACTCACAGTTAAGTCAGAAGTCCAGCATGATGTGGCTGGGTTCTCAGCTCAGGGCTCCCCAAGGCTGCCATCAAGGGGTTTGCAAGGCTGAGTGCTCATCTAAAGGCTGGAGGGAAAAATCCACTTTCAAGCTCATGCTTGGTGTTGGCAGAACTCAGTTCCTGTGGTTGCAGGAAGTGGAGGTGCCCCTTTTCCTGTGGCTATCAGGAAAGAGGGCCGAGCTCTCAGCACCAGCCGGCTAGCCCTGCCTGTTGGCCGCCCCCCTGCCCCATGGCCACCCTCATCATCAAGCACATGAAATCCTCTCATGCTGCCACTCTCTGACCTTTCCATCTCCTGACCTTGGATCCAGATGGAAAGGGCTCCTTGGTTAGGCTCACCTGGATGATCTCCCACTCAAGGTCAAAAGATTTGGGACCTTAATTGCATCTGCAAAATCCCTTTTTATCATATAATGTAGCATCTCATGTGTGATATCTCATCTTACTTACAGATTCTACACACACTTAAGAGGAGGAGATGATACAAGGTGAGGATCATTGAAGTTCATCTTAGAATTTTGCTTCTCCGGGTGCCTGGGTAGCTCAGTTGGTCAAGCGTCCGACTGCTGATTTCAGCTCAGGTCATGATCTCAGGGTCGTGAGATTGAGCCCTGCATCTGTCTCCATACTGAGCACGGAGACTGCTTAAGAGTCTGCCCTCTGCCCCTCCCCCTGCTCCCATGCATGTGCTCTCTTTCGTGGAAATAAACAAATAAGCAAATAAATAAATAAAATGTTTTTTTAAAATCAATTCTGCTTCTCATACAGCTGCTTCTACTTTCCCCCAAAATTTCAGAATCCTCCATCTGCCCTTAGCAGCTTCCAAGACCCCTGAAGACTATGGTTTCATTCAAGTCCATTCAAACTTAGCTCACTATCCAATTCTAATAGGTCTTCCCTAGGTCAGCTAACCTGGTAAACGAATAACACCAATGTGTTACTGGGTTCAGGCATCCCCTCCCTTTGACTATCACCTTTGACTTTCACTAGGAACTCAGATACAGGGAGTTGAAAGACAGACTGCATCCCAGATTGGCTCTACTTGTGGAAATTTTAGACACTTTGGCAAACTGACACCCCTCCAGTATAGGTGGGCCTGCCCTGCCTACAGCAGACTATTGTCAGGAAGTAAAGTCTCTGAAGACTCAAGCTTCACTTGTGTCATCCACCATCCACCCAGCCACCCAGCCTGGGCAACACAGTGAGCAAAAGCTTTCTGTACAATATTGTCCTCCTCTGCTTCATTCACATTCACACAGAGCAGAGCATGTCCTGGCCACTCCTCAGGCTTTCAGTTTGACTGCTCAAAAACTGGGATAGGTGTTGTACTAGCAGATGGTTTAATCTGCAAGTCAGCCTAAGGAACTTGTTTCGGGGGATAAAAGCTTCAGGCAGCATTCCACAAACGGTCATTGAGCACCTGCTTCTTGCTAAAATCTGTGCAGCAGGTTTGAAAGGGCAGCACTTGGCATCGGTGATCCATCCACAGGCCAGGCCTATCTGCTACATCCCAAAATAAGCCAACCCCTAAAATAAGGTGACCTCCCAGTTTCTCAACAAAAAGATCAGAAAGAGAAGGTTTGGGCAAACTTAAATGTACAAACTTTCAGGGTTGTAGTTGACATAGAAAATGTGTATTCCTAATGTATCATTTATAAATTTACATTCCCACACAGCTTCAAGATCACACTATGTAAAATATTTTAATTTGGAAACCTGACTTGTATCCATTCTCACATACTATCTTAAGCAGCTTGGGCTGCTATAACAAATGACCATAGACTAAGTGGCCTAAACAGCAGCGTATATTTCTCACCATTCTAGAGGTTGGAAAGTCCAAGATCAAGGTGTCAGCAGAATGGTGTCTGCTAAGAGCCCAATTCCTGGTTTGTCGATGCCCACGTTCTTGCTCTCATGTGAGAGCAGAGAGAGGCAAGCTCTCGTCTCTGTTTTCAGGGCACTGATCTCATCCTGAGGCTCCACTACCATGACTTGATCACCTCCCAAGGGCCCCATCTCCTAATTCCATCACATTGAGGGTTAGGACTGCAACATATGAATTTGGAAAGAACACAGGCATTCAGTTCTAGAACACATACCAGGAAACAATTTTATCAGGTTCTTCACATGCTTTTTCTACATCCATGTAATCTCTACTTTAGTGCTCTTTGTATCATCTAACCTGGCTGAGTACCTCTGACTTCATGTTTCATGCTGATTCAGAAAGTTTTAAGTCACAAGGACCACTTAGTATAAAAATAAACATAGCATTTGGTGGAATTTCTCATTTCTATTGTTGGTATACATTAGTGATCTCTACAACATGATCATTGACTGCATGACTTTTTAAGTGGTCTCCTTTTTTTAAGATCTATTTCTTTATTTGGGTGGGGAGGGGCAGAGGGGGAGGGACAGAAAGAACCTCAAGTAGACTTCTTGCTGAAGATGGAGTCCGACAAGGGGCTTGATCCCATGACCCTGAGATCATGACCTGAGCTGAAATCAAGAGTCAGACTCTTAACTGACTCTTAACTCTTAACCACCCAGGCACTCCCTTAAGTGGTCTTATAAAGGCTTATTACAATATCATCCAAAGCTTGCAATTCAGGTCTCTGCTCAAAGATCTCTTCTCAGAGGGAACTTCCTTGACCAGCCTTTTGGAACAACACCCTCTGCCATCAGCTACCCACTTCATCTGCTATATTTTTCTCCATAGAACTCATATGAGAAATTGTGTTGCCTCCCAGGGCAGAAATCTTGTCTCTTTGTTACCATCTACCTCCACTTTCTTACAAAGAGGGACTGATACTTCCTGATATTTCTAGGGATGATCACTAAATTACATTAAATTACATTAAATTATTTGATATATATAACCAATTTTGTTATTTATATGAAAAACTTCATAAATCTATATAAAACTATCATTGGCTAAAGTCATTCTAGGCTAATATGTATTCTCTAAATAATATTTTCATGGGAAAAAGAATAAATTTTAAGCAGGCATTGAGAGAGCACCCTGTACTGTGAGAGAAGAGTAAGGAGTTAATTTCTGGAAAGGATTACTATTCTTATACAGTGCCCATATGCAGATACAGAACAGTCATTTCCAACCATGGAAAATCCCTTGTCCTGGCCTCTGTTTTGTCCACGTTCTGCTCCCTCAGCTTTCGTGACAATATCTGTAAACAACCTTTTTGTGATTGTTTTATACACCTGTTCCCTAAACACAAAAGCTCTCTGCTGGCCTTTGTCCAAGCAGTCTTGTGCTGTTTTTGAATTTATTTTGTATACAGATTTCTCCACCTTCTTAACCTCCTGACAGACTTCCATCCTCCTAAAGTTCAGATTCCTGGTTTCCATGCTGTTCCCAGGCACTTTCCTTCCCCCTGCCCACCTGGGAATGCATTCCTGGACTTGTTTTCAGCATTCCCAACGCTGACCCCATCCTACCTCCACCTCTGGGCAACGTTATTATTTCAGTGCCTTGCTGGGCTCCACCAGTCTGCACAAATTCTGATCCCTCAATAAAGCAAACACAGCGATGCACAGACATGAAAAGACCATGGGAGAGACATCCACACTAGAGAGAGATGCTAACTGTCACATGACACAGGGATCATATCTCAAGAACGGGTAAGAAGGGAACGTTGCCACCAACACAGACCACTGCCAAACAACAGAAGCCCAGACATTGGAAAGAGTCTGTGAGACCTGCAATGTTACACCAGGGCCTCCTGTGAAGAAACCAACTAGAATGTGTGAGCACAGTAAAAGCCAAGATAGTCCATTGTTCGGATTGCTGTGTATTTGCTTAAGTGGTAGGGAGAAGGAAGCAGCAGCCCTCGGGGGTCCCCTCAAGGCAACAAAGGATCCTGAACCTGATGGAGGCTGAGAGTAGGGGGCAAAGGAGGATTAGGCAACATGTACCCCCCAAAAGCCAGAGCCCCTAATTATCCATTTCCCACAGTTCTGTGGTTTCTCACAGACACTCCATAAAGTTAATCCAACTGACTCTTGCATATAGAATAAAAATTCTTCCCTGGACCTTCAGAAAAAATAAATCGCTGAAAAAAAAATTGCTGAGAAGGTTAGGAGAAATAGATGTCCCCCTCTCCTGCACTTTGGAGGAGGGTACATGTCCCGGCCTCTGGAGAAGAATCTAGCAGCGCTGAGAAAGAGCGGAGTGTCAAAACCAAAACACACAGCCCCCCTTCCTCTAAGAAGCTTTTATTTTGTTTCCCGATTTGCAATTGCATGAAAAACATCCTGAAGCACCCTTTGTTTGGTTTCCCCTCTGCTCCGTTTCTGTTCTGTAATACAAGGAGACAGCTGTGGCTAGAGGGAATGAAAATATTCTCCGTCAGTTTTTTCTCCATCTCAAGTTTTTGTGGTATGAATTGCCTGAGCAATTTGTGTGCACAAATTTTTGTCTTGCAAAACTTGAGGAAAAAAAGATTCCCATTTGCACACTTCCACCACACCATAAATAGCACGTATGCTTCTTCAGCAACTAGAGCTGTTTTAATAAAAATATTGCCATTTCTAGGCATATTTACCATTATATACAGATATGAATCTCTTCCCCTTCATGTCGCTCTCCCTTTTTTTCTTTTTGTAAAATTTTAAAGGAAGAAATCTGTTCAGAGACATTTTCCCTTATTCAGGCACGTGTGTGAATTGGTGATGAAGCCAGTACCACAGATTATGTGTGGAGTTAGAAATATGGCACCAGTGATGATTTACAGTCTCCTGACAACATAATTTATACAAGTAGAGATGCTAATTTCCATGCATCTTGATTTATTTCATTAATAATTCTTACAGGCAGTATATTCTGTTATTACCGAACTTATTTTAGATCAGTAAGTTTTCAAATTGGCTTATGACCAATTCATAAAAATACTGGAAGTAATCAGATACGTAATAAATTGTTCCATAGAGTCAGATATAACTACTATGTAACAGTATATTGAGATGATATTGGTTTTAATCAGCTACCCAAAAAAGGGAAATTTATACCATTCTCTGTTTAATTTAGATTATAAAATTCACTAGGGAAATCAAGGAATCGGATAGCTGATAGGAGTTCTTAATAGCAATTGCAGTAAAACACATTTCACTGCTTGAAATTTGTGAGCCTCAATTAATCATGGGCTCAAATAGTTTTTAAAAGTGTTTTATAATCCAAATATTACTATCTCAGTAAGACACTCCAGTGTGTTTATTAATCCATATCTACTTGCATACCCTCCTTGACCTTCAGTCACATGCCTTACAGCTCAGCAGGCTTCAAGCAAGATGCCAAAACTCCTGCTCTGTCTAATTGCATGATTTTCAGTTACTCTACATTATTTCTTCCCAGAGAAGCTTTACAAAAAAATAATCCCTTGCCAGTTTAGTCTCCCTTGCTAATGACAATAGGCTGTACATTCATTACATTCTTGGTATATTAGAGCCTTTTCTTTTAACCTTCCTCTTTAAAAAAAAAAAAAAAATCCCTTCCTAGTCCCTGCTCCTTTTCTGTTTTCTAAAATAAGACAACCTCTTTATTAAACCCCTCAAGAGAGATGGGAGTCTGTCATCCAGAGAAGAAGATGCAAAATTCTCTCCTGTGAGCTATTTCGCTGACTAATCCCTCATTTTCCCCATATCTCTACAACCTCCCTCTACAAGGCCAGGTCTCTACCTACCTTGTCTATCAAATACGCCCCCCCACACACACACACAACCCGGAACCCAGGATGTATGCCGGTACTTAATAGGTGAGTATGTCCCCCAAAACCCCTTGTTCTATCATTTTGGACCATTTTATCTTGTTTATCTTTAATAGAGGGGAGAGAGAATTTCTCCAGAGATTCGACGTGCTATGACACATTTATTAAAACACATCAGTAGAAACTGAAGACATTCAAAATTCCTCTTCCTGGCAGGCAGGGCTCCCCACACTCCAGCCTCGCCTTCCACCACTTCTGGCACCTGGTCTTTCCTTCCATCCTGACTTCAGCTGACTGAACCAATGGTTTCCAAAACACATCGAGCACATTTCCTGCCCCGACCTCTTTGCCTGTACTGTTTTTCTCAACCTGGAAGGCCTCCTTGGAGAACTCTGCCTATCAAAACACCTGCCCACCTCAAACACTTAACTCAGAGTGCACAATGGCAACAGCACACACTTTAGCATCAAATAAACAGAGTGGCAGGAGATTAATTACTTAAATTTCCTGCACACTTGCATCCTGCACACTAGTATGCAGATAACCTGGATATTAAACATTCCTACCACGTGTGTAGAAAAGGAAGAACCAGAACCATTTGGTGAAGCATTAATGATGTCGTTTCTAATAAATCATAAACTCCTTAAGCAGAAAAGATATCTTGAATATCTGTTATTCTTGATAGCTCCAGAGGGTTTAGAACAAGGTAGTCACAGATAAATGAAAACAGAATAAATAAATGAATGCATGAGTAAATGCAGAGGGAAAGAGAGGAAAGAGGCAAAAGCAGCACTGGAAAATACAGAGGAGAAAACTAAGAGAGAGTTTATGATTTCAGGTCCCTGATGTTATTTCTGTAGGTGTATTTGAGCCAGATCGTCCCCATTGGGGAAACAGCAGTGCTGTTCAGCTGCAATATTCTTAAAGCTGTGATATAGAGCCTCACAGTGGCACAAAGGCTAACCCTGTATGCAGCAGGGGAATGCTTCTGGGGGCAAGCCAGAGAGCAAGATGGGGAGGATTTTGTCTTTCCAACTGTAGAGTGAGTTAATATTCCCAACCCCAGGGTCATTCATAAAAACAAAAGTAGTTGGTTCCTTACTAAGTGTATCCTGGACTCCAACAAGAAGACATCCCCCCCCACCCCACCCCTGCCCAGCTACCTGGTTCCCAAGACCTCTTCCTCCAACCCAGGACTTTCTGGCCTCAAATTCTTGCATTAACTTTCATTTGCTAAACTTTGAGTGAATTATTGTCCTCTGCTAGCATGCTTTCTCAACATGCAAAGATAAAGCTGTGTGTCATCGACATTTCCATGAAAATGGGTTAAGAAATTCATGACTCTCAGAAGAATCTGAGAATAGTAAGAGAACAAGGGTGCCAGGATCTAGATAAAAAGAGGAGGAAGAAAACACTGCAAGACAGGGGTGTCTGTGTGGTTCTGGTTGAGTGTCTGCCTTTGCTCAGGTCGTGATCCTGAGGTCCTGGGATCGAGTCCTGCATCGGGCCCCGTGGGGAGCCTGCTTCTCCCTCTGTCTATGTCTCTGCCTTTCTGTGTCTCTCATGAATAAATAAATAAAATCTTTAAAAAAAAAGAAAGAAAAGCATAAGACAGCCCCCTTCTCCATTCTCATCAACCCCCATGCCTAAACTGCTACTTCTGAGTAGGTGACACTCACAACTTACATTTGTCTTCTCCTCTCTCCAAAGTGTCTGGCTTCTCAAAGCAGCTCTATTTAGATGTCCTCCAGGCATTTCCAATCCAACAAGTTCAGAGGTGTTCCAGCCACCTCCCTTCCTGACACATCCTATCCCATCTCCTCATATCCACACAGACCAGTTCTGTTCTTCACTAAAGACCAGCATACATGCCATCTTTTCAGTGAGACTCTTCATTTGAGACTCTTCATTTGGAAACAATCTCTTTTGAAATATGCATGCCTTTAATTTGTGCCTCGGCAGTACTTGTCACTCTCTACCTTGTACTCTGGTGATGGAGATTCTTTCTCCCAGTTTAGATTGTAAGACCTTTTTATATTCATAAATTCTCTGACAAAGGCTATGCAGTGTTTTCTGCACAGAAATGTTAGTTGCATTAATCAGTGAATCAATTAGTCAAAGGGAAAGAGAAATATTGGACAAGAAGAACAGCCTACTTCACAGTCATAATTAAGACTTACAAAGAAATCTTATAGCAAGAGAAGTTTACTGACAAGTATAGGGGATTCTCCTTCCCTATGAGGAGCCATGTAGCAAGCATACCTCAGCCAACCACACTATCATGAGCCTCTCATTGCTGACCAGCAAAAGGCAAATGGTCAGGTCATACACCAGCCAATAGGAGAACAAATCTCTGGGAGAAGGATGGAAACCAGATTTTGTCAGCAATTATATGAGTGGTCCTAGAGGGATATCTCTTAGATACCACATTGTGGTGAGGGGCAGGCAAAGAGGATTGGGCTGGGTATGTGTGTTAGCAGGCATAAATTCCCCAAAGCAAACCCCCTATCACCAGTGGGGGTGGGGGAGTGGAATGGAGGGGTGTGAGAAAGAGAGAGAGAGAGAGAGAGAGAGAGGGAGAAAAGGAGGAAGGAAGAGAGGGAGAGGGAGGGAGAGAAAGAAAGAGACAAGGAGATAGAGACAAATGGAAGAAGAGAAGGGATGGGAGGGGAGAAGAGAAAGAGCAAAACCCACCCAGATGACAGCCATCTGGGATCCTAGGAAACCCACGCCTCTACTCCATTCAAAAGTGTCCTCCCTTAATTTGTTGGAAATGAAGCTCTATAACTTTGTCACAGACACTTGACACAATGAAAGGAGCCTCAACACTCATCCAATGCCTCCTTTTTTTACGGATTATGCTGAAAGAGGAAATTATTGAGAGCTACTAGTCTAATCAGAATTAGACTAGTGGCAGGACAAGAATACGCAACCCCAGGGAAGATGGAGAAACTAGGGTCATGTGATTTGATCCAAGTGGAGTCACCTTTTTCTGGTACACTGCATCTTTTGTTCAAAAGCAAACACTCTAGACAGAAGGGAGAACTTAAGCTTTATCCATCATTCATGTGCAGTAGTCCTTAAGCCTCAGTCATCCCTTTACTTCCTTTCCAGTTTTTGCTCCATCTGTATACAATTTGTCCTTTTCGTTACCAATTAGTTTTTTTTCTAAATTCATGTGTAAGCTTGTAATCTTCAGCAGAGATTGCCAACTATTCCCTAGTTTCCATTCTGCCCTTTGCCTTAAGGTAATAAGCACCTCTGCATCACTGAGTTTTGGTTTGCAGAGGGTAGAGACATATGACAACAGAACGTGGGCAAAGGTAATATACACAACTTCCACTTACGTAGAGGAATAAAGTTCTTTGCTAAGAAATTCTTTTTCCCCTTTCTAACAAGCTAGAAACGGCAAGGTCATGCAGCAGCTTTGATCCCTCAGAGGAGAGCAATGCCATAGAGGATGGCAATATGAAGAATCCAGGACCATACACAGATTCATAGACCCAAGTTCAAGACAGCTACATTGAAGATGAGTTCTGTTGTATTTAAAAGTTGTATTTTGGGGATCCCTTTGTGTAATATTGTGACTTACAATGGGAAATATATGTTTGGTCTTCATCTCTGTTCCTGACACAGAGATCCTAAAACCTCAGTGATTTCCTAAGAGATAAAGGTGTCCTTTGTTATGTTAATGAGCCAACTTTTGGAAAGCCCCTCAGTGGGTCGTGGGACCCCTGGTTACTAGGAGAACCAATCATGTGACCAGAGCATGGAATCTGTCAGAGGTTGAGGTCAATCACTAGTGGCCAATGACTTAATCAATCTTGCCTTTGTAATGAAGCCTCCATAAAAACCCAACAGGACAGAGTTCAGAGAGCTTTGGGGTTGGTAAACACAAGCAGATTCAAGAAGAGTGGGCACCCAGAGAGCATGGAATCTCTCCATCCCCTTTCTCTATATGTTGCCCTATGCATCTCTTCTACCTGGCTGATTCTGAGTCATATCCTTTTATAATAAACTGATAATGTAGTAAGTGAATGTTTTCCTGAATTCTGTGAGCTCTCCTGGCTAATTAATTGAACCCAAGGGAGGTCATGCAAACCTCAGTTCTATAGCCAGCTGGTTGGAAGCACAGGTGACAACCTAGACTTGTGATTGGTGTCTGAGGGGGGTGATGTGCAGTCTTGTAGGACCAAGGCCTTAACTTGTGGGATCTGACAGTACATAGTGTGAGAAGTGAGTTAATTACTTAATGGTGCTGAGAAAACACACATTGATCTATGTTATAGCAGCTTAGCATTTATCCTACCTAAAACAACATTCTATGATATCCATTAGGACTTTATTTAATCCTTTCGATAACTAAATTAAATTATATAACTATTTCAATAAAAAGATACTTCAAATACAATCTAAACCTCATTCCTATAGCACAGAAGCAGAAACATAATGCGAGGAAAAACTGACATGAGAGAAGCAAACACAAGTTTTGATTAAAATAAGTGGCAAGGGCCACTATTCTCAATGTAGGCAGTGAGAGAAGGGAAAGGAATACTAGGAAAATTAAGGCTAGTTTCCCCAGAAGTAATCTGTGCCTTCTCCATCATCAAGCCTTGAGCAGGCTTAGGTCTGCCACACCGTCCAGGGAAGAGTGGAAAGCTAAGGACTGACAGACCACCTGGCCTTATCTCCATCTATAAGAAGGATTCCAGACTCAGGAGGGACACAGATCTCCCCCACCACCAATCCCCAGCAACCACCCAAGATGGGGCTTGATAGCCGTGGGGGCCATTTTAGGAGGCATTGTACAGGACAGTTTGGCCATCTTCAGCTACTTCTCCTAATTCCCCTTCCCTGTGCAAACTGGGAGGGGGAGGGGAGCACAAGATTCAAGGAACTAAGTGAGAAAGGCAATACCATCTGTATTTGCAAAGAAAGGCAACTCTTTTGTATGTTTTTCATGTTGGGCTTCCCCCCTCTGGCTCTTCCTCTGCAGGTAGCCTCTTTCCCCTAGGGGACAAGCATGAGAGGATACTGATTGGAAACACATGTGCCAGAAACTCACCTCCCCTTGACCTACAGTGTGCCCACTGCCACTACTCTACATGGCCTCTCCCCCTAACTTCAATGTGTCTTGAAACATAAAAATGCTGTTTTGCCTGAGGCCAACTTGGAAGCAGAAGAAAATGAGTTTTTAAACTAATTTTCAGAAAACGATATTCATCATGTTAGCTTCCCATCTGGAATTATTTAAAAAAAAAAAAAAACATACAATGGCAGGTTTTGCCTTCATCTCTATCGTTACATTTGACCCCTGCACTAAAGCAGAACAGAATCGAGTAAAATAACCCTGTATCCTTTTCCTTAGGAGGTGGTTGGGCAGCTTACCCCGCCGCCCCACCAAGAAGCACTTCCTTGAAGTATCCTTTAAGGCACTGTCAGTACAGAGACCCTGGATTTCCCTCCTCAGACTACACTCACTCATCAGCGTAAACACATCAAAGTGAAATTGTTTAGTAACTACTTTCACATGTATGGGCTGGAAAATCTCATAATTTAGCACCTAAGCTAAGCAGACTAGCAAACAAATCACCGTGATTAGCAGAAAGGATCTTAGACTTTAAATTTGGGCAGACCTAGCTCTGCACTGAAAAGCTGGTTCAACACAAGTAAGTCGATGCTCATCTCTGAACTCAAACTTCATTCTCTGCACAACAGAGATGATGACACTTTTTACATAAGGTCAGTGGGGAAATTAAATGGGATGACATATATAAACCCTAATGGCACAACACCTGGCAGGTACTCTGTAAAGGCAAGTTATCTTCTTCTATCTTTCCCCTTCCCCCTGAAGAAAGCTTAAATGTTAAATAGTTCCAGTTGGAAGTATCAGGGGGCAATACTGATTTTGTTCTTTATTCTTTTCTATATTTTCCCAAACCCAATAGGGAACAGGTATTACTTTCCCAAAGAAGAAAAAAAAAAGTTATTTACAAAGATAGAAACATGTAATCTCTATAAAGAATCTACTTGTCTCTTCAGCCTAAATTCATGCATTTTATGTTTATTATTTCTTCCACAAACCAAACTTTAAATTTAAATCACCCTAACTTAGGGTAAATGTGTTTTTTTTTTAATTGTCAATAAAGAAAAGACATTCATCATAACAATGATGAAAGCAAGCTCTTCTATTTGTTTTTACTCCATTATATAAAATAAATATAAGCAACATCTGTTACAATTAACTATAAATGCAGTACTTTTTTCACTGCAGAATGGAATGATGGTTTAGGGTATAGAATTGAACAAGCAGTTTGGAATTATTGATTATTCAATTATATCTAAGTGTGTTATGATATTTAAACATTTCACCATCTTAAAATATTTTTTTAATATTCTGATGAACTGTAGTAGTAGAGTTCCTAAACTATAGACATGTTCAGAAGTACTCTTTCCTGGAAGCCCAAAAACCTTAATACATATAAACTAGCATCCAGCATGAAAAGTAGGATTTCAGGACAGCACTGCAGCTAGAGGACAAAAAAGTATCTGACCTTTACTGGCATCATTGCCTGTGGTCTTACTACATTATAATGGGAATAGGATAAATTTGGTCAGAGTTTGATCCTGTTCTATTACCTACAGAATCTGTTTTCGTAAATACTACATCATGAGTGA
Organism: Vulpes lagopus; assembly: GCF_018345385.1. NCBI lineage: Eukaryota > Metazoa > Chordata > Mammalia > Carnivora > Canidae > Vulpes > Vulpes lagopus. The sequence goes on along the minus strand of NC_054824.1, from coordinate 122,265,158 downwards.
GATGCTGATTGGAAATAATCTATACACTGTCATTAGTATTGGCATATTTCTGAGTATTTTTTTATTTTTAAAATATTTTATTTATTTATTCATGAGAGAGGGAGAGAGAGAGAGAAAGGCAGGCAGAGACACAGGCAGACGGAGAAGCAGGCTCCATGCAGGGAGACTGATGTGGGACTCGATCCCAGGACTCCACGATCACGCCCTGGGCCAAAGGCAGGCACTAAACCACTGACCCACCCAGGGATCCCTCTTTCTAAGTATCATCATAATTAACTGAAATTATTATCTCTCAGATATTACATTTTGTTGTCTTCTATTTTGAGGCAGCTTCATTATATTTCAATTTAATTTCTTTTAGATATCTCTTTAGGAAATTAAAATAAAAATGCACCAAAGCCAAACAAGATTTATACCAGTAATGCAAGGATAGTTCAATATAGGAAATAATATCATGAACCATTTCAATAGAACAAAAGGGAAAATTACACAATTATATCATGAATTCTGAAAATACACTTGATAACATTCAGCATCCATCACTGATAAAAACTTCTAATAATCATAGGACGAGAGATCACGTCCTAGCATATATACTGTTCACTACTACTGTGGCCCTGAGCCCTATGCTTTAGAGTCCATTCATACCCTTCCACTGCTGGACCATCCTCAGGGTACTCAGGACCATGGAATTTCCTGTTCAAATGTCCCCAAGCCTGGGGACATCTGGGATAGCATAGTCTCTTTCCTAGGTTCATCCTCCAATGGGCAAACTATCCACACACACAGTGTACACACCCCAGGTCCTGAAGAAGACCAAAGAGTGGCTGTTTACAAGAGGGTACAAACAGAGCTCAGGGGTTTAGCTGGGGTGGCCTAACACATGAGTTGAACATTAGGCCTCTCCATCTGGGTCAAAGCTAGGAAGGAGAACAGGCTGAAAGTGCTGAATTTCGCCAGACTGCTACATTTCAGCACAAACTCTGAAGAGTCCTGACATCCTGTATTTGAATCTACTAGCTTCCGGATCTTTCTAAAGGATGCTTTTCATGGGATCCCTGGGTGGCGCAGCGGTTTGGCGCCTGCCTTTGGCCCGGGGCGCGATCCTGGAGACCCGGGATCGAGTCCCACGTCGGGCTCCCGGTGCATGGAGCCTGCTTCTCCCTCCGCCTGTGTCTCTGCCTCTCTCTCTCTCTCTCTCTCTCTCTATGACTATCATAAATAAATTAAAAAAAAAAAATTCTTAAAAAAAAAAAAAAGGATGCTTTTCATGATAAGTAATTATTTTATTTAACAGGTTTTAGCTTAATTAATAACCATAAAATTTTTGCAGATTTATTACATAGGCTTCTGTCCCTGTTCTCATAGAAATCAGGGCAGACCAGTGTGGCATAGTGTAGTGTAATAGAGGATAATGTAATTTTGAGTCAAAAACCAGGATCATGCCCCACATCAGGCTCCCTGCTAAGCAGGGAATCTGCTTCTCCTTTTGCCGGTCCCCACCACTCATACTCTCTTGCTTATGCCCTCTCTCTCAAGTAAATAAATAAAATATTTAAAAAACAAAAACAAAAACAGGATCATGCACAATGAAGTAAAACAAAAAACAATCCTTTTAAAGAAGCAGCAAAGTGACATTATCACTACTAATTAACATTGTTCTATATGGATTAGCTAAAAATTAGATCAGAGAAAGAAATTACATAGACTATTGATAAGGAAAAGCAAAATATCACTATTTGTACATAATATAAACATCTAACTAGAAAACCTAAAGGAATCAAAAAAAGTAGAAAAAAATTTAAAGTTTAAGTTGACTTGTAACAAAAGCAATATACAAAAATCAGTAGCTTCAGCCAATTAATAAATATAAGAAAAAAATATATTTGTAACTGTGACAAAATGTAAAACATATAGACATAGGTGTAATTTTTAAATTTACAACATCTCAAAATTTTGTTTTTAGGTAAGTAAATAACGTTAAAAAATGGTTATGACAATCATGAAAAAGAATAATAATTTTAAAAATTGACTCACTAGATATTATTATCTTTTATAAAGCCACAGTAATTAACATAGCAAGATCTTTTCTCCATGTAAAAACAGGGCAATGAAACAAAAGAGGGTATCCAGAAATGAACCAAAATGGATAAAGAAATTTCATGCATAATAAAGGAGTCATTTCAAATCAAAGGAGAAATAATAGATTTTCCAAACAATGATTTTGGAATATCCTATTGCAACAGCTATTTGGGGGAGTGGGCTTAAATGTAGTCTCTCTATAGACTCCTAACTTTAAAGTATATCCCAGAGAAATGAAATATGTTGAAGTCTAAAATTAAGCCATAATAATAAAAATACTAGAGAAAACATAGGAATTCTTCTATGAGCTTGGAGTAGAAAGGTCTTGTCTTTTCTTTTCTTTTCTTTTCTTTTCTTTTCTTTTCTTTTCTTTTCCTTTCTTTTCTTTTCTCCTTTTTCAAGTAGGCTCCATGCCCAGCATGGAGCCCAATGCAGGCCTCAAACTCACAGCCATGAGATCAAGACTGAGCCAAGATCAAGAGTCTGACACTTAACCAACCGAGCCACCCAGGTGTCCCTAGGAAAGTCTTTCTAAGCAAGACACAAAGGCTCCATGCATAAAAGAAAAGAATAAAAATTCTCCTTACATAAAAAAAATAAAATTTAGCACAGGAAAAAAATAATAAAGTCAATCACATACATATAATTTAATAAGATTTTTTAAAAATGAAAACACAGATGCAACACAAATGACAAGGGGTTAATCTCTTTAATATATAAACTTATATACTGATGGGGCTCTTGGTTTCAGCTCAGATCATGATCTCATGGGTCTTAGGATCAAGCCCTGTGTGGGGCTCCCTGCTCAGCACTCTCTCCCTATACCCCTCCCTCAGTTTCCATGTGCACATGTGCATGTGTGCACTCTCTCTTTCTAAAATAATACATATATATAAACACATACATATATACATAATATATATAATACATATATAAACACATAAATTAATAAGAAAAATAACAATTTAATAGAAAAATTAAAAAGGGAAAAGAATATGCAAAGAATATTCACAGAAAAATATGAAAAGATAACTCAATCATAAAAATAAATAAATACAACTGTAATGAAATAAAAATATTTAGTTTTCCATACCAGTAGATCCAGATTCAATAATAAACCAGTGACACATGTAGAGTGTACATTGGCTCTCTCTCTCATTGAGCCCACAATTCCAGCTCTAGAAATTCACCTTGAAAATATTCTTGTCACATGACCATGAAAACCTATGTAAAAGTGTATTCAGTGTGCCATTAGTAGTAGTAGTAGCAAAAGATAAAAACAGCCTTAGTGCCCATCATCACAGAATGGTTAAGTAAATATTGGTACTTTTATCCAACTGAATACAATATGGCCATTTTTTAGAATGGCAAGTCAAAATGTACAAATATAAAACTAAAAAAAAAAAAAAAACAAATATAAAACTAAACATCTTTAGGATATGTTATAGTTGAAAAATGAGCAAAGAGCATTTTGAGCTATATACATAGGATGTTTCCTTATGTAGTGTGTGTGTGTGTGTGTGTGTGTGTAAGGGTTAGATAGTCGTGTATATTTTTACATAGAACATGTCTAGTTCCTAAGGAACTCACAATTATCATCCTGGGGGAAGAGTGAGAGACTAAGGTCAGAGACGAAAGAAGGCTCTTTTCTTCCTATTCTTTTGTCTATTGGTTTTCTTATTACACGCGCATATTCCTCATTCAAAAAAATTAAAATAGACATTTTTAAACATTTTCATGTCAAAAACAAAAGTATCAAAAGAAAAAAATGGGTAATTCAGACTTCAACAAAATTAAAAACTTTTGTGCTACAAATGATCTGATCAAAAAGCAAGAAGATAATCCACAAAACGGAAGAAAAATTTTTCAGATCACATATCTGATAAGGGACTTGTATCTAGAATATACAAAGAGTTCTTACAACTTAATAATAAAAAGATAAATAGCCCAATGGAAATAACAGGCAAAGAACCTAAACAGATATTTCTCCAAAGAAGTTATATAAATGACTAGTAAGTACATGAAAAGATGCTTAACATCATTAGTCATGATGGAAAGACAAATCACAAACACAAAAGGAGATATCATTTCACATCTGCTAGGATGGCTATGATCAAAAAGACAGATAATAACAAGTGTCGGCAAGTATGTAGAGAAGTGAACCCTCATAAATTGTTTGTGAGAATGTAAGTTGGTCTATCACTTTGGAAATAGTTCAGCAATTCTTCAAAATATTAAACATAGAGTTACCATAGAACCCAGGAATTCTACCCTTAGGTTCATTTCTAAGAAAAATTAAAATATACACCTGCATAAAACCTTGTACATGAATTGTTTTCATAGCATATTAACAATAGCCACTAAGTGGAAACACCTCAAATATCCATCAATTGATGAATAGGTAAATAAATTGTGGTATAATACAATGAATATTACCTAGGAATAAAAAGGAATGAATTAATGATACATGCTACAACATGGATGAACCACAAATACATGCTACTTGAAAGAAGTCTGTCACTAAAGTCATTAATGTGAAATGTGCAGAATATATAAATCTATAAAGAAGTTAGATTAGTGGTTGCCAGGGCTGGAGGAGGGACTTGGGGGACAGGAAATGAGATGAGATTGCTAATGGGTCTGTGGTTTCTTTTTGGGATGATGAAAATATTCTAAAATTAGATTACACAGATCATTGCACAACTTCATGAATATGATTTAAAAAAAAGGGCAGCCTGACTGGCTCAGCAGTTTAGCACTGCCTTCAGCCCAGGGCCTGATCCTGGAGACCTGGGATTGAGTCCCACGTCGGGCTCCCTGCATGGAACCTGCTTCTCCCTCTGCCTGTGTCTCTGCCTCTCTCTCTCTCTCTCTCTCTCTCTCTCTCTGTATCTCTCATGAATAAATAAATAAAATCTTTTTTAAAAATTGACTTGTATATTTTAAATGGGTGAATTTTATAGTATGTGACATATCTCCAAAAAGCAGTTTAAAAAAAAAAGCATCAAGGCTGGAAGGATCCTTAGAAGTCATCTGGTCCAACTCCTCCTTTTGCAAATCTAAAAGCTCAAGTCCAGAGAGGTTATCAGATGACCTTCCTAGGGGGCACAGATGTTCAGGGGCACATCAAAAACTAGAAGCCAAGTCTCCCATGCTTTGGAATGGAGGCCTGTCCTAGACAGGGGATGAAGCCTCTGTGTGCCAGCCCACAAGAGGGCCCTTTCAACGCTTCTTTACTTGTAGGGGAAAGCTCATCCTGCTGGGATAACAGGGCAATCCCTGTACCTGAGCTAAATGCTACTGAAAAGAGCTACTCATCAGTCATTCAGCAAATATTTATTGGAGCCCTTCATGAGCCAGGCAGTTTGAAAGACTAGGAAGGCAACAGTGAGCAAGACATAATGTTTCCTTTCTTTAGGGATCTTGGATGTTAGTGATGACAATAGCTATCTTTAAAATTAATACATTATATATTGCACACTTTACATGGAACGTCTCTTGTTATCTCCACAACTATGGGTACTTCCTTATGGATACTCCTATTACAAGTAACCTATGAGTACTCTTATTGTACCTATTCTACTGATGGAAACACTGAGCCTCACGGAAACTTAGAGACTAGTCACAGAGCTGATAAGCAGTGTAGTCAGGTTTCAATCATGACACTCCAATCCCAGAACTATGCTTTGGGCCCCTGTGCTGGTCTGTTGGTTATCCAGAAAGTAAATAAACAGCAACAGCCAATTGACATTACAGTTAGTGACTAGCAGATTTCTGAGAGACATGTTTAGAGGAGTGCTTAGATGTTAGATGAGGTGATCAGTCTCTATGAGGAGATGCTGTTTAAGCTGAAAACTGAAGAATGAGGATCCACCCTGAAAGCAGGAAGAGAAGGGTGAGGTGTTGCAGGTTGTAAGGCTGGAGAGCAGGGGGAGGGGGCACACCCAGGGGGTAAGGGACTGAACAAGCATGTCCAGATGGACCATAAAAATGAGTTTGGGTTTCATTCTAAATGTGAGAGGATACCACTGGATGGTTTTAAGCAAGGTGATGTATGGAACAATGAGTAGAAACCAATTCAAAATGTGTACTGGAAGCAGAACCAAGGAAAGGAAAAATGGATGTCTCCTGAGACCCTGGGCTAGTGCTTTGTGTCAGGTCATGATGTCCCCATGCATTGACCATGTCTTATATTTCTTATATTGTGACATCTGGGGCCTTGCTGATGCAGCCCTGGAGAGACTGCCTATCCCAGGGTTAGCCAATTCCTAAAGATAGTAGAAAATTAATCCATGAGTATGCTTTTCTTTTCTTTTCTTTTGCTTTTTTTTTTTTTTTTTGAGTGTGATTTTCAAATACAAACCAACTGATCCACAGCCTATACCCCAACCACTTCTTTTATTGATTCTTGTACTCCAGGTCACTATCCACCTGCTCTAATCACTCCAGAGCTAGTTACTAACAGCTAGGGACAGTCCCGCATCCTCAGAGCTTGCACAGATTCAAACTAGCCAGTCCTAGGCCTGCTCTCCCTTCTTTGCCTGTTCCTTCCCATGAAAGCCGCAACAAAGACTCCTGCCCACGGGTCCTCTCTCTCTATCTGCCTCCCAATTGACCCTAGTGCTTCCCTATGTGTGCCTCCAAGTCACGGTGTGGCCTTTGTCCTCGGAAACCATGAGTAACAAAACATCTCTTCAATGACGGTTGTCTCTGGTCTATTGACCTACCTATACCCCAGATTTTCTATTCAGGCACTCTTATTTTAAAACAGCGCACTCAATCAGAATTTCACTTCTTGGGAAACAGAAAAGAGAAACACCATGGGAGGCACACACAGAAGAGTGAGGGTGGCTAAGCATGAGAGCAGAGTCCTTGTTGCACTCTTATGAGGATCTCTTCTGGCTTGAGATCAAGTGGGCCCCTGAAAGAACCACAAGATTCAAGACAAGTCCCCTCTTTTTTCCTTCCGAGCCCCCAGCCCTATTATTTTCCCTGGTATCCCCCAGGCTGAGAACCAGAGCTGGGCTCTCTCCACTGTCCCTACCACATGAGGCAGAAGGAAGTCCATCTGCTCCAGGCTGGGAATGAGGCTCCAGATTATGTGCCCATAGCTCCCCACAAGCTGCACTTGGACACTCAGTGCTATTGATATCACAGATATTATTTTAACAATAGCTTCCAAGATAATTAAGCCAGTGAACATCTCTGCCTGGGGAACCATAGGCAGGGTCGGTGAGAGGGTGGGACAGGGGTGACTGAACATATCCACACTATTAAAAGAGGTGAGAATTAGCAAAGGCACTTAGAGGGATTTCCAAGAGTTGTTAAAGGTGATCAGAGCCTTTTCTTCCTCAATAAGACCTTAATTGTGCTGAGAGTTACCACAATTAAGCAGTGGGTAGCAAATAAAATGCCCTGGCTCTTTGCAAAGTGAAGCAAGGAAATTGTGAAAAGTGGGTTTCAAAAAGCAAGATTGTCAAACTCCTGCCAGGAAAGTTCCCAGAGAGCACCAGATTCGGAGGCAGCGCAAGTACAGAGATAAACACACCCCACTGCACCCACTTTTCAGTCCTGGAAGCTAAGATAGGAAAGGTCCAGGAGACACCCTAGCCAAGGCTTTCAATGTACCAATGGGAACAACGGGGACCAAGAGGTGATGTGACATGGCTGAGGTCACACAGCAAGGGAGTGGCAGGGTCCTTACAAACACCCATACTGTGGCCTGTTCCCAGAAGGGTGGGCATTTTTGAAGGGGGCACTTATGACCTTGGAGCTCCTTCCTCTCTCACCCCAAACCACATGCTCCAATTCCCAGGCCCTCACCCCACTCCCATGGCCCAGACAAACCAGGCTTCTACTTAGCCTTCATGATGTAGACAGGCAGCCCTCTCCTGGGAAGCCGGGGACACATGGCCAATGCCCCGGGGCTTCCGTAGTACTCTGGGCTCTCAGTGTCGTCACCTACTCCTCACTAGTCCCTACAGTGCCTACCTAGTCCCTAGGCTGCTCAGAGAGCTGACTTTGACTTTGTTAATTTTGTATTCACGGTCCTATTTCCCACTGTCTACTTTATAATGTGCCATCTGAATTATCTGACAAACCAACTTTTGTTAACAAATTAGTGAATTACAGTGATCAATTTAATTCCTCGGGGCAGCCTGGGTGGCTCAGCAGTTTAACGCCTCCTTCGGCCTGGTGCGTGATCCTGGAGACCCGGAATCGAGTCCCACGTCGGGCTCCCTGCATGGAGCCTGCTTCTCCCTCTGCCTGTGTCTCTGCCTTTCTCTCTATGTGTCTCCCATGAATAAATAAATAAAATATTAAAAAAAAAAATAAAGAACTCCATAGAGTCTGAAAGTCAACTATGCAACCCAGTCATGTCTGCATTTGAGAGTTAAACTGTTCTTTGAGTTTTCTCTAAGCACACTCTCAAGAGATTGATGAATAATCCTGAATACCATCAAGTCACCTTTTTAAAAAAAAAAATTAATTCCTCAGCAAACTTTAAAAGGAAAAAAATATATGCCTAAACCACCACAAGGTGCCTGGGACAGACCCCTATGGAAGAAATACCAGGACCAACAGGCCTTGCACCCCCTCAAATGAACCCTTTGCTCCCTGGAAATAGAGGAAGTCTCATTCCTTAATCCAGAGAAAACAGTTATATGTAGAATCCAGAGTGTGTATTTTTCCAGTGCTTATCTGATCTAACAGAACTGAACTTATTGTAGCTTAAAGATGGGCTTTCTATTATATATGCTAAGAAACAAAATTCAACTGAATAAATTTTGAAGATTTTATTGGCTTTATTCAATGATTCATGAATTGGGCATCACCCAGGCTAGCAGATAGAAAGGTGCTCCAAGGAGCTATACAAAATGAAAGACTTTTACAAGCAGAGGAAGCAAGAACAAGGAAGCTATACTAGACAAAAAACATGTTGATTATTTCAAAGTTACTTTCCTTTAGGGGATGGCAGGGTCTATCAGGCAGATTGCCTCACTCGTGCTCACCAGGTAGTTCCCGATTGACTGGTTTAAGATTCCATTTCTGGAAAAACTAACTGAGAAATAAGTCTCAGTTTGGTGAGTTGGGGCTTAGCATAAGTGACTCCATTTTGGGCCTGTTGTCTTGTTTTTGACACATAACACAAAATATTCATCCTTGTCAGGTAATGTCAGTACAGTGGAAAATGTTAGGGAAAACACTGTCAGATTTGACTATTGACCCAATGTTGGCATATTTACTTCTTGAACCCTGAATTGTTCTCTGGGTGTCTTTTTCTAAATTAAAAAAAAAAAACATGTTTTTAAAACAATTTATCATGACAAAGGTTATTATACTGATTCTGCCAAAAAATTAAACACCTAGTCTTTAGTACACATTTTAAAGAAACTACATCTCTTCCTTCATGGTGCACAGCAACACACCATGTAGTCTCTGAAAGCACAGCCCTCCTGCATTTAATTCTTGGGCTCTGTTCCATTAAGAAAATATTAACACCATAACCACAAAGAACTGAAAACTTGAAAGGAGCCTTAGCACCCTGGACAATATTTGCCTTCATTTCTAATCAACTTCTCCTATTTGCTTAAAATGAAAAGGGAACACCAACTCTCCATAAACAGTGAATATTGAGAGCTCACTTTCCCCAGTTTTCTTTTATTTCTGAAACATTTAAAGCAGGGCCTATATTTCTCCTTAGGAGAGAACACTTAAAAGCTGGAGAATGACACTTTGTCCTGGTTACTGCAGAGGTCATTCTTCCCTCTGCACTCCTCTTCACAAGAGCCTTTTGTTACTGCCATCTCTGCTGTTACCTTTAGAGACCAGAGAATGCACAGATTCCAAAGGCAGGTGGTGCCTTATCTAAATGAAGATGCAACGTATGTTCTTCCTGAAAGACAAGGACAATTCCTGAAGCATCCACATGGCCCATCTCTCCTGAGGGGCAGAAGACAATTAACACTTTGCACAGATGTGACAGAAACAAACCTGAGCTGGTTGATGCTGCCTGTGTGGGGACAGGTGAGTGCAAATAGTCACTCGCCATGCGAGGACCACCCACAGACCTACATTTCACCTGTCCCACTATAGAGATTGACCACAGCACCACAGGACTGGGGTTAATTATACTTACATCGACTCAAAAGAAGGAAAGAGTAGCAAGCATATTAAGAGATTAAAATTCACCCTTCTCTTACCCTCAGACATATAGCTTCCATAAAAAGCAGCATGGGGTTGTTTTAAAAGTCTGGATCTGAGACTTTGCAAGGTCAGGTTTGATTCCTAGCTCTTCTGCTTGCTGGCTACATCATGTGGACAAGGTGCCTCCCTTCCCCAAATTTCTATTTCCTCATCTCTAAAGGGAGCATACCTGTCCCACTTAGTTCACAGGATTGTTGAGGTGTTCAAATGGAACAAGGATATGAAACACCTTCCCCTAGTAGCCTCCACAAATGATTGTCATTGCTATATAGCCTCCTAATGCTAGATCTTTCTGGATGAGGTCCAGTTGCTGCCAAATGCTTTTAATGCCCAGGCATGGATAGAGTCACTACAAATGTAAGGCTCAGGAAATCTTGCCCTAAAGGAAAGTGGTCAAGAAATAATTGAAGTTCTCCCATCCTCTTACTTGGTGGGAAGTCTTGAGCATGTAACACAACTTCTTAATTTCTTTGAAAACCCCCTGATGAGTCCAACAGAGGACTGAAGAGAATGACCTAGGGTATAGTCCACACTAATTTCCACCCTGGAGGCCAAGGCTAAAAGCACCAAATACAACTCACATACACAAATCCATCTTTACATACCACACCTCGACAACCTGCAGATTGAAAGTGAATTTCTGGGGTCCCTTCTTTGTACCCTCTTCTCTGGATTGCACCTGAATGTTGAATCCCTCTGATGAGTCCTAGAGAGGTCCAGCAACCTTGTGGAAAGCCCCAGAATTGTGGGTCTGGAAGAAACTTCAAACATCAACTCCAGTTGGCAGATATCCTTCCATAGCTCCCCACTGCCCTCCAACAGAGGTCAAAATGCTAACCACACCGTGTGCAACCCCTCCACCTGGCATACATTTTCCTTCATGTTCCATAATCCAGTCCCAACCTTTTGTTGCTGCAGAACCTCCAAAAAAGCTGTTTATCTGTCTGCAATGCCCCTCAATTCCATCTCACCCCCATGTCTTCCTGACTAGCTCCTCTTCTTCCTTCAATCTCAACCTAAACTTCCTTATCTTCTATTTCAACCTAAACACCTTTCCTCAAAAGCATCCCCCGACTCCTCAAACTTGGTCACATATTTGCATAGCACCATACACTTCCCACCTAAAATGTATTTTTTTAGTCTCACTATCCTATAAAATCCAAAAGGACATGAACTGTATCTGATCTACTCCCATCGTCTCCCATTTCTTAGCACAAATATTGGCACTAACTGAACACTACACAAATGATTGTTAAAATAGTTTGACAACTATTTGGTCTACCTTCCTCATGTTACAGAGGAATGTGAGAGGGACCCAGACAGATGAAGAAATTCACCCAAAGCCATCATACATCTTAGGGTGCAACCAAGAATTAGAACCCAGCTCCCCCAATGACTAGTCCCAGGGTCCTTCCCCTGCCACCCTCCTCCTTTCTGCCAGTACTTAACTCCTATTTGTCACAATCTGGGCACTTAAACAAGATTGATTCCAGACATGGATCATGATTTAATTTAGATTGTCTGACATCCACCTTCTCCATTCTGTATGAGGGTGAACTGGGAAGACTGCTATTTCACAGTCTCTTAGGAACATGCTGGGATTCTGATTTGAACATCACACAGCTGAACACATAGCAAGCATGTAGGAGCACACACTACCCCCACTGCTTTGTTCAGTGCCTTAGAAAAGTTAATGCTACATGACAATATCCTTTTGGTGTAACTGTTGAAATGGCCTTCTTTCCCCAGTGAGGAAACATCCCAAATGAGTGCAAGGTTCCCTCCAGTGGTGTCATTTTCAATGAAGCTTGCCCGTGTCATTTGCAGTTAGAGGTTCATTGGTCAGAAGTGTTTTCTAGAGATGCGTGCAATGGAAACCATTAGAGAGATACTCAGAGCCGCCAGCTAGCCCAAAAGTTTAATCCACTATATTAGCTGTAATGATGCTAGGCAGCTGCTAAAGGAGAAGAGAGTAAGAAAGCAAGAGTGCCAGCCTTGTACCAACACCCTCACATGAGGTTTTTAACAAAAGCCCCAGTGCCACCTGTAATATAATTATAGCATTAATAATCTCTTCCAGATTACCAAAAACACCTTTCAAATCCTTTAGATAATGAAAGGATCTAAAAAGACTATTCACTAAGCCAGTATGCCTCCACTGTAAGTTACTAAAGTGGAATTTTGTCACCACTTTTTATTTTTGCTTGGAATGGGCTGGGGGAGCTCATCACTCTTGGGATAACTTTCAGGATCATTTCTCAGCTGGACAGTTTCAGGCATGAATCCCAGGGAATGGTGACATTCTTCTTCAGAAGGAATGGGTAGTATAGGAATTCTCATCTCTACAACCAAAGTCATCAAAAATAAATTAGGACTTAAAAAAAAAAAAAAGACGGTCATTATCAAGGGCCCCAGCTTCACACTTGTTCATCTGATGAGTTATAGCGTGTCATCTGTACCAGCAACTCTGTGTTAGAAACAGCCAATGCAATATCTACAGTACAAATTACAGTCTTTGATCCCAACTCGCCCGTTAGAACGGAAAACTAGGCTTGCTCTTTATATTTTATATCTCCAAATGTTTCTGAGTGAAGAGATGAGAAAGTGTATTGAATCCTTTGGTTCTCTCTTTATCCATCTCTAAATGGGATCTTAGGACTTGGTGTGCTTACCTCGCCTTTTATCCAGCCTGCAGTGTGACTCATCTGCAAGCACAAATTACCTCGCTAAAGTATTCTTAGGAGAAATAATTAGCCACATGCCCCTCCTCCGCACACTCTCCTGCATTCCTCGGGAGGCCCGGATGCCTGACATAAATCATTTAGTCCTGAGCCCTCGCACACACCTTTCCCACTGGATTCCATAATTGGCAAAGTAGTTGCCAACTGGGTTTAAAGTGATTTGAAATTGTTTTCCATCCAGTCTTGCTGATAGCAAAAGGTTTCCCCTTTACCTCAAGCATGAGTTACAGTAACATGATTGAGTGTAACCAGTTATTCAGTTCAAGCTGTGATTCTGATACAGTATAGACAATATGAATTCCCCAGAGCTCAGTGAGGCCATCTCAATGGTCCGTTTAAGTCCAATTCAATTAGACTCACTATGGTTCTTAGACTTTCTTAGGTATGTGTGCAGCAGCCCTCAGGGTTGAATGTGAGACTGGTATTCATCTAGGACTTTTAAATTAGGTCTCAGGTGTCATCATTCTAAATGAATTATTACAGTGGTGTGTTCACATTGCTGTAGTTGAAGTTATGTTAGCATCTCCTCTCAACCATTTTAATCCACGGTGGAACAGAACTTGTCATGTAAGGTCTCTGCCGGAGAGTGACTTTTTCCTTGAAACCGTTTTTTAAAAGAATTGGTCTACCAAGTAAACACTATGATATGCATTTTTTGATGGCATGGGGAAAGATCACCTTAATTTATTTGGGGTCTTTGTATGTTTTACTTTGAGCACATGAAAAAATAGCTATCTTAATATTGAATTTTCTCTCACTTAACAGTTTGAGTCTTCAATGCATCCCTATTCGGAGGTGGTGGGGATGAAGACAGGTCAGACCTAAAAGTTATTATATTGATAAGCTTTCCTTTTTCAAAATTTCTTGTTGTCTGCCTCTATAATCTCTCCTTCTCTAGCCTCAACCAACATTTTCTCCTTTCTTTTAATTTCCCAGGTTTTATATGAGCCCCAGTCATGACATCAGCAAGCATGTGGGAACATCGTCAGTGTGTAGCTATTTCAGACACATTAAAAAGTACATGCCCATTCCCCTGTGCTGGAGTTGCCTAACAAACCATAGCTTAGTATAGTGACGGTGACATTAACATCATAGTGGAGGAATCAGCCAGCCTTGTGGCGAGAGCACCCTACGCATGTATCATCAATAACAAATCACATGCTGGGGAGAAAATAAAATAATTACAGGACCTACTTTTCTTTATTCAGGCGGTGTTCCAAGTGCCCACAAACCAAAGGGTTGCAGTAATCAGCCTCACTCTGATAATGTATGCAAGAGAGAGTTTAAAACAAGAGAGCCATGAAATTCAGAACAAAGTGACAACAGGTGAGCAGATTAAATGGGACACTAATTGGGTAGTTTATAAATCCGAAACGCAGGATGTGAGCATACTCAGGGTGTGTTATTTGTTCCCAGTGAAATAAAAGCTGAACTGGCAAATTGACCAATATCTCTATATACAGTGTCTGTGATGATCCCTGTGGCTTTGGTCTCTGAAGCATAAAAAGGAGGGGATATTTTGCAGTCATATGGTAAATTTGAGTGATATGCCCAAACTGTTAAGTTCCAGTCCTCCAACTACTAAGGACACCTAAAATATTCAAGGAGAGTATCATGTTCTATTCATACACAAAGGTAAGTTTATTTTTAGCCATCGCTATGAAGTCTTAAGCAAAACCATTATAGCCCTCAGAGTTTACCTATTAAATACATGCATGCTGGAGCAAGCAGTGGAAGTATTCCCCAGTTGCCTGAAGTGACCGAAAAAGTGGAGGAAAACGCTACGTGATTTTAGTGTTGAAAATTAGCTGCTGCTGGGACGCCTGGGTGGCTCAGTGGTTGAGCGTCTGCCTTCAGCCCAGGGCCTGATCCTGGGGTCCAGGATCAAGTCCCACATCAGGCTCCCTGCAGGGAGCCTGCTTCTCCCTCTGCCTGTGTCTCTGCCTCTCTCTGTGTGTCTCTCATGAATGAATAAATAAATAAATAAATGTTTAAAAGAAATTAGCTGCTGCTGATTTAAGTGGATGCTCTGGCTGTTTTTATTTCACAAATACATTGTTTCCAGAGCTATATACATTAAGGATAATATTCAGCAAGCTGAACTTCTTGCCTATTTGGATTTTAGTTTTCCCCCAGGTCTTTGCACGGTCTCCTCATCATTGACATCAATGATCTCAGCTCAGGTATCCCCAGATACTCTTTTCCTGACCACTCTGGCCAGTGCTATCCGCTTCCTGCTGTCACACTTTGTCCCATTACCCTCCTTCACATTCTTTGTGAACTGATTACCTGAAACAACCTGTTTATTTATTTGCTGATATGGATACTGTCTCTTTCCCTATTAAAATTTGGGCAAGAAATTTGTCTCTTTTACTTCGGTGTCCTCAATGCCTAGTTTGTGCTTCACTCACAACAGTAAGTGGAAGGAAGGAAGGAAGGAAGGAAGGAAGGAAGGAAGGAAGGAAGGAAGGAAGGGTCTACACACACACACACACACACACTCAAAAGGTGATAAGAATACAAGTCAAATTATTCTGACATATAAATTTACCTATGTTTTACATATATGAAATATGGATCTATTATTCCTTAAGGGAAGAAGCATGGGTCTATTCCTAAAAGGAAGAGGGTACTATCATATATTATCAGGAAATGTATAAATAATATAATATAAAATAATATCTAGGCTAGTCAAAGAACAAAAGGACCAATATGGACCACTCAGTGAGGCAGAACAGTGAATTCCTAGGCTATCACCATGGTATACATAGTGTTGGGATCTGGCTGGGTATCCATAAGTAGCTAAAATTGAGTGCCCAGTAGACACCACGAACATATAAGAAGTCAGTCCTGTGAGGATTTCTAATTCCAGCGTTATAGAAAACTAGATATTTCAGAATAGAACCCTGAAAATGCCAAGTAAATTATAGAAGAATTTTTAATTGTAAAATATACAACACAAAACATCATTAACCATTTTCAAGTATACAGTTAGGTGGAATTAAGTGCATTTACATTGTTTTGATGTAACCATCACCACCATCCATCTCTAGAACTTTTTCTTCATCCCAGACTAAAATTTTATATCATTACACTCTCCATCCCACTATCCCCCCAGCCTGCAGTAACCACTATTCCACTCTCTGTCTCTATGAATTTGACTACTCTAGGTAACTCAAATAAGTGGAATTATGCAATATTTGTCCTTTGGGTGACTATCTGATTTTAGTTAGTATAATGTCTTCAAGTTTGTTCCACATTGTAGCACACGTCAAAATCTCCTTTCTTTTTAAGATTCAGTAATATTCCATTATATTATTCATCACATTTTGTTCACTCATTCACTATTGGTAGACATTTGCTATTCCACCTCTTGGCTATTGTGGAAATGCTGCTATAAACATGGATGTGCAAATATCTGTTTAAGTTTCTACTTTTAATTCTTTTGATTACATACCCAGAATCCTTAGGTCATATGGCAGTTATATTTGTAATTCTTTGAGGAATTGCTGTAGAATTTTCCATAGCAACTGCCCCATTTTACATTATCACCAACAATGCAGAAGATCCCAATTTCTCCACAACCTCAAAACTTACTGTTTTCTGGTTGTTGTTTTCTAATAATTGCTAACTTAATGGATGCAAAGGGATATCTCATCATAGTTTTGATATGCGTTTCCCTGATGACTAGTAATGTTGAACATCTTTTCATGTGCTTTCTGGTCATTTGTATATCTTCTTTAGAGAATTTTTAAGTTCCTTGCCCATTTTTAGTCAGGTTGTTTGCTTTCTTGTTGAATCATACAAGTTCTTCATATATTTTTAAAATATATTGTAGAAATGCATATGTATACACATATATTTATAATATATATCATATATTTTTATAAATTATCAGATATATGATTCGCAAACATGACTCCCATTCTGTGGGTTGCCTTTTCACTTTATTGATAGTGTCCTTTGATGCAGAGAAGTTTTTAATTTTTATGTAGCAAAAAACATTTTTAAAATGTATGGGTATGTTGGTGAGGAAGAAGGGAAAGTCCTTAGAGCCAAAGATGATGAGAAATCTCAGACTCAATCAGAGAAAGACAATTATCATATGATTTTACTCATATGTGGAGTTTAAGAAACAAAACAGGAGCATAAGGGAAAGGAATGAAAAATAAAACAAGATAAAATCAGAGAGGGAGACAAACTATGAGACTCTTAATCATAGGAAATAAACTAAGGGTTGCTAGAGGGGAGGAGAGTGATGGTAAAGGGAGTAATGAGCATGGGTGTTATATAAGACTGATGAATCATTGAACTCTACTTCTGAAACCAATAATATACTATATGTTAATTAATTGAATTTAAATTTTAAAAATTTTCTTTAAAAAAGGAATGCATTGAATGTATGAGTAAATTTAAAGAAAACAGACATTCTGTATAATTGCAGAGAGTATTTTAGGCTACTTTGACAGAAACCATGGAAACCTATATTCAATCTTTGTTATTCATTCAAAAATGCTTATGTGGGGATCCCTGGGTGACGCAGCGGTTTAGCGCCTGCCTTTGGCCCAGGGCGCGATCCTGGAGACCCGGGATCGAATCCCATGTCGGGCTCCCGGTGCATGGAGCCTGCTTCTCCCTCTGCCTGTGTCTCTGCCTCTCTCTGTGTGTGTGTGACTATCATAAATAAATTTTAAAAAAAATTTTTAAAGTGCTTATGTGGATATTATTGTGGCAATTATTGCACAATATATGTAAGTTGCCACTATGTTGTACAGTTTAAACGGATACAGTGCAACATATCAATTAGATCTCAATAAAACTGGATAATTAATTTAAAAAAGAAAGAAATCTCAGACTTAGAAGATAACGAAGTTTGAGACCATCATTTGCCTAGGGGTTATATGCCTAGATCTTAAGTCTTACCCACCTATAGGTGGCAGGAAAGGAAAAAATCCTGAGCCCAAGTAAAGCAGGGGTTATATCTTAAAGTTGAGACTCCCGGGGTGCCTGGGTGGCTGAGTTGGTTGCATTTGGCTCTTGGTTTCAGCTCGTGTTATGATCTCAGGGTCCTGGCATTGAGCCCTGCGTCCAGCTCTGAACTGGACTTGAGAATTCTCTCCCTCACCACCTGCCCCTCCCCGATTGTGCTCTCTCTCGCTCTTGCTCTTTCTCTCTAAAATGGATAAATAATTTTTTTTAGGTTGAGACTCCCCAAAAGTGACACCCTCAAGAGGTGTATTTTTTAAAAAGGTTTCTGAGAGGGAGATGGTAGGGATACTTGCATGTCTCAGTCTTGTCTCTGGTTAGAGCATAAAAAAGATTCTCCCTCAGTAATTATTAACCATAAGCCCATTTTCATGCATGTTCAGGGCCAGAATTCATTACTGCTGGAGCCCAAGAAAACTCAAGCCAAAAATTTATTTTGAAGTGGTCTTGATTGAGGAATCCACAAACTCAAAATTGCAAAACACAGTTTAGACCTTAAAGAACAAATAAAATTATAAAGAACATGAGTTCACCATCACAATATAAATTTTTTTTTAATTTTTATTTATTTATGACAGTCACAGAGAGAGAGAGAGAGAGAGAGGCAGAGACACAGGCAGAGGGAGAAGCAGGCTCCATGCACCGGGAGCCCGACGTGGGATTCGATCCCGGGTCTCCAGGATCGCGCCCTGGGCCAAAGGCAGGCGCCAAACCGCTGCGCCACCCAGGGATCCCACCATCACAATATAAATGAGAAAACTACCATAACCAGGAATCAGCAGAAATGGCAAATCGTAGATATTGGAATCACAAACCTGAAGATTTTGAAATAGTAATATAGTGACTAGAAACTAAATATGTTTCCATGTTTAAAGAAATATTCATAATGTTTCCAAAATTATGATGAGAACTAATATAGTATCAAAGATCCCCAACATGCTCAGGAAAGAACTAAATAGAGCTTCTAAAATGTAAAATTGAAACCGAAGAGGGGAAAGGTCAATAGATGAATAGAACCAATGAAGAAAGCATATGGAAACATAAAGAGCAAGATGAATAAATTTCCAAGAAAGTGGCACAGAATGAAACAACAAGGAAAACATGAGAGGGGTCAGAGGACATGGAGGATAGAATGAGTTCTAAAATCCAATCAGAGTTCCCTCAAAATCCAAATCAGAGAAAATGAGGGAGAAGCAAGTATCCAGAACTGGGAAATATCTACCACCCTTCAGATTCAAGAAGCCCAGTAAATGTCAAGAAAAATAAATTCAAATAAAATTCACTAATCACCATTTATACACACCAATAATGAAACAGCACAAAGAGAAATTAAGAAAACAATCCCATTTGCAAATGCACCAAAAATAATAAGATACCTTGGAATAAACCTAAACAAAGAGCTGAAAGATCTGTACTCTGAAAATTACAAAACACTGATGAAATAAACTAAAGATGACACAAAAAAATGGAAAGACATTCCATGCTCATGGATTGGAAGAACAAATATGATTAAAATCTCCATACTGCCCAAAGCAGTCTACAGATTCAATGCGATACCAATCAAAATACACCAGCATTTTTCACAGAGCTAGAACAAACAACCCTAAGTTTTCTGTGGAACTACAAAAGACCCCAAGTAGCCAAAGCAACCTTGAAAAAGAAAAGCAAAGCTGGAGATATCATAATTCTAGACTTCAAATTGTATTACAAAGCTGTAGTAATCAAAATAGTAGGGTATAGGCACAAAAATAGACACAGATGAACGGACCAGAACAGAAAACACAACCACAACTATATAGTCAATTAATCTTTGACAAAGCAGGAAAGAATATCCAATGGAAAAAAGATAATCTCTTCAATAAATAGTGTTGAGAAAACTGGACAGCCACATGCAAAAGAACGAAACTGGACCACTGTCTTACACTATACACAAAAATAAATTAAAAATGGATTAAGGACCTAAATGTAAGACTTGGTCATAAAAATCCTAGCAGAGAGCACAGGCAGTAACTTTTCTGACATTGGTGTAGCAACTTTTTCCTAGATAGGTTCCCTGAGACAAAAGAAATAAAAGCAAAAATAAACACTGGGACTACATCAAAATAAAATCTTCTGCACAGTGTAGGAAATAATCAACAAACTTATAGGCAATCTACAGGATGGGAGAAGATATCTCCCATCTCAGGCTAGTATCAAAAATATATAAAGAACTTCTAAAACTCAAATCAACATAAAAAAAAATAAAAAAGCCACACACACACACACACACACACACACACACACACACACACAAATAATTCAATTTAAAAAAGGGCAGAAGACAGAAACAGACATTTCTCCAAAGAAGACATCCAGATGGCCAACAGACATAAGAAAAGGCGCTCAATATCACTCATCATCAGGGTTATGCAAATCAAAACTACAATGAGATATTCATCATACTTGTCAGAATAGCTAAAATCAAAAACATGTGAAACAAGTGTTGGTGAGGATGTGGAGGAAAAGGAATCCTCTTGCACTTTTGGTGGGAATGCAAACTGGTATAGTCACTGTGGAAAACAGTATGGAAATTCCTCAAAAAGTTAAAAATAGAACTACCCTCCAATCCAGCAATTGCACTGCTGGATATTTACCCAAAGAATACAAGAACACGGATTCAAAGGGATATATGCACCACTACATTTATAGTAGCATTATTTACAATTGCCAAGCTATGGAAGCAGCCCAAGCGTTCATAGATTGATGAATGGATAAAGGAGAATATATATTCCACATATAACGGGATATTATTCAGCCACAAAGAGAGAGTGAAATCTTGCCATTTGCAACAACATGGGTGGAGCTGGAGAGTATGATACTAAGCAAAATAAATTATTAGTCAGAGAAAGACAAATACCATATGATTTCACTCCGACATGAAATTTAAGAAATAAAACAAAGCAAAAACAGAGATGGACAAACCAAGAAACAGATTCCTAACTATAGAGAACAAACTGATGGTTACCAAAGGAGAGGGAGGTAGGGAGATGGGTGAACTCAGCGATGGGGATTAGGAAGTGCACTTGTCATGGTGAGCACCTGGTGATGTATGGAATTTTTGAATGGTATATTGTATACCTGAAACTAATATGACACTTTATGTTAATAACTGGAATTAAAATAAAAACAAAAAAATTCACTAATCACATCATAGAGAAGGATATCAAAAACAAAGCAAAGATCTTAAAAGCAAATAGAAAAGATAATTTACATACAGTTAAAGTCGTGGCAACATTGAAAGTGAGAAGACAGTGGAGTATTTCAACAAATTGAGAGCAAATAACTCTCAATCCAGAATTTTAAAAGAATAAAAGCAAATAAATACATTTTCCAAAAGAAAAACATAACTAAGGCATTTCCTACCAAACGACTCACAAAATGCAGTTCTCCAGCATATATTTAGGAAGAATGAAAAGTATACCACAGTAGGGTCTGAAATGTAAGAAGGCAAGAAAGTCTTTAACTGCGTGAAACAATAAAATGTCTAATTTGTGGCTTAAAAAGAAATCAAGAGGGACGCCTGGGTGGCTCAGCGGTTGGGCGCCTGCCTTCAGCTCAGGTCATGATCCTGGGATCTGGGATCGAGTCCTGCATCAGGCTCCCCACGAGAAGCCTGCTTCTCCCTCTGCCTATGTCTCTGCCTCTCTCTCTCAGTCTGTCTCTTATGAATAAATAAATAAATCTTAAAAAAAGAAAGAAAGAAGAAAGAAAGAAAGGAAAGAAAGAAAGAAAGAAGAAAGAAAGAAAGAAAGAAAGAAAGAAAGAAAGAAAGAAAGAAAGAAAAAGAAAGAAACCAAGAGGGAGCCAAAAGTACCAAAAAAAGCACGTAAGTGCTTAGTCATCTTAGGTTATGAGTGTCTGACAAGACAGCAAGGACAATAATTGTAGACTATGTTAATTTATATATGCATGTTAAAATTTCCACCGTAAACAGCAGAAGAATGGAAATAGTGTAGACAACTTCCAAACTAGTGGAGGGGGGAAAAATGGAATGAGAAAGATTAAAAAACAAGGCTAATCACAAGAAAGACTTCAAGAGGAGAAAAAAAAAAGTTATTTGAATGAATGAAAGATTAATTTCATAATAATGGTAATAATAATGGTAAGAACAGAAAGAAAACATCGATTATATCTCCAAAATAAAGAACAAAGAAATAAGCCAATATAATATGCAAGCTATCCTTATATATAAAATCATATTTTATAAATCACAGCACCTACATGCATCTGATTGGACATATAGTTTAAAATATTCTGATCAGAGATTTAAAAATCATGTTGGAATTTTGTAAATAAAAAAGATCTCTATAGAAAAGTACATGACCTATATATATTCAATGTAGAGATATAACAAGATACATGAATAAACAGAAAATGCTACTTGCAGAATTGTACATAAAATCCTTTCTTTGTTTTTTTTATCCTTTCTTTGTTAAAAATTTTTTCCAGTGTATATGTACATGATTGAACTCACACACAAACCCACACATCTATATAAAATGCATAGAAAAACCCTGGATGTACGGGAGGCTTTTTATAACTGTATGCATTTTGCATTGTTGGAAACTGTTTATACAATAAGCATGAGTTCCTTTTATAATAAAAAAATAATAAACAAATAGAAAATGCAAAAAAAGGCATATAACAGGCTCAAGGGACTATACACAGATAAGAAAAACAAGAGGGAACAAGATGAAGGTCATGGAAAAGAATTGGACCAGAAAAAAATAAAAATAAAAATTCAAAAAGTGAGGAACTGGGAAAGAGGAACACCAAAAGGTTATATAAATGTAGCTCTTGTTTAACTTTTGCAATAAAAAAAAAGGAGGGGGGGTGCTCTTTTATTTACTGTTTGGTTTGGGGTTTTTGTTTTTCTTTTTTAATGTGTGCTGGTATGTTGCCAAAGCTCTAGATTTCTCTGCAGCTAATTAAGACCCTTGTCTGGATTTGGACCCCAGAGATAAAGGTCAAAACTGCTGGTGGGGCTCTCAATGGTTTTAACTGGTGTTCTTTGCACTACTGAAAGCTTAACTCCTCAATTGCCAGGGTGAAAAATGGTGTCATCCTTTCCCCTGACAAACACTGTCCCCCCTCCTGTTTAAATCTTTGCCCATTTAACCCCTCATTAACTCATTGAACCCCTCCAAGTGAACTGACATGTTCGTTTCTTGCAGCTTTGGTATCTTCTGGAGATAATGCTGCCTGGGAACATCATTTCGTCTCTCCTACGGCTGGCTAGTTAACATCAGGACCCTGATTTTACAAACTGCCACAGCTTTTTCAGGATGAAAAGCCCTGGGAGGAAGGTGTTAATCAGAGCAATACCTAGAACAATTGGACTCTGGGTACCAGCTCAAATCCTGAGGTAAAAACAACCTGAAAATATCCAGTGGCTCCCAGGCATCAAAAAAAGTTATGAAAACTGAAGGAGGGGATACACAGGAAAGGCCCAGGCAGGAAATGAGGTAATGAGTCATATAAATCCTCTGGTCTACCAATCCAACATGTGTTTTAAGAAGGACAGGGAAGAAAACAAAGGTGCTCCTCTCCACTGCTTAATCTATAGCAGAATACGAAAACATTCTACTAATGCAATTTTCACAGGATTCCTTGCACAATTAATTATTAAGTCTTCAAAAGAAAGTATGAACTCATGGTATGGCTAATTAAAATTTAAATACTGTAACCAAAGTCACTTCAGTCTTAGCTAATGAAAAATAACATGATCCACCACTGAAGGCCTCCTCAAAGCCCACTGGGTATATTTACAATCCTCTTGGTCCCAAAGCTATCTGGCCCCTTGGTTCCAATACAATAGCCCCAATATGTCAGCCTATCTCTATTTGCTTCAAGCAACATGGAGAATTCACTCCTTTAACACTAGGTGAATTTTCATCCTCATGAACGACTTTACACATAACCAAATAGGCAGGGATCCCTGGGTGGCGCAGCGGTTTGGCGCCTGCCTTTGGCCCAGGGCACGATCCTGGAGACCCGGGATCGAATCCCACGTCGGGCTCCTGGTGCATGGAGCCTGCTTCTCCCTCTGCCTGTGTCTCTGCCTCTCTCTCTCTCTCTCTCTGTGACTATCATAAATAAATAAAAATTAAAAAAAAAAAAACAAATAGGCAGATATCATTAGGTAAACGGTGTTTGCAGCGGTCCCCTGAAATCTCCTAAGAATGTCTCCTGCACCCAGGTTCCAAAACATCCAAAACACTGCCATTGAAGAGATACAGAGCTTAACACAGAACTTAAAACTAAGACATTTTCTTGATCCAGATCTCTTTCAAAATGCAAATATGGGAACGTCTGGATGGTTCATCCCTGACTCTTGATCTTAGCTCAGGTCTTGATCTCGTGATTGTAAGTTCAAGCCCCCATGTTGGGCTCCAGGCTGGGTGTGGAGATGATGATAGATAGATAGATGATAGATAGATAGATAGATAGATAGATAGATAGATAGATAGATAGATAATAGAAAATATGAGGGGCCCTGCCTGGCTCATTCAGAGGAGCATGCAACTCTTGATCTTGGGGTCATGAGTTCAAGCCCCACATTGAGTGTAGAGATTGCATAAATAAGCATACAAACAAACTTTAAAATTCAAATATGACAGGAAATACAGCATACAAATCACTAACATTATAGCTTAAATCAGTGCATCTGGGATGCCAACTACCTGAGACCCAGGGTAAGAACCTTCACCATCCTGGAATTCAGTAAAAGGTGAGGTCTTCCTCAGGAATTGGGATTTAGATAAGAAGAGGCTTGATTTCCTAGAGAGGACATTGTCATAGCGCGGACACCTGGACCACCTCCATTTTTCATGGCATCCTCACCCCCTGCCCACTAAATCTGCCATGCCCCAGACCCTACCTGGATAATCTGAGGCTACTCCCAGCAAGAATATTTCACAATTTCTATGCTTTTAGAATATGATTCTAAGGTTCCTCCCTGTCTATATTTATGGACTTCTTTGGTTATTTAAGGAAAGCCAGGGAGCCTACGACTAATTAATGTAACTTCAGCTGCTAAAAGAAACCAGCCCAAAATGTATAGTGCTCAAACATGATGGAAGATTTTCTTTCATATGTAAAGTCCCAAATGCACAGCAGATGCTCTCTTCTAAGGGGTGATTTAGGAACCCAGCCTCCTTAATGTTATAGCTCTGCCATCTTCAACATATAGCTTCCAAGGGTCATTGTGCTTTTAGGCATTGAGCCAGCAGAAAGGGAATATGAGAAACAGGTTAAAAGCCAGGCCTAGAAGTTGCATACAGGGGATCCCTGGGTGGCGCAGCGGTTTGGTGCCTGCCTTTGGCCCAGGGTGCGATCCTGGAGACCCGGGATCGAGTCCCACGTTGGGCTCCCTGCATGGAGCCTGCTTCTCCCTCTGCCTGTGTCTCTGCCTCTCTCTCTCTGTGTGTGTGTGACTATCATGAATAAATAAAATCTTTAAAAAAAAAAAAGAAGTTGCATACAGAACCTTCCAAAATCCCTCCCATGAATCTTAGGGTTTAGGCACCTGAGGTTAAAAGTTCCTTGGATCTGAGGCACCTGGGTGGATCAGTCAGTTAAGTGTCTTGACTCTTAATCTCAGCTCAGGTCTTAATCCAGGGTCATGAGTTCAAGCTACACATTGGCCTCCACGCTGTACTTAAAAAAAATTCTCGGGATTAGATCATTTCTTTCCTGCATAGCAATAACTTAGGACCTCAGCATCTGTCACACAGGGAGCACTTAATATGGATAGGAGATTCAGAAAAGGGAGATGGAAAGGGGCAGAAACATGCTCTATCCTCAGGGCTTTAGTAAATCTGGTCTGAGGTACATAGTGGATCCTCCTGTATTCCCAAGGAGTTTCAGCCGTTGTTCATTAGAGACCGATAGACACATATACACATGTTTTATATATACATGTATATCATTTATATATTTTTGTTACCTGGTAAATAGATGCATATATGTAAATCATATACACACACTTGTAGGCATATAATTTACATTTTATGTGTAGACTGTTCTATTTGATAATAGTCATGAAAATTCCTCTTTAATGAACCTGTTCACTGCTCACTTTAGGAGGTGCAATTATCCAAAGGGGCAAACTCTGTATATTCAAACTTGCCATAATAAATAATATATCAGAAAGCATTTAATATATTGTGATGAGTCATTCAAATAGTTGTTAAAGTGACAGTTTTACATAGAATTTTCTTGTGTATATGTTTAACTTTTTTTAAAGTGCTACATTTTGGCAAACTCCCAAGGTTATGTCCAAATTAATGGTGTGAATGTCTTTATATTCAAGCTGTTATTCGAACAATGCGAGTCAAGTTTTAAAGAGATTTTCAAATCTGCTACAATGATTCTGTATTAAGCGTAAATCCAGAATACAATAACTCTTGTGACATTCATTTTAACTGAGGAAATTATTTCAAAAGAAGAAAGAAAAAGAAACCATGAACAACTGAACAAAAATTTCCCCCTACTTTGCCCTTGTAGAACTTCTCAAACTCTCTTAAATTCTGCAACCCCTTCCCCAAACACAGAGAGAAAAAGAGAAAAGGGAAGAGCATCCAAAGTACCTTTTCACAATTTGGAGCCTCTAAAATTGGTGGAACAGCTGTAGCCCTAAAAGGAAAATCACTGGGAAGATGGCATCCCCACCCTGCACTCTGGTCACCACCTGCTGTCTGCCATGATGGAGGACATAGACGACCCGATTCCATAAGACTGACCTGCCTTCTCTTTGTTATCACAAGAGGTGGGAGAAATAAGAATAGGTGCTTTTGAAAATTAGTCATTCCAGATGCTTTGATTTTAATAGTGTGTGTTTTACTAATTTTAAAAGAAAAAAATTTAAAAATCTGAACAAGATAGGTCAAACTAGAAAACATTTCTCCTCTTGGGAAATAAGAACAGCTGAATGTAGATTTCTTAAAATATTACCTGGACATTTAGCTTCTTTTTCAAGACTCTTAGAGAAAATGTGTTACTTTTATCACATACTTCTTTCAAATGAAACAAAACCTAAACAATGTGCTTATATAAGAGAGAAGGAAAAAAATCCTCTTCCTTTACCCATCTCAGGCTCCTCAGCTGGAATTCTGCAGATTAGACTGACCAAAGACAGATTAAATTAACAAGAGGAAAACAAACCCAGGGTTATTAACACATGCATCTCACATACACACAGCAGTATTAAGAGATGAGTAACTCAAAGGGGTGATTAAAAATGGAATTTATAGTATTTAGCAAAGAATAATAATTTTGTAGAGAACAAACAAGACAAAGGAAAAGAACTTTGAGCCTCCAGGAGGAGAAAATCATGGGAAGGCAAATATATGGGGAAACTAATAGCAGATAAGGACCAGTTTATGTAGTTTCCTCTGGTGCTATGTCCAGGCTGATAAAGATCTAGAGTTGTCTCCAGTGATTAACTTCTGTCCTTCCTAGGGCCGTCTGGGTGGCTCAGTGGTTGAGTATCTGCTTTCGGCTCAGGTGGTCATCCCAGGGTCTTGGAATTGAGTTCTGCATTAGGCTTCTGTCAGGGAGCCTGCTTCCTCCTCTACCTATGTCTCTGCCTCTCTCTGTCTCTCATGAATAAATAAAATCTTTAAAAAAAAATTTCTGTCCTTCCTAGTAAAGAGGGAGGAAGGACACCTTTACAAATTGATATCCTGCTTTTCAGCAAATAGGAAGGAGAGAGCTTTTCTTATATCTATTTCTTCTTACTTGCCTTCAGCTCAAAATAATCCATATGTGAAAGTGGCATATTTTAGGGTAGCATATTCTGCTACCCTTCACTTATTAGATATTATAACTAATGTTGATGTGAATTTTTTTCTATTTAAAATTTTCTATCCATTCAAAAATGAATTTTAAAATTCCCAATGCAGTGGCTTTAGCTAATACTTGTAGGGTATCAGGTCAGCCTCATTGGGTATCTCAGTATTATCAGACTATACCATAGGCCATTTTCCATTAACAAAAAATTGTGTTGTTTTTTTTTTCAGTAATAAAGCCGTGCTTCATTTCACACCTTTAACCTTGATATAAATATGGCCCTTAATAAGATATTTTATAGATAAAAGTTTAATTAGATTTTCAAAATTAATATAATTATATTAATATTTTAAAGTTTGGGGTTTTATAAAATTCACAGCAAAGAGAAATATTTTAAGAAATATTTTATAGTGGATAATTTAGCTTAAGATTGATTTTGTCCCATTTTGTGAATTTTTACTCAATGACTTCTATTCTTCCAAGCTACCATAGAAGTAGAAGCCATTTAATAAACAGGAGTGTTTTATGAGTCATTCCGCACCAACATGTGATTTCTCTGTATTGGTGTGATAAATAGTTGTTATCATCCAGTGTGGCTAAATAAGTTGGCCATCAAGAAAGAGTTACTTTGTCATTTTGAGGTGATCCAAATATTAGGTATTGTCCCTAAGTTCTGGGTTAGAGTGATTCAAATCTACACTCTATGGATTAAAGATACCCAAAGCCAACCTCAGATATGCAGTAAAACTATTCAACCTACTTATATGTCATCCACAGCTTCTCTTTAAATAGCTCAGGTTATGGTTCTCCCCCAGGTCTTGCTTATGCACCCTGGTACTATGGTAATGGTGTTCTAGTACTAAAAGTCTGCCTTCATTTAAAGAAAAAACAAGCAAAAAACTACCTATGCAAGATACTGGTATTAAAGTTGAGAGCTTAAAGGAGGCCTTACACTTTATCAAGCCTTGGACATGCTCGTCCAAGAAGTCTTTGATTTCTCATCATGCAAGATTTTACTTTGTCCTCTCAGGGCATAGGATTACAAAGCATAATGCCATCTCCCTGTTTCCTCTTCCCACTGTCCCCTTCCTTCTGTCATTCTATGATTACTCTGTCACAGATTTGTTTTAGAAACCACCATTCTTAATCTCTTTGTTACATGGAGAAGTTCAACTCTCTGTAAATAGTGACTATATCCAAATTCAGGTTTTGCCCTTCCTTCATATATCAGACACATCTAGTTGATCACAGAAGGGTTTTTAAAACATGAAACCCTCTTCAAAAAGTCCTGTGAACTCACTGATAATTACTTTAAATGTAAATGGACTAAATTTTCCAATCAGAAGACATAGAGTAGCTTCATGGATTAAAAAAAAAGACCCAACTATATGTTGCCTACAAGAGATTCACTCCACCTTCAAGAACACACAATAAGCTAAAATTAAAGGGATGGAAAAATATATTTCATGCAAGTAGAAACCAAAAGGGAATAGGAGACACTATGTTTATATCCTATAAAATAAACTTTCAGTCAAAAGTCATTATAAGATACAAAGATCATTATATAAAAATAAAAGAATAA
Source organism: Vulpes lagopus (assembly GCF_018345385.1). Classification (NCBI taxonomy): domain Eukaryota; kingdom Metazoa; phylum Chordata; class Mammalia; order Carnivora; family Canidae; genus Vulpes; species Vulpes lagopus. The sequence goes on along the minus strand of NC_054824.1, from coordinate 122,235,728 downwards.
AAAAATATAAAATAAAAGAATAAATTCATTGAGAGAAAATAACAAGTAAATACATATGCACCAAGCATAGGAGCACCTAAATATTTAAAGTAAATATTAACAGCTCGGAAGAGATAAATAGCAATACAATAATAGTAGTGAAGTTTTTCTTTTCTTTTTTTTTTAAAGATTTTTTATGTCTTTATTCATGAGAGACATAGAGACATAGGCAGAGGGAGAAGCAAGGTCCTCTCAGGTAGTCTGATGTGGGACTCAATCCCAGGACCCCAGGATCATGACCTGAGCCAAAGGCAGATGCTCAACCAATGAACCACCCAGGTAACCCCATAGTAGGGAATTTCAATAGCCCACTTTCAACAATAGGTAGATCATCCAAATAGAAAATCAATAAAAAAAACAATAGTGAACCTGAACAACATTTTAGATCAAATGGCTCTAATGCACATGTTGACAACATTCCATCCAACAGCAGCAGAACACACATTCTTTCCCAATGCATATGGAGCATTCTTCAGAGGTGATCATATAGAGGTTCCTCAATAAACTGAAAATAGAATTACTATTCAATTCAGCAATCCCACTTCTGGGTACATAGCTAAAAGAACTAAAACTACTGTCTTGAAGAGAAGTCAACAGTGTCATGTTCATTGCAGCACTATTCACAGTAGCCAGGATGTGGAAAGAAACTAAGAGTTTGTCAACAGATGAATGGAAAAAGAAATGGGGTATAAACAATGGAATATTATCCAGTCTTAAAAAGGAAGGAAATCATGCAATTTGCAAAAACGTGGATGAAACTGAAGGACATTATGCTAAGCAAAATAAGCCAGACACAAAAAGACAAATATCACAGGATCTCACTTACATGTGGATTTTTTTTAAAAGCCAAACTTACAGGAACAGAGAATAGAATAGTAGTTACTAGAGACTGAGGGATGGAAAAAAGAAAACATCGATCAAAGGGTCAAAGAGTAGAAATTTTCAGTTATCAGATGAATAAGTGCTGGAGACCTAATGCACAGCATGGTGACTATAGCTAATAATACTGTATTCTTGAAATTTGCTAAGAGAGTAGATCTCAAGAGTTCTCAGCACACACACACACAAATGGTGGCTATGGGAGATGTTGGATATGCTAATTAGTTGATTGTGCTGATCATTTCACATATATATATCAAAATACCATGTTGTATAGCTTAAACATAAACAATTTTTGTCAAAAATAAATACATAAAAATAAAAATAAAAGCCCTGTGAGCTATACATAACAATATTTCTTCTTCATTGTATAAAACTGTTGGAAGTTCTGATGTTTTTTTTCCAACTATTATTTTTTTGGATGGGAGCCCACCCCCATACATGAACCTGAGTCACTGCAATGTGTTTTTTGCTGCCAAAGTATAGAAGCTTCCACAGTTGTTCTAAGGAGCACACACTTTAAGTCCTTGCCTCTATACAGATGTTGTCTACGTTATGTTAAGCCATCAAGTTAACTGAAACAATATGATGTTGGCCTTTGCTAAGTGAAAAAAGGGACTTCATTTACAATTTCATGTTTGATGCATTTTGTACTTTGCAGGTACTCAATAATGCTGGTGAAATGAATAGTTGCAAAAATATGCTGCTGGTAAATAAATTCTGAAGTCTTGGCTTCAATTAACATTTTATATGGGGAAGATAAAAATGATAGCTCTACATTCAACATTTGTCAAGAAGGATGTAGCCTGAGGGGCAATGTTACCAGTGTGCAATTTAAATAGCACCATCACAATAATTAGTTGAGTAAAAGGAAATTGATTCTGCATATTTTTAAAAAATCTATGTAGTATGTACACATATAAAGCTTAAACTGGTTTAAACATTGAGGTGATTTATGTAAAAGCCCAGCAACTATGACAGGAAGTATATTCAGATGGGAAAAGTATTGTCAACTGGAAATATGAATGTGCTTGTGGTGTCTTTCTGGCAATCTTAATGTTATTGCTCTGAACATAAACATTTATATGGTGAAGGAACATAAAAGTCTCATTTTTTTTTCAAAGTAACTTTCAGGTATGCTTACGTAATAACTCCACATCCTGCAATGGCACAGTAGATGATGTAGGATGCCTCTTTACCAACAGTCCAAATTCCTGGATTTTGCAGTAGCAGAATCCAGCAAAGAAAAAAAAATAATTAGGTGCATCTATTAATTAAATTTGCATCCATGGAAATTTAAGTCTCCACACTTGGTATTGTCTCACCTCTGGCTGTTTATCTGCTATTCATCCACCAGGTGTATTATAATTATCTGTTGGTATGTCTTAGCCACTCTCTGAGTCAGCTCTTTGAACACAGAGACTGGATCTTCCTCCAGGTATCATGTCTGACAAATAAAAGGCTTTCAGGAATGCTTATTACATGAGTGAATGCTGATGATCTGATTACTTGTTCTTTGGGGCCTCTCTGAGATTTATAGTCACGATGTCAACCTCAGGTTCTCTCTGTCCTTTCTTGACTCCTCTTATTCGACTTCGTATGAGAAGCTAACACTGCTGGAGTCCAGGTCACATCCAGGGACTGTGCCACACACCTCTAAATTCATTCTCATATCCTTAGCTCAAGCCTGGAGAGTCAATACCATGACTATCGTTGTCTTCATTCTCAAAAGAGAAAGCCAAAGTTTAACCAAGTTAAGTAATTTGCCTGAGGTCACACAGCTAGAAAGAGACCAGCCAAGAGTTAAGTCACTATCTGTTGAATTCCAGGGCTTCCATGTGATTTTTAGGCATTTCACTAAAAATTCTGAACTGGAAATGAGCCAAAGAAAAAGCTGAGTGCCCATTAGTAATGGATAGAAAGCATCTTGTCTTGGAGGACCCAGGGGCTTGTAAAAATTCAGCGAGTTCTTCATCTCTTCCATATTCTGTGCCCTCAGTGGATGCTGGAGCTTGAGTTTCTGAGAGAAGTGGGAGGGGAGATCTCCTACCAGTAGGGAGCAGAGTCTCCACTGGAAGATGGCTATGGGTGAGGGAGTAGAAACAGGTGATGCTTTCTCCTGGCTTTAAATGCAAAACCTCTCTGTAGCAGTGGTCCTGCAGTTCTGTACCAGAAGCCAGTACAAAGGCAGGATTCAATTATGGATTTCACCTTTACATAGCTCTAGGGGGAGAGAAGTATATTAATTAAATTTAACCACTGTTGAGTTCCCCTAGCTCCTCCCACACATACCAGGGACATCTCCCTAAGCAGCGCAGTTTCTGCGAGCAGCCAGGGTGAGCATCTACTACATGTATGATTCAAGGGAGGCCAGAAGGCCCATGGCCTCCCTCCCACACCCCACTTATCCTGCTCCAGGAGGAACCTTCCCCTGTTGATCGTCCCCACAGTTTGTAGGAAGGGCCAAGCCCCTTCTTGCAATCTTCCACAGCAGCCTTTGCAAACAAGTATATAATGTCATGCAGTGTACATGAGAGAATTTCAAAGCTGTAAGTTGAAGAAAGATCTTTCTATCCCTTCCAGCTCGATTCTAGCTCTCAAGTGGTAGATGGAGCTGCCTGGTGAATCTGTGAACTAGGTCTCTGGGGGTGTTCAAACAGAGGTAGATGACCATTCATCCAAGTCCTAGAGGGGATCCTGCATTAGGCAGGATGCTTGAAGAGGTGGCCTCTAAGATACGACTCTTCAGTTCCATGGGTACCATGCCAGGTCTGAGTGTGGCACAGACTCTCAACAATCAGTGTTCAGGCAAAGGGGAAATGGTCGCTTTCCAATGGGTTATATCTGAAAATTTGCAAGTGCCCAATAATCTCTGTCATCTAAATCAGATCACTAACAACAATTACTCCTGGATAAGATGTTTATTTCTTTGTTGAGTTGCTTATTTAGAATCCAACCTTGTCTCAAAGAAGCTCTGAGGTAACTGTAATGCAAACTGGACAAAGCAAGAGTATTAAAAATGCAGAGACAGACCTACAAAACCTCCCAAATCCTAGAGCCTAGCGGTTGGCCAGAGTATTTACTGTATATGGAGCAATAGTGACATCCAGTGGTCAATTCAGTTATAGCTGGAGGAGGTTTGCCGTTGGCTCCCAACTAGAAATACACCAGGAAAATTATTTTTTGAGCAACTCCTTTTGGGGCTCTTCAGAACTCCAAAAAGACCTGAATTTTGTCTCTTCTAATGCAAGAAAATACTTTTGTCTGTCTCTCGGCTTGCAGGTTTAATGTCTGCAGACAGAGTTTGCTCAAATGTAGAAAAAAAGTGCTCTCTACAGCCTCATCTATAAAATGGAGCAGGTAATAAACTACCTGCCAAATTGGAGCCAGCAATGAGCTGCCACAGGAAGTAGAGTGTGTGAGGATAGCCATAAATGCACATCGGAGGAAAAAAGGAGAGATGTTATTCCATAAGTCAAACACAGAACAAAGACAGAAAAGCTGAAAGAATGAGGCCAGATTAATAGTGTCAGGCAGAGAACTGCATGGAGGGTAAGGCCTTTGGCTTATTTGTTGTTGTATCCTCAGCATTTAGCACAATATCTGGCATAGAGAAGGTGCTCCAATTCTCTTTTACTCTGTGAATAATAGAATGAATGAATTGAGGGTTTTCCAGGCATTGTGTCCTACAGGACCTACCAGTTAGGGGTTATGTGGTCTGCTCAGCCCAGTTTTGATCTGCATGTTGCCCTTATGGTTGTTTCTCAAGATGAGCAGAAAGATAAAGACTCAGGATTATCTTACTGGTCTGAGAGTAAAAAAAAACTAGAACAGTAAGCAGTGTTTGTAAATCCCATGTTTACACTGAAAATCTACATGTTTCTTTATCTAATTCACTAGTCGAGGCATTCAGCTACCAACCCACTACTAAGTAGTGGCCCCAGAGAATAGAACAGGAACCTTTGGCAAGCAGCAGCCCGCAAGGTCAAGGGTCAGACAGCTCCTGCTTCATTCCCTTGGGTCCCAATAGCCAGACTTATCAGAGACCAATCTAAAGAGCCTTTTGGGCAGATGTGCTCTAGATGGTTTACATAAACTGTAGCTTAGATTATTTATCTCATTGTAAACAAAATATTTATAACACGGAACTAGAGTCAATATAGATAATTTTCTTCAATAATGTTTTGGGGCCAGTTACATAGAAAAATGTCTTTATTGTTTAGAAGCTTTTACTACTAAATCTGTTGAACACATTGATACAGTGTTAGCAAACAAAGCGAAATATTTTAAAATAGAGTCCAAATAATCTTATTCCTCTCCTCTGGATCCATCTTTGTGGGGCAGTGGGGGGTTAAAAGAGTCTTAAACTACATCAGATGGCGCTTTTGCATAGCCTGTAAAAAAATGGCCAAAAGTGATGATTTCCCATTCATGTAATAATTCGTCATCCTATAACCTTGCCAAAAAATGTAATAAAACATGATATTCTTGGTAATGGTAGTATGCCTGAGACTCTAATTATAATAAAATACAGAGAAATTGAAGGCAATTTCTTACTGGAACTGTAATTAGTACAAAAGAGCATCAAGTCCTCGAACAACAAACAGACATTTGTATTAAGAAAATAATTCTTGGCCATTACTACAAAATTGTTAATTTGTGAAAAGGAGCATGTATATCAATTGGTAGTACAATTATTATACCCTCCTCCCCACATGAAATACAGTAATATCAACATTACAACCAATAATAAATTAAAGAGTGTGCATGTGAATTCATTTAATGATGTTACTACATCTTCCATGCAGATGGGCTGCAGTCTAGATTAAAGTAAAGATTTGTGAATCTCACAAACTGCTGAAATGAATGATTAGAAAGACATCACAATCTTCCTGCTCAGCAAAGTGTCATTCGCCCTCTACCATAGCGCATAATTCCACAACTTCCCAAGAGCATATTCGGCATCCTAGGGCCTATTCAGCCCTCAGTGTGCATGAGTAAGTTCTCTCAGGGTTCAAAAGCCCAAGTATTAGAGAAAAGAGAAGGGCATCATCAGAGACCAAGAAAAGGGTCTTCTCCATGCATAGTTATGGATGTCAGTTGGACTCTGTTGCTGGATTTCATTTAATTAGTTACGTAACACATAAAAGACACTATACAGAAACATAACTCTTTTCAATGAAAGTCCATTTAAATTAATTTTCTGAGTATTTTCAAATATTTCAAGGCAATTTTTAAAAGAATTAGACACAGTGATATCTATTAATAACTAAACATCATCCCTCAGCTAAAAATCTCTGCTGTGGGTTCCCATCACCTGTCCCATAGTTCCTAACTGCCTAAAATAGCACATAAAACCTTCGTGTTCTGACCGCTGTATGCCTCCCTCCTGCTACCTGCATCATGCATGCATCCTCCCTACCTCAATGTCTCCCCCAGAGAATACTCAACATCTCAAGCAAGCACAAAAATCACAGAAGGAATTCATTTGTCTACAGCTCCCTACATTCATTAACCAAGCATCTATTTCACACCTTCCACATGGTTGGCTCTCAGGATAAAATGATGAACAAAACATTGCTCATATCCCAAAAGCTCATAATCTAATAGACTGCTATCAAATGTTGCAAAGTTCCTCTAAATCTCATGAAGGGAAAAAGACACCACCTTTCTAATCACCAAGAAGAAGGAAGCTTAGGCCTGAATGACAGGACAGGGTAAAACTAGTAGCCAAACTTCCAATTAAGGAAGCAGCTTCAAATTACCAATTACATCCAAACATGGGTCAGCCTCGACCAGTTACCCAGAAAAGACAAGAAACAGGAGAAACAACTGGTTTTGGATGTGCAGAATGGAGCTCAAGGGAGCATCCAGTGTCAACCAGATCTTTCAAGATCACCAAACTTCTGATCATGCCAGAACGAAACAAAGCCCACCACATGACCATGATGAGAAAGGTGACCAGGCCCCTAGAGGCCTTTGTAGGAGCAGAGGAGGTAGAGAAAACCTGGGGACCCAGAAGGCTGGGCAGCAGATAGTGGTTGATTTAAGTTCAACCAGAGACCATTCAGCTACGAGGTGTGAAGAAAGACCAGCCCTTCCACAACCCAGAAGGGCTGAGGACTTCTGTCCTTTGGCAGAGAGCAACCATAAGAATTTGTGGATCAGGAGTGGAATAAGAGGAAGTTGGCCAACTCATCCTTGGATCTAAGGAAGGGAAGATCAGACTATGAAAGACTAAATACCTAGCTTTCATCGCTGACCAAGATTTTTCATCAATGTAAAGAAGGAAGGGTAATGCAGGTGAGGTCTCCGATGAATAGTCTCTGTGTCTCTCATTTCCCAAAGCTACATTAATTGGGCCCTTATTAATCCTCATGACTACCTACGTGGTATTATGATCTCCATTCTATGAATGAAGAGACTTAAGGCCCAGAGAAATTAAGTAATTTGCTCAATATCCACATAATGACTATGTGTTAAGGCCACAGCTCCAAAACCAGTATTTTTATTTATTTATTTTTTAAGATTTTATTTATTTATTCGTGAGAGTCACAGAGAGAGAGAGAGGCAGAGACACAGAGGAGAAGCAAGCTCCATTCAGGGAGCCCAATGTGGGACTCGATTCCAGGACTCCAGGATCACGCCCTGGGCTGAAGGCAGGCGCCAAACTGCTGAGCCACCCAGAGATCCCCTAAAACCAATACTTTTAATCACTATGCTATGGTTCCTCTCTGAATCATTTATTTGTCCACGTGTCATGAGAATTGGAGCCCTGCTGAACATCAGTAAAGGCAAGTGCAGTTGTGCATAAGATAGTAAGGAATGCTGGTCCCTCAAACATTTCGAGGTTGACATCACACCAACTTGCCTTTAAGATTAAAATAGGCCAGCAGATGCTAGAGTCCTTAAAGGGGAGAAAAATAGCTAAGAAGCACCAACACTGTCCAAAAAAAAACAATCCCAACAGTCAAATAAATGCATATCAGGTTTATGCCACGGGGCAGTCTCTTAAAGCCAAAATGCAGGATCAAAATTAATGAAAAAGAAAAAAGTCATTCTGTTTTAGGAGTGAGTTATACAATGTGATTACATATGGAAGGGACTGATTTCCCTCTAACTGTCCCCAGAAGGTGTTGGTGGTTATTTTAAGTCTCCACCATGCTACCTGGAGACTGCTCCTGCAGCCAGCAGGTTCCACAGGGGCAGAGCCTGAAGACTGAATGTGTACACCTCAGCAGAGGCACAGAAGCTAGAGACCTGCCAACTGAAACTCGATGTAATGCATAAAAATATTTACAGCACCACTTTATGAAATGACCCATTTTCAAAGCATCAACTCCTTTCTGCAATTTCCCATCACACTGAAATATTCCCTTCTGAGTCTACATATAGAGGGAGTTGAAATATATTCTTATGAATATCGACCTGATTGGAACAGCTATTTGTAACTAAACCTAAAAAAGTGTTTTAAGGGGCATAGCATTAAGGATGCTGCAAATTGAAACTTTGAATGTGTCTATTTCATATTGTGAACAGGACCTCCGTAAGCTTTGTTTTTTATTTCTCACATGCCATTAGAAAGCTATGTGTGCCTCGCAATTTTGGGATAATGTTTTTGCCTTGCTGCTTAGCAATATAATGGAAAGAGTGCACAGCTGAAAATTTATCTCTGCAACACATCTAGAATACTAATATCCCAGTTATCATAGAACTTGCATTTATTTAGAAAGATGAGACAAGTCCCTCTGTTTTTCTTCTTTATTCATTCATTTAGTTCAGCAAATGCTATATGTAAGGATATAAATGTTCCACTAGATCAATTTCTCAACCTCAGCACTATTGACATTTTAGACTAGGTAATTCATGTGATGGGGGCTGCAAGTTCGCTCTGCAGGATATGTAGCAGGATCCTTGGCCTCCACTCTCTAGATGCCAGTAACACCCATCCCCGCAAATGTGACAACCAAAAATGTCTTCCAACGTTGCCAAATGTCTACGACAGAGCAAAGCCACCCCAGTTAACAATGATATTCCAGACTGTTCTTCAAGATGCATTCTCCAAGCCCAGCGGACAGGCATAATTGAGTTCTAATTTTCCTAACATGCAATAAACAGCTATCTTTTTTTCTCTCTCTTTTTCTTTTTTTACCATAGGCCATTGTGTTTCTCGATGAGCTCTCATTACCAAAGCACCTCAAATGCAGTGAAATGGAGGTTCTGCTCTCACATGGCTGAGAAGAGTGACTGGGGCCAAGCTGTGCGCAAGGAGACTTTCCCCCTCTAATACTGAAGCACACTTTTGTTTTTGTTTTTTTTAACTAACCTCTGCTTCCCTACCTTTAATACATCTAGTAATGTTGTCAAGGAGACGGCCAACACCTAGCAGATAATAGCTAGGCCAAGATAATTTGACCTTGGTTCCAGCCCGTTGTTCCTCTGCACACACACAATAGACCTTGCAGCCTCCTTAAATCAGGGCTGGCTGCATGATTATTGTATCCAAATAAGAAACTCACAGATTCTAATCTCCTGATCTTACCTGGTTTAAAACCAAAGAGACACATTTCATTTGCTTCACCAGATCAAATAAAGAGGGAGTCTGGCAATAGCGATAAACCCCAGAGATCAGCTAAATTATGTCCCAACTTGACATTTATATGAGCACACGCCTCTCAATCTCCGGAGGTGATTAGATTAAGTGTATTTTAGCATGCGCTTCAGGCACGCACATCCTCAGAGATTCAAGGACAGGGGTGGGTTGTGACTAATACCATCACTGCTTTTATTCAAATGTTTTGTATTACCAATATGCTGCCTAAAATGTTACTTAGGATGGAGAGCTGCATTTCAACAAATCTCACACAAAGCTTCTTACATTTCAGGATTAAGGTTTTCATCCCCGCCCTAGCTCAGACCTTGAGCAAATACTTCTGCCGTTGAGACGTGATTATGGTTTCTTATCTGGGCATCATCCCACATGGCATACTTTACCTCCAGAGACTGAAATCATTTTGCTCAGAGATTTTGATTTACTTCATTAACTCCAGAAACCTCAAGAGAGGCCATGAGACAGAGCAGTGGAATGCAGGCTGACGGCAGTGAGTCTCCGGGGTGCAGGGGAGAGCAGTGAAAGGCGCTTCCCTACCTCTGCTCTAAGTTAAAAATAAAAACAGAAATGCTAATGCTCCGTAAAATCCAGAATTATAGCTGAAATGCCAAATCACCAACAGCTAGCCAAAACCACCTCCTTGTCCTGGTACAAGTTAAAATCGCATTGATAGCATCTAGAAGAGCCTGCATTTGTCATTCTCAAAAAAGAAAATGAGTAGACACAAGGAATTTCAGATTTCTAATCTGATAGTTTCAGGGTAGATGCAGAATACATCTTAAAATGCACTATTTATTGACACGGGGAAAGAAGGATAATATTGTAGTCTTTATTTTTTTTTTATAAATTATTAAATCCCTTCAATCCAAAAGACATTTCAGTCTTGGTAAAAAAAAAAAAGAGAGAGAGAGAGATTCTAAGTAGCTGTTTGGTGTTATGAATTTTTAAATAATTTTGTCTGTAACTGGTCAAATGACACAAACTCCTTTTCAATTCTAGAAAGTTATGTAGTTTCTCTTGCTTCCCTGCCTTCTCCTTTACTCTCTATGTATTATTTAATCTATACATATTATGACCATTCATCCTCTATCTTTGCAGGCATGATTGTAAATATTCCACCCTGAAAAAAAAAAAAAAGTAAATATTCCACCCTGTTATCACTGTATCACACCCTACCTCAGAACAAGTGACCTAATTTCAGTGTCCAAAACTAGCTACAAGTGCTAATAAGCACAAAACACAATATACTTGGGCAAGAGTCATCCCTCGTCATGGCCAGACTTCCAACATCCTGCTCCACAGAACAGTTCTGTCTGCAGCAACAGAAACTCCCTAGTGCACTGCCTTCTTTTGCTTATATTCACCCGCACTTCGATCCACAAGGGATTTCAGGCAACTTAGAAAAGTACACCCATCACAAAAGACTAAAATGGTTGAAGGAATCAGGGCATAAGTCAGTGAGGACAGGAAGTTAGTGAACCCCAGAGATGAGATCTGACCACAGACGTGCACAGCATGGAACCTTGTCTGGTTGCAAGAGGCTAGTGCAGAGCTTGATTTCAAGCTGCCTAGTGAACATATCAATGACAGAAAGATGATTCGTTGTGAGATAGATGGCAAACTTTCAAGAGCTACTCTACTAGAAGTCAAGGCCTGAGGTTACCCCTCTGGGGACACCTCCTAAGAAGGTTCTATCAGACCCAGGTCCTCGATGACTCCCAGATTCATTTTTTCCATCTCTGAACCTTTCTCAAGGCAATGCCTAAACCCTTCCAAGTGGGACATGGTTGGTTCTCATTGTTAAAAACAAGCGTTAGGGAGGGAACCTTGGACACACCATCCAGTGACTCAGAGCTCTGCAAATATTTCCCTTCTCACTCCTTCTTTCTCACACGTATAATACATGCATTCTTGTCTCCTTTCTGCATCTGTTCCTCTAACCCTGCCTTCATACAGATGAAGACATAACCATCCTACAGTCCCACTTTTTGAAAGTTGTATGTGTATATAATCTCAGCACACCAGTCCCAAAAGTCAATAAGCTTTCATCTTAATCAGAACCCACAGTGCTATAAAAACGCATTTTGCTATAAAATACACTTTATAAATTTCCATAGAAAACTGTCGAGAATCTGGATTGTGTGTATTTATACCTTTCTGTAATTCCTAAGTGCCACCTAAGGTACTTTGGCCTCAGTAAAACCCTGAGGTGGGGGGGAGGGGTAGAGAAGAGAATATTACGGAAAAAATCAGGCAACAGTGAATGATAATGAATATTACATGTTCTTGTAGAGAATGTCTTCAAAGGAGAGGAGGCTTGCCAGCGTAACTGAGTAATGATCTTTGAACACAGCATTAAAGTCATAGCATGAAGGAAGGAAGATAAAATATTTAATGACATCTTAATATTCCCAGTCTTACAAAAAGCCAAGAACCGGTCACAGTGTATCAGTGGTTGTACATTGCAATATCCTTAGGCAACAATTTTTTTCCAATCAGAGTATTAGGACTACCGAAATCATAGGGTGGTAGAAAAGGGAGGGAAATAAAGTGAGCTATAAACTGCTTGGAAATCCTGTCTTTCCCAGTTGACTTTTAATATGACTGTGGAAACTGGGCTCGACAATGAATTGGCTCACTTGGTTAACAGCTTCGCCAGAGCTTCAATAAATATTGAGGATGTTTTTACAGAATAGCCTTTGACGAATCACATCAAGGACAAGTCCTCAAAAACCCTACTGGCCTCCTGGGACATAAGTATGGTCAGAAGTCATTTTAGTATCTAGTATGTCACTGCCTCCAAATCTTCCAGGTCTTTCTATATGGTTCAGTTCCAGGAGAATAACACATCTAGAACTTTGCACCAGGCAAACAGATGCCTCATAAAGATGGGATGAAGATGAGAAGGCAGGGGAACCTGTTTCATCACAAAGAGAAAAGCAAGCAGGCCTGAAAACATGAAGATGGGGAACCAGGGGGCAGTCTCTGGCAGGGCAATTTACTGAGTCACCAATGTGCCTGGGTTCTCGATGCATTTTCCTCTCCTCCTCTGCATTACCACCACCTCCAACTAGCAATGTCCTTACTATTTTCTTGCAGCAGAAATGTAAGAGACAAGATAGAAGCTACATAAAGTCAATGGCTCTTCTGCCTTTTGAAAAAACCCAAGCTAATTAAAAAAAAAAAAATCTGAGGGAGCACCTGGGTGGCACAGTCAGCTGAGTATCCGACTCTTGGTTTCTTTTTTTTTTTTTTTAATTTATTTATGATAGTCACACAGAGAGAGAGAGAGAGAGAGAGAGAAGCAGAGACACAGGCAGAGGGAGAAGCAGGCTCCACGCACCGGGAGCCCGACGTGGGATTCAATCCCGGGTCTCCAGGATTGAGCCCTGGGCCAAAGGCAGGCGCTAAACCGCTGAGCCACCCAGGGATCCCTGACTCTTGGTTTCTACACAGGTCACAGTCTTGGGGTCGTAAGATCAAGCCCTACATTGTGCTCCCTGCTCAGCTTGGAGTCTGCTTGAGTTTCTTTCTCCCTCTCCCTGGCCTCTTTCTCCCCTCTCTAAAATAAATAAATCTTAAAAAAAATTTTTTTTAGAGGACAAAGTGCCTTAATCAGCTAGGGCTACTATTAAAAAGTACCACATGGGATCCCTGGGTGGCGCAGCGGTTTGGCGCCTGCCTTTGGCCCAGGGCGCGATCCTGGAGACCCAGGATTGAATCCCACGTCGGGCTCCCAGTGCATGGAGCCTGCTTCTCCCTCTGCCTGTGTCTCTGCCTCTCTCTCTCTCTCTGTGACTATCATAAATAAAAAAGAAAAAAAAATTAAAAAAAAAAAAAGTACCACAGACTGATGGCCCTAAATAACAGAAATTTACTTCCTCACAGTTCTAGATGCTTGAAATTCAAATTTAAGATCTATGCATGCAGGGCTGAGTTCTTCTGAGGTCATTCTCCTTAGATTAGAGAATGGCTGCCTTCTCCGTCCTCTGTCTTCCTTCTGTGTCTGTCTGTATCCACATCTCTTTTCATAAGGACATGGGTTGTACTGGATTAGGGCCCACCCTCATGACTTCATTTTAACCTGATACCTCTTTAAAGGCCTTACCTCCAAATATAGTCACATTCTCAGGTACTACAGGTTAGGACTTCAACATAGAAATTAGAGGAGGCACAACTCAGCCCAAATACAGAAAAATATATTTGGGAAAATAGAGAGAGAGGTATTTGAGTCTGGTGGACATTAAGATGGTAAGATGTAGAAGGAGCCTCTCTGTGGAATAATGAGGAAGAACAGACTTAAACCCAGAGATCCCTCACCCTCCTCCAGAATTCCTCTGCTATAAGCACCATACCCAAGGAACAGAGCCTCCATATGAAGATCAAGACACTGAGAGTTTCTGTGGAGGAACAGTTTGGGGGCCAAAGACCAGATGGTCTTCCCCAATACCTAGGCTCCAAGTCCTAAATCCCTTGCAAAATTCAGGACTGGGAGCCTGCAGAGAGCCTTAATAATGACCAGTGTTGAATTTCCAGACAGTCCTATGGAATAGGGGCTCAGGGACAAATTTATATTCACTTAAAGGAAATACAGAATGTGATATTTCTTGCTGTTTACGGACTGAGTTCATACCTGCTAGAATTAGGTCAGGATGTACACTATAAAGCCTGAGAAAGAAATAAACAAAACAGAAACCAGGTCCATATGTACACAGTAAGCCAACCAAGGTATCCAAAATAGTACCAGAAGCAGTGCAGAGCTCAAACTAAGAGGTCTGGTGTGCAAAACAATTTATTTGGACTTAAAAGGCAAGAGTAAGTCAGATCTCCTGACTCACTCGGACAACACAGTGAGCTCCTCCAAGAATGCTAATAATAGTAGCTAATAGGTGCTAAGAGCTAACACTGGTCAGCTTTCCCATCCCATCCAATCAAGCCAGCATTCCCATTTCAATTTGAAATCCTAAAAAAAAAAAAAAAAAAAAATGAAATCCTTCCTGATCTCCTATATATATATAGATTTCCTATGTATCTTAACATTTCAGCATAATCTGTGATTTTATGCATCTATTGTTTACTCAGTCCTCCTATTTAAATTATAAACTTCATGACAGCAAAGTCATATTTTCTACCTCCTTTGGACTACTTCACAATACCTAGGGAAATTTCACTCATTTAATCAGAAGTCACAGTCATGACTGAGAAGTCTGTTTTTCCCTCCCTCCGTAAGCATTAAAAAGAATCCACATGTCCCTTTGTGCTTCAGACAGAATGGGTAACCTTAATAAAATCTCCCTGTTTTTCCATTAACGTAGGTTAAGAGTATTTTCAGAAATTTTTTCTTGCAGATAGCTAAGTTCAAGAAAGACCACTGAGAGGGGGGAAAAAAGGTCTGTCATTAAGAAAAACAAAAGAAACCAAAAACAAAAGAAACTCTGCAGAGAAGAGTTCAGAGCAATATTAGCACTTGAAATTCTTAACTCTATCCCATTTACTCTAGCCAAATATATGCCTTTTCCAAGAAAAGGGTCTTGAAGTTCCAAATCATTAGTAAATAAAACAAAAGAAACAAAAGAAAAAAGCAAATACGGGATCCCTGGGTGGCGCAGCGGTTTGGCGCCTGCCTTTGGCCCAGGGCGCAATCCTGGAGACCCGGGATCGAATCCCACATCGGGCTCCCGGTGCATGGAGCCTGCTTCTCCCTCTGCCTGTGTCTCTGCCTCTCTCTCTCTCTCTCTCTGTGTGACTATCATAAATAAATAAAAAATAAAAAGAAAAAAAAGAAAAAAGCAAATAGAAGATCAAATTGCCCCTTTTACTCCAAATAAAGTTTATACTATAGAATATAGGTACACCTGCAGGCAAGTGAACTTTCTAATACGGAGCCCCTGAATTAGATCTACCTTGCCTACTCTGGGAGGACTGGGTGCCCTTTGGTTCCTCTGATAGATGCCAGACCTTAGCCATTAAGCTTGCCTCGGGTCAAGAGCAATCAGGACCACGTGCGCTCTGACAGCAGCTCACCAATCAGGGAGGTTTCTCCTCTCCAAAGTGGAGAGTAAGGAGCAGCTAGAGTGTTATGCTAATGGCTATGATTGCCCTTGGAAGAAAACATCAGAAGTGAAACACGGTTCCTTTAGTGGATATGCTGAGCCCAAGGTTCCATAGATCTCTGTGGACCATCCCACTGGCACGTGCAGAGAAAGAGATGCGGATTGTTGCGGAGCAAGATCTGGGCTGGGACATGCATCTGGATGCCATCAGTGTACAGTTGTGGTTGAAATCATGAGCAGAGATAAGATTCCTCAGAAAGAAGATGTAGAGGATGAGGAAAGGGAAACCAGGAAGAGAGTCCTTAGAAATATGACCAAAGCATAGAGCAAAGAGAAGCCAGGACAGAAATGAAGACAGAAGAATCCAAGAATGATGTTGCAAAAGCCAAGGAAAGAGAGGCGGAAGAAGAGCAGACAAATAACATCAGTTAGCACCGAACTGTCAAATGACGCAGGACTGGGTTTGAGGTTGGGCAGTTCAGTGGCCTTTGGGCAACCTCTGCCCTTCTTCAGAGAAGTTTTGATGAGTTGGAGATGAGAAACTTCTCTGCCCTCCAGGAGAGGAGAGCCCTACAGCAGCAGTTACCCATAATTAAAATGCAATCACAAAAGGCATGATCTTTATCTTGGACCCAAGAATGTGCTCCCAAAAGGTCCCAAAAACTCATATGCCAAATCTTGTGTGCTTTGTGTATCTGTGCATTTTTCTAGAGCAAGACTTATAGCTTTCATAAAATCCGATTGCCCAGCATTAGGAGCCAAGAAAACATAACTGAACAGAGATAGGTCAGGATTCTAAGCCCTTGTAAGGGCAAGTGTGTAGTTAAAATTCTCTGTCTTGGAGCCCAAGGGGAGTAGGAAAAGAACTATACCCAGAAGGCAACTCTTCTGGAAGTGTTCATACTCGATACCTGGTAGACACTTTGAGAGGTCAGTTGAGGAGATCTCGATAAAGAACAGGAGAAACAAAAACAAGCCAGAGAAAGCTGGAAGGCTAAAACTGCCATCCATTCATTTCACAAATATTTGTTAAGTGCCTGTTATGTCCCAGGAGCACTGCTAAATCCTGGGGATATAGCCTGAGGGAATTTGCCTTTAGAAAGTAAGAGATTGAAACTTGAGATTTCATGGGTGAAAACAGTTCTTTCACAGCCTCTCGGTTAGGTTGCTCAATTATTTCATTCTCAAATCATAATGTTCACATCCAGAGGGAAAAAAAAGGAAAAAGGAAGAAAGCAAAACCATGCTTGGTGAATTAGCCCACCCAGCTGCCAAGATCAATCTCCAATTCAGTCATTTGAGTCTTGGGGGAAGAAAGGAAAAATCAGGATGACAATTAAAAAAAAGAGAGAAAATTGATATGTTAAAACTTTGCATTTCAACTTTGAGCTGACATTGTGGTGAGACTCTTTCCAGCTGCTTTGTCTGGCCATGTCAAGAAGTGACCATGATTTATTGTGCCACCTCCATAATTTCAATGCACTTGATCTCCCCCCGGAAGCAGTGACAAGTAAGGTTAACTGCTGTGTGAAGAGACAGTATGAGTAATGCTTCGTGCATAGAGCTGGCACAGCTCTACGGTGCGAGATGGGGGAAGCGGGGCTGTTAGCCATTGGTCAAGCCCCTTCCAAACAGCAACCTCCCAAATGCCCTAACACCTTTTGGAACCGACAGTACTTGTATGGAAAAACACCCTGAATTGTGTTAGAGTCTGTTTCCGTGTCCTTATTCACTTGCAAACATGCAAACAGCTAACCTTGCTCACACTTGCATTTTGTATTATTAGTAAGAGTTCACATTAAGTGTCCATATACCATGCCAGCCCTGCCTGTGTGCTTTATATTCTTTATTACCTCAATTAATCCTTATCTCATCATCCCTATTGTCATCCCCATACACGGAGGAGAAGAATGAGGCAGGCTAAATAGAATGAAGTTATTAAATATTTCACCAAGGTATGGGGAGCAAAGCCAGGATTTGAGCCCAGATGGTCTAACTACACAACCTCGCTGCACACTTCCTCCATGAGCCCATTCTTATTCCTTTAATTTGGTCAGCTTATCCTAATTCATATTGTCTCTTTAACTAGATTGTATACATTTCTGAAGGACTGTTGCTCTGCCACTACTGAATAAAAGTAACATGTACATTGCCACAGAATTTTTTTTAATCTCCCATGAGTATAGCTTGTCTTGATGAATACGGTCTAGTTTGTGTCTGCAACACTAATCACTTTTTCATATGTTTACACTTCATTTGACCCAAATAAATGAAAAAGAGAAAAGAAAAACCAAAATTGATGGAACACCTACTTCATTCTAAACTTTGTGGTGAGTGCATTAAGCCTCACAGTGACCCCATGAGGTAAATATAACTATCCTCATTTTATAAATTGAAAAATGGAAGCTCAAGGAAGTTAAGGACATTTTTCCTGGCCTAACTATGTGAGAGGTATAAGTGGGCTCAAGGGCCTCCCTGATTCCACTTTACCAGGACCAGACACATGCTGTAGATGTCTTTTGTATGTAACTCAGTGCCTCATATTTTATTATCCATGCAGATGAGGGGAAATTGAAGGGAAAAAGATAGGCAGGAAGAGAAGAGATAAGGAACAAGGTGAGAGTTGGCATCAGAGCTTAGATATTGCTCAAACACTGCAGAAATGGCTTCTCTACATCCCAAGGTCTGTCTACACTATTGTCAAAGACTTCAGATTCTGGTTGTCTGGATGGCAACCTTGAGATGTCACACTCACAACTTCTTCTCTGGCAAAAAGCCAAACTCCCTCCACTTTCTGGCAAATGCACAGTACCTGTGTGAAATATTCTGCTTTCCAAAATGCCTGAGGACAAGGTCAAGGATGTGCTGCTATTGGGATCTTGTCCTGCACAGCAACTCAGCTGGTGGAAACGGGGTTCCTGGAGGAGGAGGCAGGGACCTAGCCTCCTCTCATCACATGAATATCATCTTACTCTTATCCTCTCAACTCTTTCCCTTCACTGAAGAGTTCATGAAAGTCAATTCATACGTATCTCAATTCAAACTCTTTCTTGCCTAGAGAAAAAAATGCTGTTGTTTTTGTCTAATGGAAGTACCGTGCTGTGACTGGATTTGTAACAGCAGCGTGTCAAAATGCCAAAAAAGTGTGTCAAAAATAACATTTAAAAAAACTCAGGGGAGACATGTTAAGTCCTAAATGAGCATCTTTATTTCTCTGTGTTGAAAGGCATTAGTCTCCTCTCAAGAGTCTTAATAAACTTTACCAAAAAAAAAAAAAAAAAAAGGCATACAACACTTAATGAACACAATTTAAGGGCCCGTCCAGCCCTTGATACTCTCATTACTGTCAAAGCCTCTCTCACTTGTATGTGAGAGTTCTCCTCTTCCAAGGCTTCTCATGCAATTTCTTCTTCAGTGGATGCTTGTTTTCCCAACATCCTTAACCTCCAAAGTATATGCATATTGCCATAAAGTTAATCAACTAAAAACAATTAATTTCAATTTATTTTCTGTGTCACTGTTGAGGAAAACATCACGAAGTATTTCCTGACACACTGCAGATAACAGTCAAATTCATGGCAATCCCCTGTTGCCAAGGGTTTGTATATTTAATTTAATGGGCCTTTCAATAGCATTCAAGAGTATCTATAAGCAAGATGCTGGCCTCCCATGATCTGGCTGAAAGAAGATAAGAATATTAAAATTTCAGAGGCTATTCAGATCACTCAAAGTATCATTGTGTCTTTTTACACAACTCAAAGAGGAAATACTTACTTCTATCAAGATCCAGGGTGAAAGTTTTATCTAATACCATGAAACTCCTTGTATTTCCTGCTTCAGCCGCTTTATTGTTCATCTACTGCTTTGTGACTGCTCAGTTTCTCCATTGCAGAGGCAAATGCAAATCAATCAAAACCTAGGCAAAGTAATTGGAAAGCATAAGGACCTATGACAGGATAGCCATTGTTATTCTGCAAGAATTGTTGCTATACTAGGAAGAAAAGAGTATCTCCCTTTAGTTCAAGAACAGTAGAGGGTGATGTAAACCTAGAACAGCTAGTGGCCATGTTTGCTGTAACGTGGAGAACCTCTTTCTAAGTATAAAGTCAACAAAGGTAGCTGACGGCCAATACGTGAAGGTCAGTCTCAGTAATAATGTTTGAACACTTGGCTGCAACTCTACCTAAAGTAAGATCTACCCTCTTAGATTTCTAAGTTAAGTTAAGCCAATATATTTCTTTTTGTGCTCATATTAGCTGGATTTTGCTTCTTGCATAACTGAATAATATGCCTAATTCTTCCTTTAGGTAAAGAAAACTATTTTTTCTTTGTTTTTTAGTTTAATTTTGTTATTTAAATTCAATTTGCCAACATATAGTATAACATCCAATGCTCATCTCTTTATGAACCCTCCTTAATGCCCATCACGTTAAGAAAACTTTCTTTCCTAAGCCTGAGGCATCATGGTTCAATGTGGGTAGATTTTGAACTTTTCTGTTGCTATTGCTGTGCTGCAAAGATGTGGCTTGCTTATATTCAGATGGTTTTTCCTCATCTTTTTAGTGGATAATTTTCATTACAAAAGACCACTGATCACCTTCCCAACACTTGTTTGTTAAGTGCTCTGATACATCTATGGTGAGATTATAAACCAGTGCAGTCTTACTACAAGGCAAATTAGCAGGCGGAATCAAGAGTCTTTGGTATCCATACCACTGGGTTTATTCCAAAACTACCAAGAAATCCATTAATGGATCAAAAGTGAAAACTCACACAATTATCTCTATAAGTGTTGAAAGGATATTTGAAAACTTCACTATCTGCTTTTTATCTTTTTAATCTTAACAAAATAGGAAAAATGGGTACTTCCTCGGCACAGTGCAACATGTCTCTTTCAACTCAAAAACCTCCATCATACTTAATGGAGAAAAACTATACATACTCTCAGTAAAATGAGAAATAAAGACATCCATTGTGTCAGCTACTATTTAACATTATTTTGGAGATAGCAACCAAGACTACAAAATAAGAAAAAGAAATGAACCATAAAAAATGAGAAATGAAGAAGTAAAATCATCATTATTTAAAGTGGTCTAACAGTTTATCAAGAAAAGCCAACAGTCTCCATTGCAAAACTATTATTAAAGCCAAGAATAAGTAATAGTATGGCTAGCAACAAAATTATTACATATATTTAATAGCCATCGTATATTTAGTACAACTACCAGTTATATTGTGAAATGGAAGAACAGATCCCATTTGCAATAGCAAAAAAAAAAAAAAAATTAAAATATGCAAAATCTGCACAAATCAATCTTGAATGCTACTAAAAGGCGAAGGACTAAAAACAAATAGAAAAATAGAAAATAAAATATCAAATTATAAAAATATGATCTTTTCCCAAAATAATCAATGAATTGAAAACAATTCTAGGGCAGCCTGGGTGGCTCAGCGGTTTAGCGCCACCTTCAGTCCAGGGCCTGATCCTGGAGACCCGGCATCAAGTCCCACATCAGGCTTCCTGCATGGAGCCTGCTTCTCCCTCTGCCTGTGTCTCTGCCTCTCTCTCTCTCTCTCTCACTCTCTCTCTCTGTTTCTCATGAATAAATGAATAAAATATTTTTAAAAATTTAAAAAATAAAAAATAAAACAATTCAAATGAAAACACTATAGAATTAAGGGGAAAAAAACAGGCAATTAATGTTTCTATGGAAAATATAAATGAACGATTGTGTTCCTCCACCGCAGAAAAAGAAAGAAAGAAATCTGAAAAAGAATAATAAAGAAGGGACACTTGCTATGCCAGGTATTGAAATATATTATAAAACCAGAAAAATTTTAAAATATAGTTCATGAAAAAAAGATCATAGAACAGAATAGAAAAATAAAAAATAGGGATCCCTGGGTGGCGCAGCAGTTTAGCGCCTGCCTTTGGCCCCGGGCGCGATCCTGGAGATCCAGGATCGAGCCCCACGTTGGGCTCCTGGTGCATGGGGCCTGCTTCTCCCTCCTCCTGTGTCTCTGCCTCTCTCTCATCTTTCTCTGTGTGACTATCATAAATTTAAAAAAAAAGAAAAAGAAAAAATAGACCCAAATTTATATGGGAATTTAATATATGATAACGCTGGCATTTTAAAATAATACGGGGGGGAATATATCACACAACAAATGGTATTGATTCACTTTTTAAAAATATTAAGTTGTATCCCTATCTTATACTCTATACAAAAATAAACTTTAGATTCAGCAAAAATATGTGTAAAATACAAACTCATATAATTACCAAAGGAAAAAAGAATAATATATTTAAGGTCTCCAAGTAGAGAAAGACTTTCTGTGCATAGGACAATCCTCAAGATCTTTAAAATAAAAATATTGATACAGACAACCATACACACAAAACACTTCTGGGGGGAAAAACCTGTAATGCAAAAACAAATAAATAACAAACACTGAAAAGATAATCTGGACAAGATGCTTGCAAATAACATCACAACCAAAGAGCTTACATTTCATCAATTTAAAAACTGCTGAAAAATTAATAAAGAAAAAAGGAAAAACCCAAAAGAAAGCACCTCCCCAAAACAACCCATCCCCAAAAAAGGAAATAATAAGTGGCTATTAAAAAATGATCAGTCTCACCCAAAATAAAAGAAATTAAAATTACAATGAAATAACATTTTTGGCCTCTTAAGTTAGCAAAGATTAAAACATTTCATAATATATTGTATAAATGGAGAGAATAAGAAAGGACACTCTTTTCTCTCATATTACTGATGGAAACATAAATTGATATAACCTCAATGGCAATGATTTTGTATACAGTATTCCTCCCTTATCCATGGTTTTGCCTTCCATGGTCTCAGTTACCCTCAGCCTGGAATTAGGGGATCCTCCCCAGATGTATGGCCCTGTGGATAACAAATTAACACTACGTCACAATGCCTACGTCATTCCCCTCACTTCATCTTATCAGGTAGCCATTATCGATTCAGCTCATATCATCACCAGAAGATGAAGGTGGATACAGTACAATAAGATATTTAGAGAGAGAGAGAGACCACATTCCCATAACTTTTATTATAGCATACTGTTATAATTGTTCTATTTGTTAATTGTTGTTAATCTCTTACTGTGCCTAATTTACTAATTAAATTTTATCATAGATTTGTATATACGGGAAAAAACAGTACATATAACTTTGGTTACTACCATCACCATCTGCTGAAGGTCTTCAAACATAACCCCCCAGAGAAGGAGAGACTTCTATACCTATCAAAACATTAGATGCTCATAACTTTTAACCAACCAATTCCACTCCTAGTATCTTATAAGGCGGGAAATAAGGTCTACATTGTGATAGTCAATACAGAATTGTACACAGTAGGAAGAGATTAGGATTCATGTAAATGTCAATTGACAAGAGACACTCAAATATTCCACAACTACTGAAAAGAAAAACAAATAATATAAAAGATTTCTCTGAAAAGAAAAACAAGAAACTGAGGCTGGATTCCTGATGGTTCAGAGAGAGATTCAAAAAGAGATTTGATTTCACTGCATGACCTTTTGTATCTTCTAAATGTGTGTCTTATACATGTTTTTTATTATTAAAAATAACTTAATAATTTAATTATTAAATACATTTAATTATTTACATTATTAAACTATTTTTAAATAATAACTAACATATCCATAACTGTAATAAAGTAAGATCATTTCTAAGACTCTATTTTAAGAAAATAATCTGAAACAAACCAAAGTACACACACAAAGATATTTGTCACAAGGGCTTGTTTGTTTGCTGATGTGTTTTGTTTTAATAATTAGGAAATAGTAGCAACCTAAATACATAATGTTAAGGAAACTATCAAGGAGATAATATTGCATTAATAAAAGAGAGTATTACGCAGCCACTAAAAATGTTGTTGTGAAAAGCTTTTAACAAAAGGGGAATGTGCTTATGCAATTTAGTGAAAAAAGCAAGCCAGAGAATTTTTATACACTGGGATCTCAATTAAATGAAAACACATAGAAAAATGTAAAAATATGAATAACTATCTCTGAGAAATGAGATTACAGAAAATATGTTTCCTTTGTATTTTTCATAGTACCTGATTTTTCCAAAATGGGAATGTAATTTTACTATAGTAAAATGTTGAGAAAAATGAATGACTAAAAAATGTTGAGTAAAAATGAAAATGTATGTGCCCTTATTCACAATCTCTGACCTCCTTAATTACTAATGACTGGTTCAGAAAACCCTGCCTTTTAGGACTTCCTCTCACACTACATGTGACATTGTTTTCTGCTTTCTACTAAGATCCTACCAGAAGTGATTTCATTTTATGCCTACACTTGGTGCAGAGAGATCAGTGCCCACCTTTTCATCATCATGCCCTCTGTGTGAGCCTGGGAGTCCAGCAGGATGACAGGTTCTGAAGTCAGTCTGCTTGGATACACATTCCAATTCCATCATTTTCTACTTAATGTCTCTGTGCTTCCATGGGGATGCAAGCGATCCACCATGTAATGTCACCATGGAGATAAGTGAGATAATTCATGTAGGGTGCATGGGTCCAAAGTGCCTGGCGCACAGCCAATCCTTTATAAATATTCACTATTTTGCCAAAGAGAAATTTGCTTTTTGATTCAAGACTGTGACTTCAAAACATGAAGATAAACTCTCTTAATAACACCCAATTCTTTATCAGCTTATCTGCTTTTGTCATTCTCCAACAGTTTGAGGTCCTGTCACATGGTTTGAGATTTTCTTTCTCAGCCTCTCTGCATTAATTCCACGCTGACTCTGCTGCCTTTGAAACCCACACCAGCGGGAAGCTTCAGGGACTGCATAAAGATTTTAGTGCTGATGCCTTAGGAGAGCTGGCTGTCCTAGGAAACAGGGAATGAGTTGGGGGAGGGGAGGTCAGAGGAAGCCTATGACCACCAGGCCTCCAGAAGGTTTGTATTTACTCCTGAAAGGCTAGGGGTCAGAATTCTTTATGCAGAACAAGAATTCAAGATTTCTCCTAGACCATAGACTGATTTCAAATTTAAACTAAAAAAAAAAAAAAAAAAAAAGTTCGGAACTAAGATCTTGATTTCTGAACACTGTTTTCCACTAAAAGAAGCCAAGGGCTATTTGAAATAAAGTCTATTTCCAGGACTGGGGAAGGGTAAGGAAAAGATGTCCCTGGAATATTTTTTTGTGCCAGAAAGTAAGAAAGTGTTCCAAAAAAATGAAAAGGACAAGTCAAAGGAACACAAAAGCCAACTTGAAGGTGCTCTCACTGAGCATCAAGTTAAATAATGATAGTAATGGATGATATCACTTGAAATAAAATAAAATTCCAGAAGTATATACTGATGGAAGGAAAGAAGAAAGGGAAGTGGGGAGGGAGAGAGGAAGGTAGGAAAGACACCAGCAGTACCAAGGTTCCATTTTCTCCACATCATCACCGACACTTGTTCTCTCTCTCTCTTATCAATCTCTTTCTCTCAATCTCTGTGTGTGTGTTTATAAGAGCCATCCTAGCCATCCTGGTGGGTATGAGGTATTATCTCATTATGGTTTTGATTTGCCCTTCCCTAATGATGAGTGATATTGTTCGTGTGCTCTTGCATATTTTCTTTGCAGACTATTCAAGCCCTTTGCACATTTCTGAGTTAGATTGTTTTCTTGTTATTGAATCATAGGAGTTCTGTATGTATATTCTGAGTATTAACCCCTTATGAGCTATATGATACGCAAATATTTTCTGTAGGTTGCCTTTTCACTCTGTTGATAGTGTCTTTTTTTAATATATATTTTTAAAGATTTTATTTATTTATTTATTCATGAGAAACAGAGAGAGAGAAAGAGAGAGAGGCAGAGACACAGGCAGAGGGAGAAGCAGGCTCCATGCAGGGAGCCCGATGCGGGACTCGATCCCAGGTCTCCAGGATCACGCCCTGGGGTGAAGGCAGACGCTAAACCGCTGAGCCACCCGGGCTGCCCGATAGTGTCTTTTGATGCACAAAACTTTTTAATTTTGATGTAGTCCAATTTATTTATTTTTTTCTTTGTTGCCAATGCTCTTTGTGGCATGTCTGTCCTCTAGACTCTTGTGCCAATTCAGACATCAGTGAAGATGTATTTAGTTGACTTAGTTATTGACGTCCTCACCCTGTCACTTACTATTCAAGGACAGCCAGTGGTGTGGAATTCCTCAACACCCACAGCAAAGATGGGATCTCCATTTCAGGGTAGTAAAGTGTTTGAGGACTGACCCTACAGACAGCCAGTTTCTATGTGCAAACTCATCTCAGAGAAGCAAAGCTAAAGATTTTTATCATGATTCACATCTTCATGAAGTACTATCATAAATCAATAATCAGCTGATGGGCTAGAGGAGATCAAGCCCACACCAGGGACACCCATCCTTATCCTACTTTGGTCTTTGCAAGGGGAGGGAAAAGCTGAATGCAGCCTGAGAGCCTGGTGACACAGAAGAGAAAAATATTTTGAACTCTGTTTCTTAGGCAGCATAAAATTTTGTGATATGTTGATCAAAGATAAAAGCAGCAATGCAGAGTGATGAGTGGATTTTGTCCTTAGGCACCAGAAATGATATTGAGCTTCAGAAAAACTAAAGGTATATCTAGCAAAAGTACCCATATGTAAAATGAAAATGACCACCCCTCAACTTCTGTCTCTAATATGCATTTTCTAGAACCTTCTCCTTGTGCTCATATATTATTCATCTCATCTATATCACATATATAATAATAAAAGTAAGTACTTATATACACTTACTACATGCTAGACATTGTTTTAAAGGTATATTAATATATTTTTTAATCCCAACAACTCTATGAGGTAAATAATGTTATTATCATCTCCATTTTATAGATGAAGAAACTAAGTTTTAATGACTCATCCCAGGTCACAAGGCTTAGAAAGCAAAGCTAGAATTTGAATGTAGGCCATCCCAGTCCAGGATTGAGATCTTAATCACGACAATCTGTGGATAATCTGTTGTCTCTGGACTTAGAATATGTATATACATGCACACACACATGCACATACACCTGTAATCATCCGAAAGATCCCCTTTTCAAGACAATTTAAGCAGATGAGGAGAGTAAATATATTGACAGTCATCTGTCATTCTCTGTGGTCTGAGCAATACATGCCAAGTCTTTGAGATTCCTGAACAGAGACTCAAAATAGTTTATGACAGACTATCCAGCATCCCTAGGGCACTTGCGTGGCTCAGTTGGTTAAGCACCCGACTCTTGATTTCGGTTCAGGTCATGATTTCAAAGTTGTGAGATCTATCCCTGCCTTAGGCTCCAAGCTGGGCATGGAGTCTGCTTGAAAATCTCTCCTCTTTCCAGGCGCTATCCTATTTGCGCTCTCTCGCTCTCTCTCTCTCTCTCTCTCTTTCTGAAAAGAAAAAAAAATCCAACATCCCTTCAAAACTGGCTAGGATCTAAGTCTTTGGTTCAATGAATAAATTTTTTATTGTGGAACATCAGGCAGCCTCAGGTATGTAGGAAAATCTAAAGTGTGAGGACGCTCCAGTCAAGGAAGCTTTGCTAGTACCCTAAAATGCTCTGGATGGGCAGCTATCTTTGCTCTGGACGTATTTGGCTGGCCCCACCTGAGTTCCCCTGTCACTGAAAACCTTCCCTTCCCTGTATATTAGTGGGTTTTTTTCTTCAATTCCACCTTTGCATCTTTATGCTTCAATTTCCTTATCTATAAAATGGTCTAATTAAAGCACCTATATCATAGGATCATTGGGAGAATTAAATAACACATTGTAAAGTTCTTAGAATGGCTGTTGTAGCATGCTAGAAGTGTCCATTGATACTGCATTATCACCAACTAAAAATCCATTTTCTCTCTCATTTTGCATTTTGTATGAGGGTTCCAAGTGGCATTTCCCGATGGGCTGTAGACTGTTCCACCTATCTCATGACACTATCACAGACGACATCAGTTACTGATTGTTGTGGATTAAATTATGTCCCCCTCTTCCAAAAATGCTGAAATCCTAGGCCCCAGAACCTGTTAATGTGGCCTTATTTGGAAATGAGGTCTTTGCAGGTATAATCAAGTTAAGATGAAGCCATACTGAATCAGGGTAGACCTTAATCCAATATAACCAATGTTCTTATAAAAAGAGAAGAATGTGTGCTCACGCATACACACACACATACACAGAAGAATCATACAGGACAATGGAAGGAAAAATTGAAGTGATACCCCAAGCAAAAGAGACCCAAGGATTGCCAGCAATCATCAGAAGCTAGGAAGAAGCAAGGAAAGATCCTTTCCTAGAGCCTTCACAGGGAGTATGTCCCTGTAGACCCTGGACTTCAGACTTCTCGCCGCCAGAACTGTGAAAGAACAAATTTCTGTTGTTTTTTTAAGCCACTCAGTTTGTGGTAATTTGTTATATCAGTGCTAGGAAATGGATACCCTGAGCTTGGCCTTTCCATGTTCACTCTGTGGGGTTTTTTTTCTCTAACTTCCCTCCCCAGTGTCTCTCATTACGTTTTTGAGCATGAATTCTCATCTTATAAAATATCAGATGAAATATTTAGTCACAGTGGTCTGTGTCAGAAACTGCCCCATTCTCTAGGGTCGTCGTCGTTTGTTTGTTTTTTTTTAATTTGTTATACATCAATTATTTCCCTACCACAAAACATGACAGTGCAACAAAAAGCTATGCCACAGAACACTGAATTTCTTTTATTTAACTCTGTCAGTGTTAGGGAACAATGTGTTATCACTGGAATCAGAAGCCAATCTTGTCCTGCTGGGTTATCGTGAATCCTCATTTGGCTCTGGCCATTCATAATCTTGATGTCCTAATATTCTTTCAACTGGGAGATTGACAAAAAAACCACTGTCATTTCACCAAGTGATTATTCAATTTCATATTCCTAAATCTCATTTTTTCCAGCCTCTCTGAGTTAAACATTACATTTTATTTCAGCTAAATCACCCCTGTAATAGGCTGAATCTTATTCTGTTAGAGATTTTGATGACTTCTCCATTGATGGAACATAAAACAGTGTCTAGCATATATACATTTTTACAGTTTAATTCTGGGCTCCCAAAAGATAAATTGTGAACCAAATGGGGAAAGAGACATGAATAAATAATGCCAGCTGAACAGACTAAAATATGTAGGAAAAGTTAAGCCCCTCTCAGTAAATGTCAAGTATGAAATTGTTTTATATAATTTTATTCATTGGACCTAACCTACTCCCACAAGATTTCATTTGATTTTCAGAGATTGATACCATTATGTTCTGCATTTCAAGTATGAGATCAAAACATTCCCAGCACCAGACTTCAGTTTCTTGCACTGTGATGCAGAACTTGCTGTAACAATGGTGCATTCCCTGGAACAGAATGAAGTCTATGGTTCAACGAGACCCTACCCAACACTTCTCACTATGAACTGGAATGTGTGGGTAATCACTGAGTGAGGGCAGGGTTGCAGAGCAAGGAAGCTTAGTGCAAGAGCAGTGGCATCACTTCTAATTTTCAACAGCTATGGAGGCTGATTAGAGACAGCATACCAGCTGAGCTGCAGATTTTGCAGATATTGTTCACCAAATCATTTGCCTTTCCTCCTAGACATGCAACTAGACTACATATCCCAGTCACTCTTGCAGTGAGACATAGCTGGAGACAGAGTTCTGGACATTGAAATGTGGATCATAGTGGTATAATCCGCCTTCAAGCATGGGCTACAAAAATTTCCATACAATCTTCCCTCTTCTCTCTCTTCTTGCATCTGCTAGCCAGACTCAGGGAATTCAGGGGAAACCTCCAAGGCTATAGAGTAGAAGCCTGCAAGCTATTTCCTATGAAGGGCCAGAGAGTAAATGTTTTAGGTTTGGGAGGCTATACAGTGTCTGCTGCGATTACTCAACTCTGTTTTTGTATTAGGAAAGCAACCATCAACAATATGTAAATGAATGAATGTGCCTGTGTTCTAATTAAACTTCATTTACAAAAACACTTTGGATTTGGCCCACAGACCATAGCTTTCCAAACCCGACCCCAGGGAGACCATCCAATGCAAGGAATTTGGGGTCCTGAATAAGCCATGGGAATTAGACCATCCCCTCCCCTGTTCTGTCTGTTGTACTGGCCTTACTGTGTGGGACATGCGTGATGCACTGACATGAAGTTCTGTTCCTGGCAGTCACTCAGGAATCCAAGCCAAGGAAGGCATCATCTTATCACACACTTTCACAATCACCTCCCACTTTTGAAAGGAAGTATTTCAAATAGTACCCTTCTTAAAGCTTCTTCCTAGAAGCAAGGTGTCATTTCCACTCACATTTTATTGGCTAAGTGGAGGCATGTGACTGCACCTAAAATGGAAAAAATGGAGAAGGGATCCACCACATGCCCAAGAGAAGAGAATCCAATTATTTGTTAGTGATATTAATGATACTATATAATGTCAAATAAACATATCAGTCATTCACATCCAAAGTGCAAGAAAAGTTTAGTCAGACTGCTATCCTCCTAAGGCTGAAGTTTGGCCTCCTAAGCAAAGTTTGTAGTAGAACTCGGGCCACTGTGGGTAGAGAAGATTTGGGCTACATGACTGGGTCAGGGTTTTCAGAAATCAGCGTATAACACAAGGGAAATAGAAATTGCAGGAGCTTTGGACAGAGGAAGGGAAAACTAGGGGACCTAGATTAGCATCCTAGATTCAACTTTGCTTCCAATCCATGCTGTTCTCGTCCATCTACAGGAACAACAGAATTAAACTGACCCACTTACAAATAATATGGCTTAGGTTGGGCCATATGTGACTACCAATATTTGGCCATGTTTTACATACAAAACATAGTTTTGTTTTGTTTTTAACTTTTTTTTTATTTTTTTTTTATTTATTTATGATAGTCACAGAAAGAGAGAGAGAGGCAGAGACACAAGCAGGCTCCATGCACCGGGAGCCCGACGTGGGACTCGATCCCGGGCCTCCAGGATTGCGCCCTGGGCCAAAGGCAGGCGCCAAACCGCTGCGCCACCCAGGGATCCCCAAAACATAGTTTTATAAGACACTCAATTCCTTATATTTTAA
Organism: Vulpes lagopus; assembly: GCF_018345385.1. Lineage (NCBI taxonomy): Eukaryota > Metazoa > Chordata > Mammalia > Carnivora > Canidae > Vulpes > Vulpes lagopus. The sequence goes on along the minus strand of NC_054824.1, from coordinate 122,205,036 downwards.
ATATCACCTTACGTTTACTTTGCAAACAGAAGAGCATAAAAAAAGTTCATAGAGTTACAGGGTCCTACCCAAAATGTGCTCAGAAAATAAAATATTCCCCAGACTGTATAACCCTATCTAGCTCTGGAACATACTTATAAAAGGAGCAAGGCTAACTATATTCTCGTCTTGACACCGGCTGTTCTAAAGTTGCAATCACTCCACTGCTAAACCTAATATTGAGCTCCAACTATGGGAGGGGCTTAGAGAGGTCACAGTCAAGTTGAAGTGAGGAATGAGTGGTCTGGCTGACCCCCACGCAGCCTCAAGGATCTTTCTGTCTAGAGGAAGGAGGCTCTCGCCAAGAAGAGGTGGGGAGAAGCTGATATGAATGTGGTAACATAGGGTCAACTGGGAGCCTAACCTTCAGGACTAGGTCTGAGCCCTCCAGTAAGAGGCTAGAGATAGAGTCTAGCTGGGGCTATGTTCTTGAGGGATTTTGTGAAATATAAGACTTAAGTGGTGAGTCTTTGGGGTCATTAGGATTTTGTGCCTTCCAGGTAGCAGGAACAGAGCAAGAACACCTGCAGTAGGGTCTTGATTTGCTGGACAGCAGGCAGCAACAAGAAGAGGTCTGTGAGAAGATTCTTCATAAGCCAAAGTCGGATAATCCCTTCAGAAGCTCAGAAATAATGGAGGAAGAGAAAGGAAAGAGGGAAGAGAGATGATGTGCTGGAGCTATGCGATGGGTACCATCAGTCATAGAGATGTGGGCATTTCTTACAAAGTGAATTAGTCAGGGTTCTCCAGGGAAACAGATCCAATAAGGGGTGTGTGTGGGTGTGTGGGTGTGTGTAGAGAGAGAGAGATTTATTGTAAGGAATTACCTCATGCAATTACAGAGGCTGACAAGTCCCAAGATCTGCAGGGTGAGTCGCCAAGCTTGAGACATAGGAAGGTCAATGGTGTAGTTCCAATCCAAAGATTGGCAGGCTCAAGGCCCAGGAGGAGCCAGCATTTCAGTTTGAGTCCAAAAGCATTAAAAGAAGAAACAATATCCCAGTTTGAAGACCATGAGACAGGAGGAATTCTCTCTTACTCAGGAGAAGGTCCTTTAAATTCTATCCAGGGCTTCAATTGACTGGACGAGGCCCACAATCTGGGGACAATCTGCTTCATTGAGTCCTCTGATTTAAATGTTAACCTTATCCAGAAATATCCTCTCAGAAACACCCTGAATGTGTTTGACCAAATATCTGGGTAGTCTACAGCTCAATCAAATTGACACATAATTAACCATCACACAAAGTAACCTCTTTTATTCACACAGGCTGTTAATTTTGCATTTCACAGAATCTTCCCAACAACTTCTGAATTAGGTACTCACTTACTGAAGTAAGTGAAAGGTTAAGTGGACTGTCTGAGGGCATAGCTAATGGAAGAGCTGGAATTGGAACCCATGACTTCATGTTTACATTGTTTCTAATAGTTTCCAGCATGAACACTCTTTTTTATCTTATGTATTTCTGATTTAAGGAAACAAACTATTAAGAAAAAATTTAAACAACTAGAGAAAAAATCTAATCAGTTTTATTTTTTTTTTAATTTTTATTTATTTATGATAGTCACAGAGAGAGAGAGAGAGGCAGAGACACAGGCAGAGGGAGAAGCAGGCTCCATGCACCGGGAGCCTGACGTGGGACTCGATCCCGGGTCTCCAGGATCGCGCCCTGGGCCAAAGGCAGGCGCCAAACCGCTGCGCCACCCAGGGATCCCATCTAATCAGTTTTAGATTAAATTTTATAAATAGAGTTAGGAGTAATATGGTTATAAAAAATAAAAATTGTAGATAGACCATAATAGGATAGTATTTTTGTTTGAGTTAATACATCATATATAAAGCTTTTTTTCTCTAAGTTATGTCTTCCAGGTAAAGCCCCAGTAGAATATGCCAATGGGTGTCCATTCTGATTAATTGGTGTCCATGGCATACCTCTATCAAATACTGAATACTGAGGCTGCCTCAACGTGTTGACTTCTTTCTAGGCAGGCTCTCTCCACATGATGACAAGATGGCTGCAGAAGTCCCAGCCCTCACATTCAGCTTTACGATCAGCAGAGAAAAAAAATATTCAACTTCCTTGACAGTCTCCCCAAAGCTCTAGGCTTTGCCCTTATTGGGCCTAACTTGCATTTATCTGAACCAAACAACTATGCTAGGAGGTTTAATCCTGGAGTTAAAAAAAATAGTCAATCCCATTCCATACCACATAGGCTAATATTGAGGAAGAAGTGTTGGCCCAGAATAGATGATAAATGACCAAAATCAACAATTTCCCCTCCCATATTCCCCTAAGTAGGATTTACTCTGGGTTTGCTAGTCTTTACATGATGAGGAAAGTTACTCCTTCAAGGATGGAGCATTTCCTAAGGACATGAAATTGAATCAGTACAGTTGTCCAATCTTATATTCCACTATCTCTTACCCTAGACAAATTAATTTATTATCTTTTTACAGGACTGAGGCTTTCTTGTCTCTGCTTATGTTAAATCCCTCCACCCAAAATTCCCTCCCTCTCTCTCATGTCTTAGAAAACTCCTGCTTACTGATGATGTTCAGCTCAGATACCACTTTCTCCAGAAGGTTTCCCTGAGCTCTTGGCCTCACAGCCCTCCCCCGTCCTACCTGATGCAGCTTTTTAGAAGCTTCTATAATGCTGTGTGCCTCTCTTGTGACACCTCTACTCTTCCTATGGATTTATGGGAGGCAGAGCTAATCACACTGTCATCTTTGTCTCCCTTCCAGACTCCAAACTCTGAGGCAAGCCTGCTTTTATTCATCTTCACGTGCTTCAGCACCAACCCACTGTCAGCACTCAACATGTACTAAGTCCCATTCAACTCAGCACCCAGAGATTTGTCAATTCTCACAATGATTTCAACCACCATTAAAGCAAGTCAAGGTGTACTAGTATGTAATCCACGTAGTGGATCCAAGAGCATAATTTTATTATATTATTATTATTATTATTCTATAATATGCATGACAGACAATTTTTTAAGAAGACAGGAAAAATCAAATACTTGTGGATTCCCCATCACCTGCACATGGCGCTTATACATGACAAGCTGCTTAAACTGTAGAGGGCTCTAGGTAGGCCATGCTCTGGTTTTAATTCCACCCTGGCTCCCTTATACGTTTCTAAGAGCTCAGTCACTGCTACCTTAAGAAAGCCCTGGTTGAAACTTGATGCCTATAATTCTTAATTACAATTGCATTGCTGCCTTTATGTGCATCTCTGCTCATTTAAACTCAATGCTGACTGACAAATTGTGCTCGTCTGCCTATTCGACAGTAATTTAGTCGGGCAACCTGCAGCTTGCACCAGATTGATGAGCAGCTGTTTGATCTGTTTGGGGATGTATTGTTTTCTTGGTGTAGGCTGCCTTGTGCTGCTGCTGAACGATGGATGGTTTTGTCTCCTCCAGTGACATTGTGGACACTCTGGATGGCCTCTCCTGTAACTCCAAATGCACATTTTAAAAACATCGATCACTCTCCATCGCAGACAGAGCATCACAGAGAAGAGCAGGATGAAATGGCTCATCAGACTCAACTCAAACTCACATCACTGTTTTTCAAGCCAGCGAGGGTTCAGGTTGACATTCAAAAAGTGGATATCCTGCCACTGCAAACCAGAACCTATGCGATTGTTGGACACGGTGATTTCTCTCGGAAGAGCTTTATGCTAGTAAAAGTTGCCTTTCCGTAGAATAGCCCTACCCACCACGATACAAAATACAATGTAATGGTTCTGAGCCATGCACTCTTCCCCTGCCATGTCCCATGGCCTTCAGCCTCTTGTAAGCAAGGCAAGTTTCTGAGGCTGTGAAGAGATCTCCCCTCCCCCTGACTCACGCTTTATTATTTTTTCAGTTCAGGTTTTTCATGGGCCCTGTAGCCTGACGCAAAGTGGAGGAAAAGTGAGAGTCCCTAAGGAACAAGCAACTGCTTTATTGAGATATGATTCACATGCTATGCAATGCACCCATTTTTAAGTAGAATTAAATGGGGTTTTGTATATTACAGTATTAATTCTTTTTTTTAAGATTTTATTTATTCATTCATGAGAGACACAGACTGAGAGAGAGAGGCAGAGACACAGGCAGAGGGAGAAGCAGGCTCCATGCAGGGAGCCCGATGCGGGACTCCATCCTCGGACTCCAGGATCACGCCCTGGGCCAAAGGCAGGCGCTAAACCACTGAGCCACCCAGGGATCCCCAAATTCTTTTTTTTTAAGATTGTATTTATTCATTTATGAGAGATACAGAGAGAGAGGCAGAGAAATAGGCAGAGGGACAAACAGGCTCCCCATGGGGAGCCCAACGCAGGACTCAATCCCAGGACCCCAGGATCATGGCCTGAGCCAAAGACAGGCGCTCAATCACTGAGCCACCCAGGTGCCCCCCAGAGGTAATTCTTTTAAGCTGTGGTAAAATACATATCATGCAAAATTTGTCATTTTAAGCATTTTTAAGTTTACAGTTCCGTGGCATTAATTACATTTACAGTGTTATGCAACCATCACCATTATTTCCAAAGCTTCTTATTATCACTCCAACAGAGAGTCTGTGACATGAAACAATGACACCCATTCTCCTTCCCCAGCCCCCAGGAACTTCTATTCCACTTTCTGTCACTATGAATTTGACTATGTAGTGAAATCATATAATATTTGCCTCTGTGTGACTGGCTTATTTTATTTAGCATAACATGTTCAAGGTTCATTCATGTTGTAACATCTATCACAATTTCCTTCTCTTCCATGACTGAATAATACTCCTGATCCCCCATTGTGTGTATACATCACATTTTATTTATCCATTCAGTTGTTGATGGACATTTGAATTGTTTCCACTTTTTGGCTATTGTAAATAATGCTGCACGAACATGCCTGTAAAATAACATCTGCTCAAGTCTCTGCTTTCAGTCCCTTTGGGTATATACAAAGGAGTGGAGTTTCTGGGTCAGATAGTAATTCTATGTTTAGCTTTTTGAGGAACCACCAAACTGTTTTCCATAACGGCTGCACCATTTTACATTCCCACCAGCAATGCACTAGGGCTCTAATTTCCCTATGTCCTTGCCAACACTGATTATTTCCCTTTTTTTTTTTTTTTGTATAGCCATTCTAGTAGATGTGCCCAGCATCATTTTAATCCTTAGAGCCTGGGGTAGCAATTTTCACAAGTAGTAGTGGAAAGGAAGAAGGAGATTGCCTAACTGGGGTTTGAAAATATACTGATGCCTCCACACTTTAAGGAACTTAATCTAGGTCAATTTCATTTTTTTATATTTTTTTAAAAGATTTTATTTATTTATTCATAAGAGACACACAAGAGAGAGGCAGGGACATATGGAGAGGGAGAAGCAGGCTCCCTGTGGGGAGCCCAATGCGGGACTCAATCCCAGGACCCTGGGATCATGACCTGAGCTGAAGGCAGATGTTCAATCACTGAGCCACACAGTGTCCCAGTCTAGGTCAATTTTATTTACAGATGTTTTCTGGTGCCCTCATCTGATGTCCTATGAAATTGATGGTGGGCAGTGGGGAACCTAAAGTCACGCAGATCCTCCTACTTGCAAACATGCTAATTGGTTCCTGCTAAGGGATAACAGCAAGCAAATTAAGTCACCCATAGATGACAATAAAGCATAGACATGTAACAATAGTGTATTTTATATCTCATGTGTAAGGAAGTCTCCAAAAGTTGAAGACAAATATCAGGGGGAAAAAAATCAACCTCTGAAACTAAAGCCAGGAAGAATCAAGCATGTACTTTCTTCAAACTCCCAACCTGCACACAAACCCAATATCATTACCAGTAAGGGCAATTCCCTGTTCCCTGAGAAAATAAAATAATTGATGTGGGTTTTTCCATCAGATTGAGGCTCCAGAGGACATCTCCCCAGCCCTCCCCCTCAGCAGCCTAGATCTGACCTGAGACCACATTTTGATCACTCTTCCCATCTCTCTTCCCTGCTCCTCTCCTTCCCTTTGGTTTTTCTAAAATGCACGCCCTCACTAAATCACTTACATCTGAAGCCCTGGCTCATAAGTAGGTCTTCCACCAAGTATGTGTTCTCTCAGGGACCTAGTCTCCTCATCTCCAAAGTGGGGATGAAGCTATCTCCCAGGGATGTGAAGGAGGACCCATGGCAGCCCTTAGCCAGCTTTCCCGGAACTCACAGGAATCCACTAACTGCAGGAATCGGACCTTGGCCCCCCAGGTGCAGTCAGCAATCACTGTGGGGAGTGCTCTGGTGGAGGTGGGGGGGCAAGGTGCTGTGTGCCTGGAAGGATGGGGACAGCTTCACAGTGAGTTGGCTCAATCTCAGACACCCCTGGTCCACTCTGCTCGACCTTAGCAACTCTACTCATTATTCTACCCATATTGTTGCCTGTGGACACAGCTCTTTTGACTTGATCATAAATTATTTCTAGGTATCCCTATGTGACTGCTAGAAAACTAAGACTGTCATGCACCCCATGGTAGGTCAATAAGCACTGAGTCAATAAACACTGAAATCCTCCGGTGAGAGAAACACTGGCCTCATTTCAATGGCCTAGCTCATACCAAAGGATGATGTGTACGGTCTGATAAAACTGATACAATGCAGAGGAGATGGGGAGCCATCCTGGGCATTTACACCCCAACAGGAGAGAGTCAGAGGATGGCTCACGTAAGGCTACACAATACATTTTCCCATTTGTTTCAAGATATACTAACTCTTCTCCAGCCCCGAAAATGCTGCTGTGACTTATAGGTCCACCCATATTTCATCTACCTTCTATTTTGCTCCTCAAGCCCTAAGGATTCTGCTTCCTTAGAATTAAAAGTCCCTCCCAGAACATTTTAATTTGCAAATAGATAACAAGTATTTCTTACAGATCAACCAAGAGCATTTCATTCTTCTTTCACATGACTTCCACCCCGAAGTATACAAACAATTCAGGAAACAGACATAATAGCTGTGAAGTCAAACATAACCAGATGGTTTTCCAGTCCTGGCTATCTAAATACCATGTCATCTGTGTTACATAATTCTTACAGAAAGCATGCCGCTTTAATTGTGCAGCACAGATCATGACAGATTGCTCAGTTTTTGACATCATTTTCTTTGGTGTTTTCTCTGCTCTGAGCGCAGGGAAACTAATTATGTCCAGGTGGGGTCCAGGTGCAAGTATGTGCGCTAACTCCAGAGGGCCTGCTTATATATAAAATGGTTTCATTGGAGTGTTCTAGCTTTGAAAACTTGCTCTCCTGGCCCTTTTTAATAAGTGCTCATTTCTCTCTAAATATTCCCCCATCCCCATGCTGACTAATGACTAATTGAGGTTCTACAGGAATGGAATGGGCCCTGGGAAGGAAGAGTGGCTCCATTGCAGACTGTGGGCTGCCATTCTTCACGGTCTCTCCAGAAACCTCTCTATCTCTACAGCATATGGGCTCATTCCTGAAATTAGCATCATTATATACAGGGCGAAGATGACTTCGCTTCACTTCATATTTAGAATCAAAAAATATACTTGTTAAGAAGATATATCACCTGTTATCAAAAGAAACTAAGGGAAAAAAAAGAAACTAAGAGTTTTGAAGAGGGATGGATGGCAGTGATGGCTGCACAACAATGCAAATATACCTAATGTTACTGAACTGTACACTTGAAGATGGTTAAAATGGTAAATTTTAGGTGATGTATACCTTGTCACAACAACAAAAAGTAACTGATACTGTTTCTAACTTCAGAAGATGGGCTCACTAGAAATTAGAGCAATATGCCTACTTCAGATTGGTAATATTTACAGAATCCTTCCATTCTATTGGTTACTTCAGAGACTGTCATCTTACACTGGCATAGAATGGCTTTATGGTTTGCAACGCACTCTCATATATCCTATCCTATTGGACTTTCCTTGTGTATACAAGACAAGTGGGTTTATCACCATATTGCCAATGAAGATTGTTGCCATTATGTTTGCTAAATAACAGACTAGTGGCTTAAGAAAAGCAGGAACTATGTGACTCCCCAATCTGCAGTTATGGGCAGTGCTTGGTGGGGGTTATCTCTGCTCCATGCACCATCACTTTGAGTGACTCGATGCAGACTAGGGGATCCACCTCCAAGAACAGAGTTTTCACATGGCTGGCAAGGTGGTGCTAGCTGTCAGCCGGTGGCTCAGTCGAGGATGTCAGCTAAGGGTTATTCTCCACATGAGCTTCTTCACAAGGCTGCTTGGGTTTCCTAGAGCATGATTACTAGGTTTCAAAAATGGGCATGCCAAAAGACAGGAAATGGTAGCTCCCAGTCTCTTAAGGCTTAGGTCCAGGAATTAGCACATCATCACTTGAGCTATAGTCTGTTGGTCAGAGTGGTCACAGAGCTCACTGATATTCAAGAGGAGCAGACATGGATCCATCCAACCCCTTGAAGGAAGGAACAACAAACCAACTTGTGACCATCTGTAACCTGCCACAAGGATGTCAAGGCTTAGAGTGAGTTGGCCATGGTTGCTCAGGTAGTAAGTGAGACTTGACCATTGGGCTTTGTCCACTTAACTATTCTGGATTGGTATGATGAATTTCACCCAAATCCATCTAGGTCACTTGAAATTATTTCTTTCCCATGAAGCCAGCAGATTATTGTGCTTAAACCACTTTTCCTTCTTCAAGTTAGAGTACAGAAGTGAATTCTTAAAACTAACTTTTTAAAATACAAAATGCTTTGAAACACATCTCTCCTTGGTCTGAGTTCTAGGTACACACATGAAATCTTTAATTTGGTTTCTGCCAACAATTTAAACACTATCTCCCGTAATATTTGTCACCACCAAAATACACACAAATGCAGTATCATGTGTTCTGAATCTAAGCAATTTTAACATCAAAAATGTCTTGCTTATCAAATTATCTCAAGTAGCAAAGGAATTTGTTTTATATAACCTAAAAACTCATGCTAAAGATGTCTTTTTCATGATATGAAGTTCCCATTTCAAGGTGAGGCTCTGTAGGTGAAATAACCATCTTGCTTTGAACAGTCTTACCTTGCAGCCCAATTTGCTGGTAATAAACTATTCCATCAAGTGGAAGATACTGACCTATGAGTGCTTTGTGTTGGCAAATGAGGTTGCTAAGCCATGCAGATTTGGGAAAACGTCCTTTACAATGGAGAGAGCTGGCTGCCACCACCTTAACCAAGTGATCAAACTCCACATCCTCATCATTAGTAGTGGAACGATCTGCCATTAAGTGCCTCTCAGCATGATACAGTGGGAAGTACACGGTACCACTTGTAAAATATTCTTGCCGAAAATGTTTAACTTGATGCTCATCAGCCTCAACACCTGGCTTTCAGGACACCTTTCTCAATTGGAGTTTCTCAACTAAACCAGAGATCACAGAAAATGGGTTAAGTAATGATTTATCCAATTTTCCCCTGGCAAGGGACGCCTGGGTAGCTCAGAGGTTGATAATCTGCCTTTGGCTCAGGTCATGATCCCGGGGTCCTAAGATCGAGTCCTGTACCTGTCTCCCCGCAGGGAGGCCGCTTCTCCATCTACCTATGTCTCTGCCTCTCTCTTTCTGCCTCTCATGAATAAATAAATAAAATCTTTAAAGAAAATTTTCCCAACTAGCACAACTGGTACCATTCTATCTGCAGGGATAGAAGTTAAATTATGCCATAAAATGTGTGCCTTAGGACATTGCAGCTCAATCCTCTCATGGATCTCCAGTTGCGAAGGATTAACTTAAATGAGGAAGTGGATCAGACGAATCCAGAATATGAGACATTCTACAAAACAACTCACCCAGTCTCTTCAAATAGAAAGGGCCACGAAAAGGAAAGTGGTATTTGTTAATTAAAGGAGACTAATGAGCTCTCACAAGAGATGATTTTTGTGTATTTTTTACCTTTATCTATAAGGATCATATATTGCATACTCTCTTAGTATCAAGCTTATATGACTCAAGATAATGTCCAAGATTCACCCACACTGTTGCATGATTCAGTATGGCTCTCCTTTCTACCGCTGTGTAATATTCCTTTGCACAAATATACCACCATTTATTTATCCGTTTCATTGTCGATGGACATTTGGGATATTTTCAGTTGGGAAAAATTATGAACAAAGCTGCTTGCACAGATCTCTTAGTGGTATATTCAAGCATTTCTCCTGAGTACACAATGAGGAATGGCATTACTGGGTCATCGAGTCAATAAGTTGAAATTTATTAGATTCTGGCAAACAATTTTCCTAAAATTGTGGTTAAACCAATTTACATTTCCAGGCAAAAGATCTGAGAGCTCCGGGTCCTTAATCCCTCTGGGGGATGGGGAAGAAGAGATATTGACAAGGAAAAGCTATGAGAAAACCTTCCAGGGTGGTGAAAATATTCTATTTATCGATCCGGTTAGTGCTTACATAGGAGTATACTTAATAAAAATTCATCAAGTTCTAAAACTGCTCTTAAGAACAAAATCAATTGTTAAAAAATTCATCAAGGTACACATTTAAGATCTGTATACTTCGTATGTAGGTTCTACTTCAAGGGGAGAAGAGAGGGCAAGAGGCTAAAAAGGCTTAACAACCAAATTTATAGGTGAGTCTTGATTGGTTCTTGGTTCAAAACAAAAACCAGTTATAAAAAATCATTTGGAGTCAAGTGGAGAAGTTTTAGTATGGACCGAATGTTAAATGTTATTAGAGAATTAAATTTTAAGTTTTACTAGATGTGATCATCATATCGTGCTTGGGTAGGAGGATGTCCTTATTAGGAGATGCAAGCTGGAGTATTTAGGGATGAAGTGTCACAGTGTCTGTAATTTACTTTCAAACGGTTCAACAAATATGTGCGTGCTGGGACAGGGGTATAATCTCAGAGATAAAGATAAAACAAATATGGAAAGAAAGTTAACTACTGTCCATCTGAAGTAGCAGGTACAAAAGTATTTGTTACATTATTTTCTCAACTTTCCACATATTTCTAAATTTCTATAATAAACAATTGGGCAGATATAGAAACTCAAAGTGACCAGTTGAAAATGACAATGCTCCAGGGTGCCTGAGTGGCTCAGTGGTTGAGCATCTGCCTTTGGTTCAGATCGAGATCCCCAGGTCCTGGGGTCAAGTCCCATATCCAGCTCCCACATGGAGCCTGTTTCTTCGTCTGCCTGTGTCTCTGCCTCTCTCTCAGTGTCTCTCTGAATAAACAAATAATTTTTTTTTTTAATGACAAAGTACCTAAGAAGATCCTAGAATAAAATCCAGGAACCCCAGTTCTGTGCCCTCCAATCCATTGTTGCTACCCCATGCCACAAACCAACTGTTAAATTGGAACCCGCTTTTTAAAATTAATTTCCTGGGATCCCTGGGTGGTGCAGCGGTTTGGCGCCTGCCTTTGGCCCAGGGCACGATCCTGGAGACCCGGGATCGAATCCCACATCGGGCTCCCGGTGCATGGAGCCTGCTTCTCCCTCTGCCTGTGTCTCTGCCTCTCTCTCTCTCTCTCTCTGTGTGACTATCATAAATAAATAAAAATTTAAAAAAAAAAATAAAATAAATAAAATAAAATTAATTTCCTTCAGCAGAGACCCCCTCCCCACAGTCTAACCAGACTACACAAACACATCCCTGATTTCTCTTGCAAATAAAAGTTCAGCCTATTTGCAATCTGCCTGCAAATTCGCACTTCCCTCTGCAAACATCTCTTCCTCCCTTCCCCTCCCTCCCTCTGTGGCTCCGATCTCCGGCTTGCTCTCTGTCTCTGCCTCTCTCTATCTCTCTCCATCTCTGTCTCTGTCTCTCTCTCTCTCAGGATACACCTTCAAAACCTCCCCACAACCACTTTACCCACGTCCAAAGTCCCTTCTTCTAATGCAAAAGCTGAGTTGAAAGCAGCGTGGCCCTGGCAGCCCACAGAGCCCCGCGACCCCCTGTCCCCCCAGGGCAGGAGGAGGACACCGCAAAATGCCGCACGTCTGTTTGAGGTTCGCTAACCCAGCTGCAGTGCTCCGCGGAGCTTCTCGGGTGGCTGGGCCGCTTTGAAGGTTTACTTTCAATTAAAAAATAATAATAAAATAAAGTAAAATAAGAAGAAAAGAGGCCAAATCAGCAGCTGTCAGGGACGCGGGGAAGATTTATTCAGGGTGGTCAAAGGGGAGCGTGGCCAGCAGTCAGGGCCCGAAGGTAGGCGGTTAGGAACTGCGAGCGGGAGAGCGAAATCGCTGCGGGCAAGGTCTGCGCGCGGCGCCCCCGGGCGGGGAGGCGGCACCTGCTGCGCGGCGGCCCCGGGCGCGGGCGCGGGGCGCGGGGGCGGGGGCGGCCGGGAGGGGGCGCTGCGGCCTCGGACGCGGAGCCCAGCAACCCGGTGACACCCGGGCTGCCCAACACCACCGAGTTCTACACTGCCTCCTGATTCGTGTTGGCCCCCGCGAGTAATTCTCTCATGAGTAAATATATAAAATCTTTTTTTAAAAAAAACTAATATGCACCTTTCCGATGGAATGAGCCAAGTCCCCAGTTAACCCCATCAATGTCCAAGAAGCTTCTAGAAGGAAACAGTGAAGCTGCAGGCGCGAGTTTGAACACACTTCCCCTGAGCCCCTCGGGCCGGCTTGCCCTCCTCCTCCTCCCCACCCAATCTCGGATGCGGTGGCAACAGAGAAGCTTGGAGGGGTTCCCAGCCCCACCCCTTTCCCCCAGGGGCGGATTATCCACATTTCGCCTGCTGGCTTTGCACCGTGGGTAACAAAGGTAGTTACTACCCTCCTAACTACTAGTGGAGCCGCTGCTTGTGCTAGCACAACCAGCTGGTGGATGGTGCCGGAATATCCCAGACCTCATTAGCCTGTGACTATCTTAAACCTAAATATATATAAATATTAATTTTATCATAATATATACAGAGAAAAAGAAGCATTTAAATTTTTTTCAAAGATTTTATTTATTTATTCATGAGAGCCACAGAGAAAGAGGCAGAGACACAGGCAGAGGGAGAAGCAGGCTCCTGGAGGGGACCCTGATGGGGGACTAAACCAGGACCCCAGGATCATGACCTTAGCCAAAGGCAGACCTCAACCACTGAGCCACCCAGGCATCCTAAGAAGCATTTAATTTTTAAAGAAATTATGGTAGATTAAGCCCACACTTTTCTGATTCCCAGACATTGGCCTTTTTGTACCTGTCCTGTCATATCTGACAGATGCCCTTGTACATGCCCACAAGCCAGGCTGTCAGCTGCAGTCAGCATGAGGCAACCAAGGTTCTTTCCCCCCCACCTCTGTCTCTCTTTTGTCCTTGCCCACCACTCGCGAAGCCTCCTGCCTGGGGAAGGTCCGTGCTTCCAGTGCTGGTCAGGAGAATCCAGTGGTCATCCTGAACACCAAATGATGTGGAGACCAGTTCTCAGGAGAGTGCTGGGTTCTGCATTAAGGAGATTATCTTCCTTCCTAGCTCCGTGTAACATTTTGACATCTGGTCACCAAGGCAGTTCTGTGATGCCTCGAGAATCACAAAGTCTGTCTTGAGATTTTTTATCAGCTTCTGAATCACCCTTTGCCTGGAAGGAAGTCCTCAAGTAAAATAATTCTGTCAACTTCCAGTCCTCATTCCTCTCTCCAGAGGAGTTCAAAACATAAGCCAGGAAGATGAATAAACATTATTATCCCCTCCTTTCTTACTTGCCAGCTTTTCTTCCCCAAAATAATTTTCTTTCTCTTTCCCAAATTGCAAAACAAAACCTCACAGGATTTTAATAAGTTAAATGGATATTGATTGATAGAGATGGAATGAAAGTACAATCTGCATCAACGGTATCTGGAACTCTCTTTAGTCAAAATTTTGTGTAAATCTAAAAAACCTATAGTCACTGAGGGATGCCCCGATTAAATGGTATGGAAAATTGAGGCCAAGATAAAAATGTTTACCTTGGCTTAGACTCATGGCACATGGTGTAATGCAAAATTAAAAACTATTTTGTAATTAAAACAATTTCTCTTTTTACCTCCTGATGATATATAAGCTGTGGGGGCTGGACATTTAACTAGACCTGAGCTGCAATACCAAATTTGGCCAGTAGGTGGTGCTTTCTCAAAAGGAGAAAACGAAAATTGTTTTTACGAAGATCTTTGAAGTTAGAGGATTATGAGGTCACAGCTACCTCTGTTAGAGTTTTGGATATTTTGGCATACAGTCTAACAACGAGAAATAGCTACCTTGGGGGATCACCAAGAAATGTAAAGAATACATGAAAAGAAATGCAAATAATAGTTTCGGAAAGACAGGCATAGGCTAGTGTATGTACAAGATAAGAAGAGAATTACTGTTTTTCAGTGAATTTTGGAGAAGAAAGATTTTTTCCAATTTTATTTGGAAATAATTAACATATGTCACTGGATAGACTTGCAGTGTCCAGCATGATGGCTTGATTTATACCTATTGTGAAAATATTGCCACAATAGTCTCAGTTAACATCTGTCTTTTCATATAGATACAAATATAAAGAAAATAATAAAGGAAAAAATGTTCTCCTTTGTTAAGAACTCTTAGGATCTACTCTCGATAACTTTCCTATATATCATGCAGCTGTGTTGACTATATGTTGTGCACTATATCATTGCACTTATAAATCTTATAGTGGAAAGCTTGTACCTTTCGGCCACTTTCCTCCAAACCCCACCACCTCTTCCACCTCTGGTAACCACCAATCTGGTCTCTGTATCTGTGAGTTTGTTGGTTTTTTGTTTTTTGCTTATGGGGTTCTTTTTGGTTTTAGATTCCACATAGAAATGAGATAATACAGTGTTTGTCTTTCTCATTTGACTTATTTCAGTTACCATAATGCCTTCAAGGTCCATATTGTCACAAATGGCAGGACTTCCTTGTTTTTTTATGGCTGAGTAATATTTCATTGTAGTGTATACACCACATCTTCTTTATCCATTCATCCATCAAAGGACACTTGGGTTGTTTTCTTGTCTTGACGATTATAAATACTGCTGCTATGAACATGGGAATACAGTTATCCTCTATTACTTTTAGATATACTCCTAGAAGTGGAATTGCTGAATTGTATGTTAGTTCTATTTTTAAATTTTTGAGAATCCTTCATACTGTTTTCCATTGTGGCTGCGCCAATTTTCAATCTCACCAACAGTGCACAAGGGCTCCCTTTTCTCCACATCACAGGAGCATTTGTTGTCTCTTGTCTTTTTGATGATGGCTATTCTTTTTTTCTTAAGATTTATTTATTTATTTATTTATTTATTTATTTATTTATGATAGACATAGAGGGAGAGAGAGAGAGAGGGGGGCAGAGACACAGGAGGAGGGGGAAACAGGCTCCATGCTGGGAGCCCGACGCGGGACTTGATCCCGGGACTCGATCCTGGGACTCCAGGACCCCGCCCTCGACCAAAGGCAGGCGCTAAACTGCTGAGCCACCCAGGGATCCCCTGATGATAACTATTCTGCTATTCTGACAGGTATGACATAATATCTCACTGTGGTTCTAGTTTGCATTTCCCTAATGACTGGTGACGTGGAACGTCTTTTCATGTACTTGTTTGGCCTTTCACGCATTTTCTTTGGAAAAATGTCTATGCAGATCCTTTGTCCATCTTTTAATTGGGTTATTTGGAGGGTTTTGCTACTGAGTTATGTGAGTGCCTTATGTGTTTTGGGAATTGACCCCTTATGAGAGGAATAGTTTGTGAGTATTTTTCCCATTCCATGGGTTGTCTTTTCACTTTCTTGATGGTTTCTTTTTGCAGAAGCTCTTTTTGGGAAGAAAGATTTTTAATAGGGTTTGGAGGACCTGTCATGCAATGATTTTTTTAAGACAATAATACATAATGTTTTTACAAAGAAAATATTAGCAAATGATACTGATGAAATGGACACAGAAAAATTTTTATACTTTCCTCTTAGTCTTAAGGGATTTTTAAAAGATTGCTTGAGAAAAGATTCCTGTGCTTGGAATGTGTGTGTGTATCTGTGTGGCTGTGGGGGGAGTAGATGTGTATGGGTATACAAACATCCATGTTGGTTGCTATGGGTGTGTGTGTGTGTGTGTGTGTGTGTGTTTATGTGTATGGGTGGATGTGGGAGGATGTGTGAAACAAGATGGATGTGTGTGTGGATGCGTGTGTGTGTGTGTGTGTGTGTGTGTGTGTGTGTGTGTGGTGTATGTACGGGCACAGTGGTGCTCTTATGTATACCTTGGGGCAGTCATACCTTCTCTCCAGAAGAAAAGAGGTCATTGCTTTGTTTTTACAGTTTATATAGCCTTCCATGATTTTATGAGTTTAACTCAATTTAAAATACTGACAAATGAGATAGCTGTTATCAGATTTCTTTAAATTGTAACACAAAACAATATTACCCATGTATTTATTCAGTGGCTGGGCAAACAGAAGTACACGGGAGCAAAACGATGTGTAATTACTGCCATCTTGTGGAGAAAACAGACACTGCTGTTGTGAAGGTCTGGATAGACCATGAGATTTGGATTTTGTTGATTTGGATATGTTTTGTTTTTATTTGCTTTGATTGGGGTTTTGTTGAGTTCACTGATGTTCACGTCCTTGTAAAAGGTCTGCCTCACTAACATCCCTGTTGGGGAGGAGTGAGCAGCGATCTGATAAGTGGTGAGAGACCGACCATGTGGCCTGGGCCTCACTGTGTCTGGGCTCTGGTGCAGACTCCTTGAATTCAAGTTTGGCTTCATTACCTCCTGATTGTACCGCTGGGGCAAGTCATCTACTCTCTATATTCTTCAGTTTCCTTGTCCATGGTATCAGAATATCTGTTCTACATGGGTGTTCTAAGCAATCGGGTAATTAATCCGGTCTGGCACGTTCATAAGTCTCCGTGTGATCATTATCCATGCAAATCCTATTCTAGCCTTTTCCAGTCGAAGCCTTGTCTATGCTGGTCAAGGAGAAGAGCTACATGGCCCTGCCGTGGAGGGACTGGGTTGCTTGCAGAGATAGAGCCGAGCAGGCTAGTTCTGCAGCCGTGCAGCTGTAGGGGCACTGCCCTCTCTTGCATCCCTACAAACATTGCTATAAAAGAAACAATTCATCATGCTATGTCACTTCATGGCCATGCATATTTGTATGCATGTCCCTGTAGTCACAGCTGTCCCTGTTGATTCCAAGCCAGCTGACGTGTAACCCTTAAAGGCAAGGATGGACTCCACCTAACCTGCCCCCCCAGGCCCCATTATGTGGTATGAACCCCATTGGAGCTAATATCTCAAAGCAGCAGACATTTTCCTCAGTCCAGAGAATGGTGTAGAAGAGTGTGTGGCCTTCAGAACTCCAGGTCATCCTCTTCTGGGTCCTCATGAAAGCCAGAGAGCAAAGACTACTGAGGAGAAGACCACGGTGTCCAGCTCCCTACTAGGGGGACTGCAAGCGCCTTGAGAGCTACTCATAGCTCAGTAATAATTATGAACTTTAGCCAAGTCTGAGGCATGTGAAGCCAGAGGAACAAAACCCAAAAATAAGGGTTGAACTCAGAAGAACAGTTGTATTCCAGAAATAGGAAGCTGGGAAAGACAAAACATCCAACCAGTTGCTTAACTGCCGCCTTGACCATGACTCAGAGGCACTAGACTGGGGTGAGAGCACAGGAAGGAGTAATCATTTTAAAATCATTTTGTCTTCCAGGTTCTAAGAAGGACCCGATAAAGGCCTTTCTATTGAAGCCAAAGCATAAAAAGTTTTAGATTTTCCAAATGTCAGAAAAATATTTCAACAGTTGCCTAAACTTTTCTTACAATATCCATTGCTCTGCTAGCATCACCCATCTGTTCTTGCAGGCTGTCTACTTTATCCATTAGAGCCCTTAGCATATTCATCATACTTATTTTAAGTTCCCAGTCTGATAATTCCAATATCCCTGCCAGGTCTTGTTCTGATGTTTGCTCCATCTACTCAAATTGTGGTTTTCACCTTTTGTTATACCTTGGAGGTAATTTTTTTCCTGATGGCCAGACAGGATATACTGAATAAAAGCAACTGCGACCTTTATAATGTGATAGTGAGGTGTGTGGGGAAGGGAAGTGTTCGTTAGTCCTGTGATTAGGTCTGGGTCTTTTAGTGAGCCCTTGACTCTGGACTGTGAATTTCACAAGTGCTTCTGGATTTTTTTTTTTCCTCCCCTGTTAAATGGGCCAGGACAACAACAGCCCGCTGGAGATGGGTACTTTCTTCCGCTGGGTGGGTCAGGCTCTGTAACACCTCAGCAGATAAACTAACCTGCCCTGTCTGGTTAAGGTTAACTCCCTTAGGCTCTGGCTAACTGTTACCTCAACTTTTTCTGCAGGGTGTTTCCTTTTCTGGCCAAATCCTTGTAGTCTGTGGTAAGACAGTGGGGAAAGGCAGAATGGAAATCTGAAAAAGATAAATTCAGCTTCCACTCATCTTTCATAGAGTAACTCATCACTAACCAGACTGGCTGGTTCTGTTTAAAGTCTTCTCCTTCCTCCTCTTCTTTCCTACTAGAAGTTTATGCCCAGAAATATATGCCTACAGGCATGAGCGAGGAGAAAAGCATCCATAAAAGAGAGACTATTTAATCAAACCCCATAACCAGTCCTTAGGTTGCAGTACCTGTTTTAAGATAGAAACTTAAAGAAATTGAAGGAGCTAAGAACAGCTTGTGGGAACTTGTGATGCCCTTTCTCTTCTATCCCCACAGAGCAACTTTACTTTCATGGGTGCAGTTACCCTAAAATTGTTTTGTGGTATAGTTTATGATGTTGCAAAATCAATTATACTTGCAAATGAAATCATTTTGCAATAACTATGTTCCTGTGGGGAAGTAGGTGTGGTCTAAAAAAAAATGTCCTATTACATAATAATGTTTACACTTCTTATCTCATTTCCCACAAAAGAATGAGTTATGGAAATATCTACATCTCTCTTGAAATCAACACAGGAGGGAAATTGCTTGACATGTCAGTTAGCCATTGCTGAACACAGGTCACTCCTAAAATGCAGTGTTTTGCCATTGCTCAAGAGTCTCTGAATTAGCTGAGTGGTTCTTCTGGTCTGGTCACACTAGGCTTCTTTCAGCTGGTCTGGGTTAGTCTGCATTTGCCCAGGCATCTCTGATCAGCTGCTGAGTAGCCAGGGACCAGCTGCTCTAAGATAAGCTCAGCTACTACAGCTTGATTCTATTCCACGTGATCTCTCATCCTTTAGTAGTCTAGCCTGGGTGTGTGTCCTGGCAGCTGAGCAAAGTTCTACGAGATAGAACAGATATGCACAGGCCACTTGAGACCTCGGCTTGACACTGACATGGTCGCTTCCGCTGCCTATTAGCAGTAGTTTATTGGCCACAGCAAGTCCCTCTTGATAAGAAGAACTACAAAGTCACATTGCAAAGGGTGAGGATACAGGATGGGATAGAAAATTGTCTCCATTTGGGCAGGCTTACACATGTATAGGGAAGACAATCAGACCTTCACAACACCCCCCCTTTTTTAATAGCCCTTGGAGTAAACTTTTATTATCTCTACCCTCTTCTTTTGGTACCCATACCTCTCTTTATTTAAGGAAACTGTTTCTCCCTCTCCAGATCACATAGTTTGAATGGGCTTACCCTATCTCCCTGCCACAGACATTAGTCTGAAGAAGGAACCAACCCAGGAGGACAGTACTAGTATCTACTCCTTGCTGTAGGGACTGGTCCCAAGTTATTAACACAAGATAACCATGGCACCCAATTAATATTTTCCAATATTTTTTTCTCATCTTTTCTAGGAGAAGCCCTTTCTCTAGCTGATCAAAAACATGAGCTTTCATTATCCCAGCCTTGTAGAGAAGCCACCATACAAAATGAAATTGTCACAGAGTCACTGAACTCTCTACCATCATTGTCTTTCTGCTCTTTGGCAATGGAAACCAAGATGCTGACACCGGCCCAGATGGTTCGCATTGTGTTTCTGTCACTTGTAACCTAAGGAATCCAAGTGAAAGAGCCCCAAAATGTAAGATTTCAAATAGAAAAGGCCATGTTTGTCCTTTTTGGGTACTCACTAAACTTACTTCATGAATCACTCTTCCATTTTACCTGTAGAGGGGAAGTTGCAATTCCCATGCCGAAGGGAACCACAGGTAACTGGAGATGACAAATGAAAGTAAGTATCCAGCCCTACCCCCATGAACTCTGAGCACCAGCTGGGCCCACCCCTTGGGCTGTTCAAACCTTAACTATTGGGCATGAGGCACCAGTCAGAGCTCCAAGCATCAGTCCTCTGGGATCTCAGATTCTCTTTGATTCTCTTTCATTTCCTTCCAACTTCCCAAAGATGGTAGTTGCTCTTTTAAGCTATTATGTCCGGGCTCTGTTGACATATACTTCTTGCTCGTTTAAGTTATTATGTCTTGGCTTTGTGGACATCTACTTCCTCCTCGTTTAGCTTTCCAATAACCTGTATTTACCCAATTCTGTGTATTAAATTCCTTCTGTTTAGGGACACCTGGGTGGCTCAGTGGTTGGGTGGCTGCCTTCGGCTCAGGTTGTGATCCTGGGATCCAACATCGAGTCCCACATCAGGCTCCTGCAAAAAGCCTGCTTCTCCCTCTGCCTATGTCTCTGCTTCTGTGTGTGTGTGTGTCTCTCATGAATAAATAAGTAAATCTTAAAAAAAAAAAATTCCTTCTGTTTGAAATAATGAACATGGCTTCTGTTTTCTTGACTCAACCCTGACTGGTAACAATCATTAAAACAAAAAGTTTATTTTGTATGCTAGAATTTCTTTTTCTGAAATTATAATGTGAAAAACAATCTCTTTAAATGCCAAGATCCTTGCTACAAGAGAGTAGTTACCAAACAGCCACAAAAAGCACTTCTATAAAACAGTTATGATTATTCTGTTATTTACATCAAAGCCCTCATGATTCATAAAAAGACTAGGCCTGAAGTGTGTCATACGTGGCATGTATATCCCTAACTCTGTCTTCACTCTTCTTGAATCTATTTCTAAACAGGCCAACTGAAGCCAATACTTAGGAACCAACAGTCTAAGGAATGTTCTGACAATGATACCAGTGGTGTTGGCCTAAATTTAAAATGAGCTAGTAAGTATTTTAAATTTTTAAAATATGTATTTAAAATACATAAAATTTAATAAAAATAAAAATACTTAAAATTAAGTATTGAAGTATTTTAAATCAATTTGAAATGAAGTAATGTTTTTATTTAAAATTTAATAAGTATTTATAAGCCAGATCCATTTGTGCATTTGTGGGAGAGAGACAGTGATTATCATACTAGAATAAGAGCCTTCATTTTAGGGCAAAATTTAACCGAGGAGATTGTATGAAGTTTAGATTTATAAACACGTGTTTCTACAAAATGGAATTATATATATATTTCCCCTAGAAATACCTACACCAAACTAATAATTATGATTGTTTCTTGGGTATAGGATTTATTTTATTATTGTTTTTCTTTTTATGATTAATACATATTAATTTTCTTATAATGAAAAACATATTTTAAAGTTCCTCCAGGGCAAATTTTAAAGGTTTGGATTTTAAATCTATGATTTATATTTCATTTTTACAAAAATGCCTAATGCATGCCTTCAATAAATATTCACTGAGTACCTATAGGTGCTATCACAGTAAGAGAACCCCAAAGTAATATTTCTACCCCAAGGAATCTAAATCAGCAAGGTTCACAGGCATCTTTACAATAAGTAGCTAACACATAATAGACCCCTTAAAATGTTTGTTGAATGAATACATGAATGTTCCGTCAAAAGTATTTATTTAGTCAAATTCTCATTTCACAAAGGATTAGCCTTATTCTGTTCATTCATCATAAATTTAACATACTTCATCACTTCCAAGACATATATTGCTCGCCTCTCAACAATTTTAAAATAGAATGGGACTTCCTAACAATGTTTTTTTAAGTAATTTTTCATAGACAATTTGCTGTGTTTTCTTTTATAGTGATAAATAAGGTAACAGTATTGTGTTTTATAGTGATGACATTTTTGAATGAAATACAATATATATTATATTTTCTATATTTTAGAAAATACATATGAATATTTAGGCATGTTTCTGCTAGGGTTCAACCAGAAAACATTTTCATAGGGCCTCACCATTCAATGAACATTCAAGCCTCCAACATTCATATGAAATCCACAACTCCTAATTTTTAATGTCAAAAACAATAGCTGACAAGTGACAACTTTATAAAAACCTGCATATTTACAAGGGTTTATTTCTCAAATTTTCAAGATTACTATTAAATGTTCAATGTGTATCTCTATTTTAGACTTCATGCAAGGCATAAGTATATATAAAAATTATGGGCATATCTAATCATTAATGTACTTACAGGATTTTCACATTTTAGTGTTTGAAATTAACCAAGGTTTCAAAGGTCCAAAAAATATGAAAATGACTAAACCATATAGGAATTCTGAGAACTTACAAAAGAAACACTAATAAAACCTTATGTGAGAGATGAAATTAACCATGAAATCCAAATGCAATGTTATGACAAAGCAGGCAAAGAACCCAAGAAGGAGGAGAAGCAAGTGGAGGAGGGGAAGAAGAAAAATGAATAATGACAAAAAGAATGAAATGTCACCAAACTAAGAAAATGTGACTCATCGGCAGATGATATATCAACACAAACTGCATATAAAGGAATCACTTGAGCTCTGCACATATACTAAAGACATCAAATAAATACAGAAGGTATATTTTATTAATAATTACTGACACCCACTAGTTCTGTGAATGTTATACCAGGTACCTCAGGTTTAGTCACATGATCTTTTTTGTTATCTCTTAGCCTTTCTCTTTCTTCCATATTTTCTCACAGAGGTTTTAGCCAACATGGAAGTTGGAAGAGGGCAGGAAGGAAAAAAAGGAAAGCTGTCCTTTCAACCAGATGGTAATCTTGTCTGCCCCTTACTCTCTCAACCAGTAATCACTGAGCCTCCCAAATAACTGCACTGAGGACCTTTGAGAGCTGCAGTTACCTGCTCTTCCCACCCACATTTCCTTCTTTTCTGGGATCAGGAACATAAATAGAGTCCAGAAGTACACATACCTTCTACTTTTCCGTCTGGGCACATCCTCACTCCCTGCTTCTTTTTTTTTTTTTTTTTTCACTCCCTGCTTCTGACAACTCAAGCCCCAACACGTCTGCCCACTGATCATAATAGAGTTGTCCACCTTCAGCGAGAAAGCAATAGAGCCCCTTTTCCTATTGTATACTTTAGGAAAAAATGACTTAAAAACTTGACAAGTTTTCATCATTATAAAATAAAAAGGGAAATTCACTGGAGACTATAGCAAACACTGATTGTTGAAAGAAAACAAGAACTCTTAACTTTCGCAATCAATGCTGTATGGAGATCTAAAAGCTGGGGAATCCCTGGGTGGCTCAGCAGTTTACTGTCTGCTTTTGGCCCAGGGCATGATCCTGGAGTCTCGGAATCGAGTCCCACATCAGGCTCCCTGCATGGAGCCTGCTTCTCCCTCTGTCTCTGTCTCTGTCTCTGCCTGTGTGTGTGTGTGTGTCTCATGAATAAATAAATAAAAAATCTTTAAAAAAAAAATCTTAAAGCTAAGGAAGAGGCAATGAGTCAGAAAAGTACAGTGCATTTGTAGCTAGAAGTTTACAAAAACATTGTCATCTATTTCTAATTGCACTATTATTATTCACTGGAATAATTTTCCCTTGACTTCCAGGCTCCAATTTTTTAAAAAACTTTCAAGAGTTACAATTTTATGGACTTTCCTGGTAGCAGGGAAAGGGAAGAAATGAAAATGAAAGTCAGATCAAATTCATGTAGGTGAGATTAAGACTAAAATTTTTGTCAATGATAAAATTATCTTTAAGAGGACACTGACCGATTCTGTGATGGTATGGATGGCTTTTTCATATGAAATATTTTCAAGAAAGCCTTCTGGAAATGCTTGTGACACAATGGATACAAAAAAGGATTGACAAAGGAATTGAGCCATTGAAGCCAAAATGTGATTTCGTACCCAACTATTTGAGGACGCTGTTCTAGTGGGTAAATTGAGCGAATGATGGTGAACAGAGAATAGGGAGCCCAGCAAACGGCAAAAACACCTAGGAGAATGGCCAGTGACTTGGCTAATTTCCTGGCTCTAAGCAGTTCAATATGTTCCCTTTGGTGAAGACACAGGGAATCAGAATGGGTGAGGGAAGCCATTTTGGAAGTAATTATACTGCTATTCATCTGGGCTCTTAAAGAAAGCAAGAGATTGCTCTTTCTTTCATGTCTTTTCAAAGGAACAGATGGTGCTGTTTCCTTCTGTTCAGGAAGAGATGTTCTTGGAAACAGTCCACCCCTAAGTAAGGATCCACAGTTACTGGAAGAGACAGAAGAAGTGAGTGTGGGCTGGCTTTGCCACCGACTGAGATTGCCACGCTTCCACAGGCTCCAGTATATGTACATGTTGAAATAGGCCACCGAGAGGACTGGGACAAGGAATTCAAAGAATGACGAGATGGCGAGGATGTACCATCTGGTAAAGAATCCAGGTTCACAATCCTTCTCTTCCACGACTCTGAAACTGGAATTCTTCCAAGACTCTGAAACTAGAATGATTGGCCCATGCACTAAGAAGGCCAGGACCCAGACTGCCACCATCAAAGACACAATCTTCAAGATCCCAGTGTGTTGAGCTCTGTAAGAAACCTAAAAGAGACCAAATAAATTGTTTCAATATAATGAACATATGTTGATTGCATAAGGCATATCATAGGCCCTCAGAAGTTTCAGTGCTATGCAAGAGGGAAGTTACCTAGCCCTGGATAACATGATATGGGCCAGGACAGAGGGTTCAGTGGAGCTTGGTCCAAGGTGCAGACTTTCTTAGCGACCTACCAGAAGGAATCTATTAAACCTCTGGCCCTCTAGAAAATGTTAAGATCAATATCTAAAATAAGAATGCAATGTTTCCTACTCTACAGATACTAATCTGAATGGTGGAACAACTGAAACTGGGTGCCCCTTTTCACAATGTTTCTCAATCTGCCAGCTGGATCATGATCAGAATTTTTCTTTTAATGAAGTAGAGCAGTCAATGTCAGAATGTTTCACAATTAGATGAGTTTGTATTGTTTGATGAAACTTTTGCTTTGGGAATGTAGATATACATAGAGAGGGAGAAACACATGTACTGAACCCCCTATCAAATGGTTTTCGCCTGCGGTCACAGTCAAACAAGTTTGAATGCCACTGTCTTTTTTGATTCTGATATTTAGGAAGAATCTACTCTGTAGTTTACCCAGAGACTTCAAGGTGGTGTCAAAAAGAGAATTCTTACATCACTCCCAAGGAGATGAACACCCCCCCACACACACACACACACACACAAAGTCTAAAGCTGCTATGGAGAAATAATAGAATGTTACTGAGCATTACCAAATCATTTCTTTCTATAAACATTTCCACTTGACAAAAATGGTGCCAAAGCTGTGGTGGCCAGCCACTAGGAGAGACATGGCTGTGGCAAGGACCACAGTCTTTTTTAAAGGATGAAGAATGCTCTAGGTCTGCTTGGTCATAAAGACTGGCTTCTATAAGGGAAAATGAGGTTCTATGAGTAAGGATTGCTCTCAGTTCTCAGGGCCCATGATCTTTGATAGATCCTGAAATCTTTAAAAATATTTTCTATAAGAAATCTGAAAGGTCACATAAACACATTAACCAAGAATTTTTTTAAGGGGACCTGGAACAACCTTCCTAAGCTTTTTTAGATCAGTAAGTTCCTTCCAGCTCATATGTTCTATATTTCTCTGATTTCCTCACTCAAGGGAAAGGAAATGATTTCCCCCATGAAACTGAAACATGCCTCTCTTTCCACCGTTGCTTATGTATTATTTTCTCTACAAGTCTCTAAATTTCATGCTATGGTGTGTTTTCTAATTTCTATTAAAAAGGTACAAAAATGCCCAGCACTGTCTTTCTTTGATGGATTGTGCAGGCTGGGAAGGGCTCACCAATTGGCTGGAGGTAAGAAGAAGCAGACTTAAAAAAAAAAAAAAAAAAAAAGAAAGAAAGAAAGAAAGAAAGAAAAGTTATTTTTAAAAACTGCAGGGAAGTGGGTTTTTTTTTTAAATTACTGATATTTCTGAGGCTAAGCTAAAATGCATATGGTGCTGACCACAAGTTCCCATATACAATACACTTTTTTACCTTCTGCTTCTCATGCCACTAATTAATATATCTCTTGCACTAAATCTAATGATTATGAAGATGGTAACAATACCCAGATGGTCATAAAACTGCATTTAGTTTTTTAATTGCTCTGTTCAGCCTTTGTAATGATGTGATGCAATATGCTGGAAAGTGATCTCTTTTCTATTATGCATAAGGTCAAATGGGATAATGGACATCCAAGGGAATTGAAAGGACAATGCCCATCTCTTCATCTCTGGGTAGCATTTTTGATAGATAGCTCAAGCATTGCTTGAATCCAGGCCCAAGCCAGTTGGAGTGGCCTTCCTGAGATCAATCAATGGCCCAGTCCTCACCCAGGACAGAATATGTTCATTGTTCAGGATATTGCCTCTTATCCTGCTTCCCTACCCACACCAATAAGATATCCAAACATTCTGTCAATCAAGTTTCTTTTATAAGGCAGAGCAGCCCCCAGAACTTGCTGGTGTTAATAATGAGATGAGATTGCAGAGCCATTCTAAGCACCTGTTGCAGGTTGAAATGTGTCCTCCAAAGAGATACATCGGAGTCCTAAGACCTGGTACCTGTGTGTATGACCTCTTTGCAGATATAATCAAGTTAAGATGAGGTCATATTTAATTAGGGTGAGCCCTAATCCAATATGACTAGTGTCTTTATAAGAAAGGCACAGACACACAGGAAGAACACTGTATCAATGGAAGCAGAGACTGGAGTGACACATACGAGCCAAGGACCGCCAAGGAATGCCAAGGATGGCTGGTAATATTAGAAGCTAAGAGAAAGGCATGGAACCAGCAGCAGAGAGAGCATTGCCCTGCCTACACTTTGATTTTGGACTTCAGGTCTCCAAACATTAAATGTATTCTGGAGAATAAATATCTATGGTCTTAAGCCATCCAGTGTGCAATACTTGATTACAGCAGTCCTAGGAAACTAGCCAGCCCCCAGCAACAATATTTTAATGGTCTTGATTTTACTGTTAAGCTTCCTTCTTCATCTTCAGGTAAAAAATAAGTAAATAAATAAATACTCTCCACTTACAATCTTAATTCTACACACATTTTAATCCCCACTCCTTCCAACTACACTGTTCTACTTTCCTGCATCCACTCTTGTTTCAGCCACACAGAAATCTGCCCCTCCAGAAAATGTGTCTGAGCACTGTAGTCATGCACTGCCATCTGCACTGGGCCTTCCTTTTCTGAATTATTGTCAGATTTCCACTTCTCAGGCCTAGCCCACAACCTGCCTTCCCATATTGTCTCCTCCACTTTGAACTACAACAAGAACTCAGCTTCCCCATAACTACTTCCTATGAGCTCCAGTGGTCTTTGAGGGCTTCCTGGCTCACATGGCTATATTTGAACTATTAGCCAACAGAGATACAAGAGCTACCTGTGTATCCCTTGCAAACATCCACGCACTGGTATGTGGAGCTCTTGTTACACACTTGACTCTGTGCTATGTACTAAAGATCTTAGATCCAGCTGACCCAGGCCTCATCAAATTAGAACCTACATGGCCAGGGGAATTCCTCAAGGCAAGACTAGGAAACAAAGCCACTCATTCTCTCTCTATACCTCAGTCCTCATGTCTCTGTGACTTCTAACACTTGTCCTAACTGTACAAAGTGTCCCTTGCCTTTGCACAAACCCAAGATAGACTCAAGAGCTTGAACATCCAGCAAAGGGATGTCCTAGTGAACATTAACTAGGAACATCCAGTGAAGACTAAAAAGAAATATTAACTCAGAAAAAAAGGGAAATGTTTAAGTATAAATCGGAAATATTATTAATTAAAGCACTTTCGAACATTCTGATGGACTCAAACTAAGAAATACATTATATTATTTTATTTTTTTAAGAAATACATTTTATATCATAATTAAGTGCACAGACAGAAGTACTCATAAAATAATACCTACATTTATTATGTAAAAAAGATACTCTGATATTTTATACTCTATTTTTTAGTTCTGTTTTACTATGGGTTTTTTTCTCTATTTTTTCTTTAAAAAAAAAAAAAAAAAAAAAGCTGCCACAACCCATGAACTGACTTCATAACTCAACAGCCTACAATGGAAAACCATGTGGATCACAACCTGCAATTAGAAAATCATGAGCTTAGAGGCATCTGAATTGCTCATCCAAGCTAATCTGTACTCTCTCCAGAGTTTGTGTGCTACAAATTGCAGTGGGCCATGAAGTACCTGATGCCAAGTGTCTGGACCAACACATTCATTCTCCTCTTCTTCCTGACAATATGGCAGCTCAGCTAGAGACCACATTTCCCAGCTTTTCTTGCAATGAGATGTGAGACCATATGACTAAATGTCACCAATAAAATGTGAGTGGAAATGATTGTATGATTCTGCACCACTTGGTTTAAAGAAAATCCCTTACCCTGGACTTCTGCCCTTTGCTCATCCTTTCTAGAACCTGGAGTGACAGCAACCTGACCTTGACCATGGAGAGTAATGGTCAAGAGCAGAATAATGACTTAGAGCAGGGATCAGTGAACTAGTGTCTATGAAACAAATGTGCCCCACCACCTGTTTAGATCAATTTTCATTGGAACACAATGAATGAATCATTCCCTTTTATTTTTTTTAACATATTATGTATGGCTGTTTTTGTGACATAATGGTAGATTTGAGCAGTTGCAACAGAGACCATAGGTTCCTTTATAACAAAAGTTTGCTGACCCCTGCCCTAGAGGGTGCAGAGCCACCCTGTTAACTTAGGTTCCTAGATGATTTTCTGAGCAGAAGCTTTCCTGGAATGTTCTGTGAGAGAAAAAGAAATTTCGATCTTGTTTGAGCCTCATCTTTGTTACTGCAGTTGATCCTTGCCTTACGCAATATACTCTTGTCTGCTCCAAGCTGTGCAGCCCTCCCAAGTCAGAGCTGTCACTGTCCTCCCAATACTTCCAACATGGCCCTTAGTCTACTCTGCCGAACCCATCTGTTTTTAGATCTTTCTCCACATTAGCCTGTTGTGCTCCTCAAAAGTGGAGACTTATCCCAGCACTTAGCAAAATCACACAGTAGTAGCCCCTAAAGATTTGAGGGGAGTGAAGGAGGTTTCCTATCTAGGTCTCAAAGACTTCAGATTACTGCTCTGTATTGCTATACTCCTGTCACCCTCTGTCTTTACTTGCATCTGCCTTGTATTTCCCCTTGTTCTATTGCTGATAAATTTAGCATTTGCTATTCCAAATCTTACATCATTTCAGACTTTCTTGGCATGGATCCTACACAGGCTTTGGGACTTGATCTTCCAGGCTGGTCCCACTGTCTGACCTATAGCTTCTCTGTATATTCTTTTTTCCTTTGGCTATTTTCTCACAACATTCAAAAGTCTGGGCATCAGGATGCCTGGGTGGCTCAGTGGTTGCGCATCTGCCTTTGGCTCAGGTTGTGATCCCAGGGTCCTGGGATCAAGTCCCACATGGGGCTTCTCACAGGGACCCTGCTTATCCCTCTGCCTGTGTCTCTACCTCTCTGTGTGTGTCTCTCATGAATGAGCAAATAAAATCTTAAAAAAAAAAAAAAAAGTCTGGGCATCTTTCTACTTGCCCACGAGGTTCCACCTGAGGAAAATCTTCATGTCTTAGTTTGTGTAAGGAATGGAACTGATAAGCCTACTGTGACTCTCAGGTATATCCAATCTACTGCGGACTCAGTCTACCACTTCTGAAAACTTGCCTTGGATTATTTTTTTTTATGTCTTTCCACTTGAGTGGTATGTAGAGGAGTGAATGACTTAGCCAAATCACACACAGAAATTGTTCTCTAAGGGCCAATGAAAACTTTGTGCCAAATAACAGAAGGATAATCAGGATCCTCAAAGGTTTGCCAACTAAACAAAAAATTACACGCAAAAAGGTTTTGCTTGTGGACCCAAAATGTGTAAGTACATAATCTTCTAAAGAAGGTAAATTAATGTTTTCACTTACAGCATTCGAGACTGACTGGTATCGATCATAGCTGATGAGAACAATGTTATACACCGATGTTGTACACAAAAGATAGTCGGCAATGAGCCAAAATGCACAGAGTTTATTTCCAAAGTCCCAATCAAACAGAGTGTGAGGGATGTACAAAGGAATGGAGATCATACCTGTACAAGGAAAAATAAGGAAAAAAAAAAAAAAGCATGTATCAATGAATACAAAGAGGCATAGGCATACAACACAATGACATACCTGAACTGACTAAAACTGTCTTGATTATAATTTAGAAATTCATGGTATTTCATTAACAAACTCAAGACTGATTACCTACACATTCCTTAAATACTATTTTCTTTCTTAAATACCATCTTTGCAATGGCTATTATAAATATCATATGTTTCCTTATTACTTTCCAAATTAAGCTCAGGTCTCAATCTGCATCTCCAGCCATATACAGCACAAGTCATCTTTATGTTCATGATCCAACCCAGACAGAATAGGCCAGCCTTCCCCCAAACACAGCCCACAGTTTCACATGTCCTTTGGCAACAGCACTCTTTCTTCCTAGAATATCTTCCTCTCTTCTACTGAAAAGTCTATTTATTTCCATCTCATTCTTCATTCAGTTCACAAAAATGACTACCTCCTTGTCATCTTTCTCAGAACTTCCTTGCCAGAAGTAACCCCTCTGTCACCTGCACTGTGCTGGCACTTTGCTCTTTGCTCCCTCTCTCATGTACAAATACATTCTATTTTGGATCTCTGTCATCTTATCATGTATTTCTCCTGAGAGATGGGACCTCAGTTGTAAATTGATCTTTGCATTTTTCACAACATTGAGAGCTGACCAATGGCTGATACATTTAACTTAAATAAGTTAATAATAGCTGATATGTATTGTGCAGTTACCATATGCCAGACATCATGCTATGTCTGCTGCATATATCATCTCATTTAATGTTCATAGAAACTGTCTGAGGTAGAAACCATGGTGACATCGCTGATAAAGAACTTATAGCTCAAGATGAAGACATAATTGCCCAAGGTCCACTCCACTAGTAAACAGAAGATTGGCTTTGAAGCCAAGCAGTGTGATTTCAGAACTCCCAACTTTAACCACTGCACTTCATTGAGTGAGCAAATATGTAAGTGGTTCAGCTCTGCACAGAAATTGCTTAATTATGAAAAATGACTAAACGGGGCTCCCTTTCCTTTAGCTTTGTTGGAATTTTTCATTGTGATGACATTTCAGACAAGTGACACTACTCACTAAGAATCTAATCTATTAAGAGGAAGGAAGCTCAGTGAGAAACTTCATATTTTATCAGGCACTTGGCAAGATGTCCTATTTTCATTTGAAAATCAAATTAACCGATGATGAAGAACAATAGTAAAGGCAAAAGAAAGGAGAAGGATGAAGGAAACCCTGCATTCTCCCAAAACTAGATGACATGAGGATATAATGGTGTGGTTTCAGCACCAGTGAAAGGGAATGCAGAATTTACTTTTCTGTACCTAAGTTCACATACAAAGATGAAAGACAAAGCATCATCGAGATGGAAGAGTTTTGTGGTCAGTTCTTATATGTAGTTCAATTTGCCTGCTTGTTTCATGCCTCGATTATATTTTTAATGATAACCAATCTTATTTATGGAGCCTTCCATCTCAAAGGGGCACGTGCATGCATGCATACACACACTTATGGTATAAAATAGGTAAATGAGATAAATCAAAGTACCTAAGATAAATCACCTGAGATAAATCAAAGTTTCTTCAAAACAGAGATATGTATCCTATTTTGGTCCAGAGTTGTGGCTTCCAGTATTCCCAAAATGAGTATTTTCCACACACACATGCTTATTTCCTCCACAGAATGACAAAACGTACAATGGCCAATAATCATTTGCATTACAGACACACTGTCTCTTTCAATGTTAAAGGGAGGGTGTGAGTTCAGTAATCTTGTCCACACATTTTCTGAATTAGATGAAAGAGGAAGGGTGTGTTTGGGTGTGTTCAAAACTTCAGGAGCTGCTTGAGACAGCAGTTTCAAATAGCCAATCCTCTGGCTTTAATAAAACCCTGCTGTCACCTCATGTTCTACATGATATTTGGCACAAATGTCATGCTTAGATCCTCCATCTTGTTGAGTGATGGCAATGTTTGTGGCTAATTCCAAAGCAGTTTCAAAAACTGAATCGTAGCTATTTCTAGGATACGCCCACTCTGAAGTGTTTCTATAACTGCCACTCTGGAATCATGCTTCTGAGTCAGACTGACTTGATAAGCAAATCTAAGAGTCAGTTTCTTGAAAAAAGCAATGTACCTTTAGCATGACAGTTTAAGGAGGTTAGGGGGTGGGAAGTGAGGGAAAACAAACTATATTAAGAGAAGGCAAAAAAAAAAAAAAAAAAAAAAAAAAAAAAAAGAGAAGGCAGTGAAGAAACAAAAACAAGGAAGTAAAGGAAGAAGGAGAGCAGAGCAGAAAAAAGAAGGATGAGAAGAAAAGCCCTGTTAAACCTCAGGCCATTTGCTCACCCCAGCCTGCTCCCTGCCTTTCCGTCTAACCTCCTGCTACTCCCTCTGCCCCTCACTCCCTCCACTCCAGATCCTCCTGCCTCAGATACACTGCACACTCACCCCTCAGATCCTTGCACTTGCCCCAGTAGGAAACGCTCTTCCTTTAGAGCTCCTTCTTATTCACTCTGATGTGTCCTAACCAGTGAGCCCCACCCCTGGCATTTAAATGGCAAACTCCATCTCCAGCACCCTTTCTCTCCCTCTTCCCTGCTATTTTTCTCACTAACAATGACCACCCTCTAAAATGCTATATAGTTTTATTCACTTATTTATATTTTTTATATGTCTCACCACCACCAGCAGCCCAGTAGAAATAGAAGCACCATGAGGACAGGGAGGTTTTTGTCCCTATTTTCACTGTTATACCCCCAGTATCTCAGAGAGTGCCTACTTCAAAATAAGCCAGCATTGGATAATGAGCATGGGGAAGCCCAATTTGCTTGAAAATTGCCACTATCTGGCATTGTCCCTTCTTTCCAAAACCAGGTAAGAAGCTACAATTTCCATGAGAAAGTGACAATCAAGAGTTGGAGGTAGCTAAAAACCCCAGTGAATTCTTTGGGCCAATAGGGGAATGTGTGGACAATGGTGAGTGCATAGAGAGTATTATGGACTGAATGTTTGTGTCCCCCCAAAATTCACATGTTGAAGCCCTACCCCTCAGGGTGGCTGCATTTGGAGATAGGGCCTACAAGGAGGTAAAGTTAAAGGAGTCTTAAGGATGGAGCCCTAATCCAACAGCATTTGTATCCTTATAAGAAGAAACACCAGAGAGCTTACTTGCTCGCTCTCTCCATGCACACTCAAAGGAAAGGCCACATGAGAACATATGGAGAAGGCAGCTGCCTGCAAATCAGGAAGAGAGCCCTCACCAGGAACCGAATCTGCTGGCACTTTGTTCTGGGACTTCTCAGCCTCCAGAACCATGAGAAAGTCGATTGCTGTTAAATCACTCAGACGGGCATTTGGTTGTGGCAGCCCAAGCTAACCAACAGAGAAGAGTCCTGAACTGAGGCATGAAGGGACTAAAGATAAACTCTGACCTCTTAAAACACGGTTCAGATTCTGTTGGCCCCAACCATCTCTGTCCTTGCAGATCCTGCCTGGCCATCTGTCACATGGTCATGTAGGCCCTAGGTGCCCACACACGTGTAGATGTGAGGAAGGAACCCATAGATGGAAACATAGTCATGTGATACCAATTTTATGGATATCTGCTTATAGACATAGTATTTTTTTTTTCTGGAAGAGTGTGCAGATGAGATATATTTATATCAATGTAGCTGGTACTGGAATTTCTTCTCAATAAATCTTTGCTAAACATTACATTCAGCCTGGATAGTTACTCAAGTGCCCCATAATTTAGATTTTCGATTAGAGGCCAGTTCTGAAACCTGTGAGAAGAGGGCGTTCGGCAAAGCCCACAATACCTAGCACACGCAATACTCTAGGCTGTCACCACGTGGTTCTGGAGATCAAGGTCTCTTCACCAAAAGAACTAAGAATTTCTGCCTTACAACTACAGGAAAGTTCTCCTGAGTTCTCCCCTGGCCCAGCACCACCATCATGAGCCTATAGGCTCAGAGCCAAAAAGCCCACTGCTAAGCATGACTAAGGACAAAGAACAGCCCCAACACCAAACTCTCCAACTCCAATCTTGTTACAGAAAGTTCTCAGAGGCTGTCCTAATTTCTTATACCATCATGGCAAATACTGTTAAATAAGTGGGCCTCTGGATGAAGCATGGCAAATACTGTTAAATAAGTGGGCCTCTGGATGAAGCTGGGAAAGGGAAATATCAAGGAGGAGACTGGCAGATTAACAAAGATTCTGGCTTGTGTCTGCTGTCGTCAACTGCAAAGCCATTCCTTTTCCCATCCACCTGCCAATGGAGGGAGACCCTCAGGAGTGTTGAATAACTACACCAGCAGGGATATTTCCCTAAGACAAACCACATCTTTATATTTGGTGTCCAAGCACATGGTGGTGGGGCTGCCCTGATGCTTCCATTGGGCCATACCAGGAAACCCTCTGTGCTTATCTAGTACCATCTTTGTTCAAAAGCTTCAGACCTCAGGCTCTTGTGGTTGGGTATAGTTTTACCCCATCCCTCCCTACTGCCACTCCGTTTGAGTTAGTCAAAATACATAATCAACTTGAAGTGTTAGGTATTATCTAAAAGCTGTACAATTCTGTGAAGAAGGCAAAGAGGGAGAAGTATATTTATAGCGAATATTCTCTTCACATTAAATATAATCATATAAAAAAAATAAATATAATCATATAGTTATACATGTGCCTGTGATTATAGAAAATGATATGGAAGGATCTACCTCAAGTTGTTAATGTGGGTTACCTGAAGGGGCAGAATTGAGGAGAGAAATGGGGAGATTTTTGCTTTTTTTCAATACTTCTATGTGGTTCACCATCTTCATCTGTGATCCTTCTATGCTGTGACTCCACATCCATCTCTCCAAGCTAGAAGTTTTCTCCAGGACGTTTATCAGTACAATATCAGAAGCATTAGCTGCCCTCCCAAATGCCCCCTATTCCTATAAATCATGCCATACTTTTCTTGTTCCTAGAACTTAATCTTTATCTCCTGCTCAACCCCGCCCTTGCAGCTCTGCCTCCCCAACTTCCTTTCCACCCTCCCCACAGTCACTCAGAACCTCATCATATGACTTGTGCCTAGATTGCTGCAGGAATGTTTCCGAAGCCAAGCTGCCACCTGCTCTGGCTTCTGCCACCTGCCACATCTCTGCTAATGCCTCCAAGGTAAAGCCTCAATCCATCAGATCACTCTTCTGCTTTAAAAATCCAGATCCTCACATTTTTTTGTTGAAAAACCTCCAGTCCAGACACACTAGTATTCTAGGGCCTTCATTATATAGATTCCAACTACTCCAGCTTCATCCCCTATTGATCCCATACAGCCTGTCTGGAGCTCACACTTAAGAAGATGGACACGATGATTTTCTACCAGCATGTCTTTGCTGATTCTTAGAATACTCCTCTCCATCTCTGCCTATGGAAATTCTACCCATCCTCTGAAGTTCATTTCAGATGCTTCTACCCACTAACCAGATGTGCTTTCTCCCTCCTCTGAGTGCCCATAGCACTTGGTGGGTCCCTGTGGTTCTCATATCATACTCTATACTGTTGCAGTCACTCGTGAGCTTCTCTTATCCACTCTCCTACATTGAAACCTTACCAAAGAAAGAAATTAACCTAGTCTTCTGTATATGTCATTATCTAATCATACTTGAGTACTTAATAGTCCTTACACATGGTAGGTAATCTACTATCATTTGTGATCTTGGTTTGAGTTGTCATCTATCTGTAGAGAAATCAAAAGAGGACTAACATTTGTTGAGTAACCCTATGTTCCAGGCAACGAAGTAAGTATTTTATGAGGGTTTTTTTTTTCACTGTAAAATAAATGAAAGCATTTATGTAGCTATAGACACGACAAGTTAAATTATACTAGAAGCTCCTATAAAGCAATACCATCAGCTGACATTTCCACATATACTTATAAACCTAAATATACAAGGAAAATAGCTCCAGAAACAAATAAATCTTAGACTAAAGCAATTTTAGAACTATTCTGGACTTATTTTCATTCTATAAAAAGAAAATAAATTTTGTCAAGGAAAATTCTCCTACAAACCTGATTTACACATACATACTATTCCCCTAAAGTGGCATATAGTCTCTTCAGAATTTTAATCCTTAAACTTTTTTATTTTACCATCCCCAATTCTATACAGTCCCTTGAAATAACAGACACTTATTTTCTTTTTAAAGCTAATTTAGGGCAGCCCGGGTGGCTCAGTGGTTTAGTGCCACCTTCAGCCCAGGGTGTGGTCCTGGAGACCTGGGATCAAGTCCCACATCAGGCTCCTTACATGGAGCTTGCTCCTCCCTTTGCCTGTGTCTCTGCCTCTCTCTCTGACTGTGTCTCTCATGAATAAATAAATAAAATCTTTAAAAAGAAAAAAAGCTAATTTAAAGGTTTTAGAAAGAAGTTATAATTGGAAAAGATTATCTGAAATAAAGACATGAAACTTACCAACGAAGAAGTCAGCAATGGCCAAATTGAGGAAAAAGTAGTTACTTCGATGTCTAAGCTTTTTATCCACCACAAAAGCTAGAATAACCACAGCATTTCCTAGCATTATAGCAAAAGCTAGTAAGCTCATTAAAAATGCTAGAGTAATGCGAGTACTTAGTGGTAAAGTAATTGTTCCATTAGTAGCTGACATCACATCAAATGATGAAGAAGCTCAATAGAGCAAATTAATCCAGGAAGACAATTCTGGCAAGTATGTTTTCCAATCGGGTACCTAATATATATAGTCTGCTACTCATAACTATTTTTCAAGATCTAATGCTGATCTCATTGTACTTCCTGATTCTTGATAAAGCAATCTTGTGATAACAGTTTCCCTTTAACTGACACTGAAGAAGTAGTTTCCTAAAGATAGTGAAATGTTTTAGTGTAAACATTTGAATGTGATTTAACTACCTCCCCTTAATAGAGCAATATTACATAATATATGTGAAATATAATCGATTCAGTAAATAGATAAGAAATTGGGCTCCAATGAGACTTATTTTTTGAACTGGTATAGATCTAGTTAAAGATTCTTTTCGGATCATGATGGGATACCGGGGGCTGAATTCACCATCCCATCTGACAGAACCAAAAAACTGAGCAGAATATATGAAACAATGGTTGTCAGAGCACCGGACATCAGGCAATGAAGGACAGTGATCCCTGAGAAAAGGGGAGAAAATGAGATCAGCTGTGCAGCTGCCCCTGCTTACTGTCTTTTGTGAGTTTCCAGGGCACAGAGCAGAGAGGGGACATCCAGGAGGAGCCCCCAGCAGATTACTTGCAATGGGGAGATGAAGTGCAGAGTCAGGGAGTACCAGATAGGACTCTGCTGCACAGCTGCTATGTAATACATATTTTTTAACTGCACATAAGCTGGAAGTCTTGTGTGTAAGATGGTGCTTGTAATTTCTTAAAAATGTAGCTGATAAAAATAAAATAAATATTACATAGAGAGATTAGACTTAAGGTTGATTTGATTATTTTTCATTCATGGCATGAAAATTAATGATCATGACCTTTTTTAAAAATCTGAATGAGGGGCAGCCCCAGTGGCGCAGTGGTTTAGTACCGCCTGCAGCCCGGGGCATGATCCTGGAAACTCGGGATCGAGTCCCACGTCAGGCTCCCTGCATGGAGCCCGCTTCTCCCTCTGCCTGTCTGTCTGTCTGTCTCTCTCTCTCTCTCTATGAATAAATAAAGTCCTTAAAAAAAATCTGAATGATTTTTCCCATTTGTCACTCTCCTTAATCTTTATTCTTCTTTACATTCACTCACTATTAATTCACTAACAAGAGGTATTAGGAATTTGTACGTTCTTCCACAATTACAAAGTCCCTTTCAAAACTATCCAGTTTTTATGCCTAGTCAACTTAGAAGGCCTTTCTGTTAAAAAAGCAATGCAGCACTAGTTTAATGTAATTTCTTAATTCCAGAATTCTTAATTCTATTTTTTGTAATTTCTGTGGGAAGAGGAAGCAATCTAACAGGCTTAGAGATCTTGCCTTGTGCCTTAGGTTGTGGGGAATTGCCTTCACAGAAGTGGACTGCCAGGTAGGTAACATTTGGGGAAAATAATAATGACAAATCACATTGCGCTACATTTCATTCTCTTACCTTGTGTTGAGCCAACTCAACCACAGACTTGGTAGATGTGTAGCTCAGAATTCCATTTTAGGTACTCTATTTGAATTTATTTAAATTTACTGGTGTCAAATCGCTGTAACTTATGTGGCAGATCATTTCCTTTTCTATCACTCCTGATGTATACCTAACTGTTCTTTTTAAAGCATTTATGATACTTTAAAAATGTAAGTTTTGTAAATAAAAATAAATATAAAAGAATAAATCCTGAGGCACCTTGGTGGCTCAGTCCGTTAAGTGACCGACACTTGGTTTCTGTTCAGGTCATAAACTTGGGGACATGAAGTCAAGCTCTGCATCAAGCCCCACATTGGGCTCCATGCTTAGCACAGAGTCCGCATGAGACTCTCCCACCCTCTCGCTCTGCCCCTTCCCCATGATCTCTCTCACTCACTCTCTCTCTCTCTCAATTAAAAAAATTAGATCTATCAACTGTCTATTATCAGTAATCTTCATTGGTAAGCTCACCATTCAGTAGAACCTATTCACAAAGACTGTTTTATAATCATAGATTTTAACATTCAAAAAGTCATGATTAAGCCCTTTTAATCAAGATTGTTAAACATCTAGAGGCTTTTATGTATCCATTAGCAATTTGCTATTAAATAATGAATTTAAATAACTTACCTTAGTGGACTGTAACCAGTGATTCAAGGCCTTTTGGCATTATTTAGAGCCTTTAACTTAATCTATTAATTATATGCTTATATAACTAAGAATAGAAATAAATATCACCTGGCCTCATCTAGTGACTGTGAAGATATGTACATATAAGGCAACTGAATGATGAATTAAAGATTCATCTTGCTAATGTCACGAGGAACACAGCAAGAGACTTAACCGTACCAGCAGAACTCTGCATCCAGATCCCCAACAGATCCCATCTCTTTTAATAAACAAGAGACTAACACCATCACCCTGCAGAGGCTTTCTAGCAGGTTTTGCAGCTAGAGAGAAAGAGGAAGTAGAAGGACCAGGCTCTTTTCTTCATGAAGCTATTCTGCATTTTCAATTGGGTTGTTTGTTGCTGAGTTTTAAGACTTCTTTATATATATTTTATATACTAGACTCTTATCAGATACAATTTGCAAATACTTACTCCTATTCTGTGTATTGTTTTTACTTTCTTAATAATGTCCTTTGAAGCACAGTTTTTAATTTTGATGAATTTCAATTTATTTTTTTAATTGCTTATGCTTTTGGTGTCACATCTAAGAAACCACTACCTAATCCAGGTCATGAAGATTTACTGTTATGTTTTCTTTGATAAATTTTATAGTTTTAGCTCTTATATTTAGGTCTTTGATACATTTGAGCTAATTTTCATATACATATGAGGTAAGGGTGCAACCTCATTGTTTCCCATGTGGATATCAAGTTGGCACAATTTGTTTGGAAAGGCTACTTTTTACCCATTGAATTGCCTTGGAATCCTTGTAAAAAATCACCTGATCATAAACATATGGGTTTATTTCTTTATTCTCAACTCTAGTTCATTGATCTTCATGTCTGTTATGCCAGTCCCATACACTTCTTTATTTTCTATTCAGTTTAACAGTATCTTTCTATCTTAAAATAAAGTATATTTCAAGCTTGTGATATAGAAATTTAAGGTTTAAGATATAAAATGACTTAAATTTAAGACATAAAATCATTAAGAAAGCCAATATTAAAAAGAATACTCAACAGCATTTAAGATCAATATGAAATCACATTTTAGCATTCAAACAATGTAGATTCACTTAAGTTCTTATAAAAAATTTTTTTAAAAAGCATAGTTGGCAGATGACAGAGATGAACAGCATGATTTTTCAGTCTTAAGTATAGAATTTTGTTTAAAACCTGGTCATTATGATTGTATTTAAACAAGGTAGATAACATAAACAAACATGGTCTTAGAACTTCTGGTTCCATATACAAGAAGCTTGGAATGCAACACTCTACCCTAATAAGTAAAAAAAGCTGAATAAACTGAAAAACCTTGGATCCATAAGAGAGGGAGGGACACAGGACAAACTGCTGTCCTCAAGACTGGAAAGACAGACAAGCAAATACACAGAGTTATGAGTTATCAGAGCAGGAAGTCTGAAAACAGAAAACACTAAGGAACTGGTGCCAGGGTAAGAAAACCTGAACTGTAATTGATGAGTTGCTAGAGGACCAGTGCAGACAACTCAGAGTTTAAAATTCCAAGGGGATGCAGTCATAGGGAGGGCCCCACAATTTGGTGAGATTTATTTCCAAAAGCTTGACCAAGTTCCTAAGGTAAATATCAGAAAAATCCCCTCACACTTCCAGTAGGGAGAGGGAAAAAGAAACATTTTGAAATACGCCAGAGCACTCTTGTTCTTAACGAGGCCTGCCCTCTGCGGAAACTAGTTAACTATAGCCTAACGTGCTAGGGTTAGATCAGTGCCTAACAGATTTAGGGGAACACCCAACTCCACCCCACTCTAGCCATCTTGTCCCACCTAAGGGAAGAGAGTAAGAAATATTTGTGTAGTTCACAGTCCAGAGGCATGGGCTCACTAAAAGACTGAGAGACATCGGGCAGCCCAGGTGGCTCAGCAGTCTAGCACCGCCTTCAGCCCAAGGCGTGATCCTGGAGACCCAGGATGGAGTCCCACATCAGGCTCCCTGCATGGAGCCTGCTTCTCCCTCTCCCTGTGTCTCTGCCTCTCTCTCGCTCTCTGTGTCTCTCATGAATAAATAAATAAATAAAATCTTTAAAAAACAACAACAAAAAAAGACTGAGACATAATCATAGACTATAGAATGGTTCCCTTCTCCTGATAATTCATTCACCACACCACCAAAGGCCTATTTACAGCAGTTCTTTTTACCTAGTACATCATATCTGGCTATCAAGAAAAAAAATTACAAGGCATATCAAAAGGCAAAAAAAATTTGAAGAGTTGGAGCAAGCATCAGAACCAAACATGCATGGCAGGGATGTTGAAATTATCAGACTGGGAATTTAAAACAACTATGATGAACAAATACAATGAATATGAATATCTCTAATGGAGAACATAGGCAGCATGCAAGAACAGATGAGCAAACACTAACTCGAAAAGATATATGCACCTCTCTGTTCACTGCAGCATTATTTACAATAACCAAGATATGGAAATAATCTAGGTGTCCACTGATGGATAAATGAGAAAGAAAATGTGGAGCATTAAAAAAGAAAGAAAGGAAGGAAAAATGTATATCCTTTACACACATACTTAAAATGGAATATCATTCATCCATAAAAAGAATGAAATCTTATCATTTGTGACACCATGGATGGACTATTATGTTAAGTGAAATAAGTCAGACACAGAGAGACAAATATTATATGATCTCACACGTATTGGAATCTAAAAATTAAAACAACTGAGCTCATAGATCAGAGAACAGATAGGTGGCACCAGAGGAGGGGGGTTGTTAGTAAGGGGAGTGTAGCCAAAATGGGTGAAAGGGGTCAAAAGTTATCTTCCAGTTATGTAAGTCATGGGGATGTAATGTACAGCATGGTGACTATAGTTAATAATATTTGAAAATTACTAAGAGAGTAAATCTTTAAAGTTATCATCACAAGAAAAAAAGTTATGTAACTACATGTGGTAATAAATATTAATCAGACTTTATGTGGTGATCATTTTGCAATATATACAAATCTCAAATCATTATTGTATACCTGAAACTAACATGATGTTATATGTCAATTATGCTTCGGTTTTTAAAAAAGAGAAAGAAAGAAAAGAACAAATGGGCAATATAAGCTGAGAGGCAGAAATCCTAAGAATAAGAAATTAATGTTAGAGATAAAACACACTGTAACAAAAATGAAGAATGCCTTTGATGGGATTATTAGTAAACAGGATATAGTTGAAAAAAGAATCTCTGAGCTAAAGGGCATGTAAATAGAATTCTGGAAACCCAAAAGCAAAAAGAACAAGGACTGAAAGAAAGAAAAGAATATCCAAGGACTTGGATGACTACAAGTGGTATAACATATGCATAACGAGAATATCAGAAGGTGAAGAAAGAGAGAAAGGAACAGAAGAAATATCTGAAATATCAATGACTGAGAATTTACCCAAACATCAGACACTAAACCATAGATTCAGGAACCTTAGAGAATATCTAGCTGGATAAATACCCAAAAGAACTACACATAAGCATATTATTTCAAACTTACTTACACAAAATGAAAGATAAAGTCCTGATAGAATTTCCTTGGAGAAAAACATCTTGCCCATAAAAGAACAAAGACAAGAATTACATCCAACTTCTCAGAAACTATGCCAGCAAGATGAGAGTACAGTGAATTATTATAAATGTTGAGAGAAAAATCCACCAATCTAGAATCCAGTATCCTGCAAAATTATCCTTCAAAAGTGAAGGAGAAATAGATTTTCTCAGGAAAACAAAAATTGTGGGAATTTGTTGCCAGTAGACCTGCCTTGCAAGAAATGTTAAAAGGTTTTTTGGAAGAAAAAAAAAATACTGTAAGTCAGAAACTTGGATCTACGTAAGCTAAGGGAAAGCAATGAAGAAGGATTAGATGAAAGTAAATAAAAACTTTTATTTTTCTAGTTCTTAGTTGATCTCACAGATCATAGTTTAAAATAATACTAATGATATATTTGATTATGTATATTTATGTAAATATCATTTATATGCTTATATTTGCTTATATGTAAATGAAATGAATGACAGCAATGACATAAGGGATAGAAGGGAGGAATTAGGACAATTTTGTTATTATAGCATACTCATACTACCTATGGGTATATGAAATAGTACAGTGTTATTTGCAAGTGGGCTTGGATTAACTGTAAATATATATTGTAAACCCAGTTTTATGACTTCACTCAGTAGTTTCAACAATGAGTCATAGATTCCATCATCAGTAGGTAGGCACTATACAATCATATTAGCAAAGCCAAATTTAATTTTTCCAATCCCTTATAATAAAAGCCAAGGGATCCCTGGGTGGCGCAGCGGTTTGGCGCCTGCCTTTGGCCCAGGGCGCGATCCTGGAGACCCAGGATCGAATCCCACGTCGGGCTCCCGGTGAATGGAGCCTGCTTCTCCCTCTGCCTGTGTCTCTGCCTCTCTCTCTCTCTCTCTGTGACTATCATAAATAAATAAATAAATAAATAAATAAATAAATAAATAAATAAAATAAAAGCCAAAAGAAGATTCAAATTATTAAAAATCAAAACAAAACCTTTGCTCTCTCCAGTTATTTTTTCATCCTGGTTAGAATGTGTAACTAATTTGCAAACTAATAAGCCACATGAAACAAAATTAAAGTTAAAAATAATTTTTAATAATTGGTATACACCAAAAAATTGGCATATGCCAATGAAGTTCTGTTATATTCCAGTTTTGGAAAAAATGGCACATGTTTTTCATCCCTGTGTTAAGTGACGGCAAACAAGTGTATCACAGGTAACTCACAAAAGCCTAGGAATAGAAATACCAACAAAACCCCCAGAAAATAAACAAAGAAATTTTAACAGGTATATTTACAAGAATATCAGAATATGCATCTGTGCCTATAGTTCTTTCTGTTATCCAATCTATCAGCAGATTCTAAGTTTGCTTCCTAAATGTCTTTCAAATTCATCTACATAACTTCATCTCCATTCTCATTATCCTAATCCAAACTACCACTAAGTCTTTATTATGGCATCAGCCTTTTAAATGCTTCTCATTATCCACTCTTGTTCATTTTCAATCTATTTTCTGCCAAGCAACTGGAGTTCACTTCCTAAAACACAAATCTGATTGTGTCACTTTTCCTCTTAAAATGCTTTAGTTGTTTCACTCTGCTCTTATTAAGATCTTATCATCTACAAGGTCCTACCTGACTGACTCATCCTGTCTACATCCCTCTTTTGACGATATCTCTTTCAATTACTTCTGTTTTATCTCACAAAATTCTTTCTCTAGTCCTCTGGCACTCCAGCTCTAAGCAAAAGTTCTCGATAAATTTATAGTAAAACAATGAACTAATAAC
The DNA here is from genome assembly GCF_018345385.1 of Vulpes lagopus. NCBI lineage: Eukaryota > Metazoa > Chordata > Mammalia > Carnivora > Canidae > Vulpes > Vulpes lagopus. Next base: position 122,160,449 of record NC_054824.1, on the reverse strand, counting down.
GGGTAGGTCCTTCCACCAATGCAATTCCTCTAGATCATTTATTTCAGTTGGGGATTTTTTTTTTCTCATACTGGTCAGAACCCATCCAATGCCTTTGGACAACTTCCATCAGCTTCTCCTTCTGGAGCTTTTCTTCCTGCCTGCTACATCACCTCATGATAGTTAGAACAAAGCCAAAGCTACCATACACCATATAGGGTCTTTTTTTTTTTTTTTTAATTGTAGGAAAAGACATGTAACCTAAGACTTACTGTCTAAACCATTTTTAAGTGTGCCATTCAGTAGTGTTAAGTATATTCACGTTGTTATACAACCAATCTCCAGAACTCTTCATCTTGCAAAACTGAAACTCTATACTCATTACCAACAATTTCCCATTTTCCCTCCTTCTCAGCCCCTGGCAACCACCATTCCACTTTCTGTCTCTATGAATTCAACAACTCTACGTACCTCATATAAGTAGAATCATAGAGTACTTGTTCTTTATCTCACCTGGCTTATCTCACCTAGCATAATATCTTCAAGGTTGATCCATTTTGTAGTAGGTGTCAGAACTGCCTTCCTTTCTAAGGATAAATAATATACCATTGAATGTATGTAACACATTTTGCGTACCTATTTAACTGTTGATGGACACTTGAGTTGCTTCTACCTTTTGGCTTTTGTGAATAATGCTGCTATAAACATAGATGTACAAATATCTCAAGATCCTGCTTTCAATTCCTTGCAGTATATACCCAGAATTGGAATTGCTGTATCACATGGTAACTCTATGTTTAACTTTTTGAGGAATCACCATACTGTCTTCCCTAGGGGCTATACCATTTTACATTCCTACCAGCAGTGCACAAGAGTTCCAATATCTCCACACTCTTGCCAACACTTGTTACTTTGGGGTTTTTTTCATAGTAGTCATCTTAATGGGTGTGATATGATTTCTCATTATGGTTTTAATTTGCATTTCCCTAAAGATTAATGATATTGGGATCTGTTCATGTGCCATTTGTATATAGTCAATGGATAAATATCTATTCAAGTACTTTGACCAATTTTAAATTGTTTTTTGGAGTTTTTTTGTTTTTTTTTTGTTTTGGTTTGTTTGTTTTTTTTTTTTTTTTTTTTTTTTTTTTTTTTTTGGTTGTTGAATTTTAGGAGTTCTCTATATTCTGGATATCAGTTCCTTCACCAGATATATGATTTGCAAATATTTTCTCACATTCCATAAGTTGTTTGATGCACAGAAATTTTTTACTTTAAAGGAGTCTGATTTATCTATTTTTACTTTCCTTTCCTGTGCTTTTGGTGTCAGATCCATTGATTCTTATTAGTTTTTAAGCATTTTTATCACTAGAATCAGGCATAGATAAAAGAAAAAACTGAAAAAGAAATAGTGAGCTTAAAAGAACAAGTTTCCCCAAAGAGTCAACACTGATGCCAACTTTATCTATACTACTTAGTTTTCTAATTTTTTTAAGCCTATAGGCATTTTTCTTTTATATATTCTACAGTCTTCTCTCTGACAAATTGTTCAATCCTGTCTACATCCCTCTTTTGACAATATCTCTTTCAATTTTAATTCCAAATTACCCCTTTACTTCAGGCTCTGCTCCTGTACTTGACTCTCTGGTGGTATCTCTTTTTGAAAAGAGAAAAATGCTTTTGAGACTTCCGATCCACACCCTTCTATACTTCCCACTAGCTAAGAACCACAGCTGTACACAAGCCAACCTTCTTCCTTCTTCTATTTCACTGCTGGTTTCCTGACTGACTTTCCTTCTGGGCTCCAGAGCATCTCCAGGTTGACTTAGATCATCTCATAATGCTTATTTGCTCACTTCCTTTTTTTTTTTTTTTTTCCTAGGAAGTTTCTATGGGTTCTTTTCTCAGGAAATCCAATTTCTCTGATGTCTGGCTTCTCTTTTGTCCAATCTAATGCATCTAGGCCAGCCAAAACAAAAGCATCACATCCAGTCTGGGACCTGAAGTGCACCATGTAATGAATGAGATAGATGGAAGAGCAATAGCAATGCAGGAGTCGAAGGTGTCTAAGTGGCAATAAAATGGCTTCTCAATTAGTAAACCACGTTAGATGCAAATGGCACCATTGTCTATCCAATCGCCCAGCCCAGTGCTTGAATGTCAATCTTAACTCCTCTTTCCCTCAGCCTTTATATCCAGTCACCAAGTTCTCTCAGTTTCGCCTCCTAAATATATCTTAAATCCATCCACGTCCACTCTTCCCTACCATCAATAGCTCCATTCATGTCACCATCATCTCTCACTTGGCTTTTCTTTTGACATCCTTTTGTATTGTAAGGGAGAAAAAATGACTTTCCCCCTACTCTTCTGAATTCATAGTTTAGACTCCCTGTAATAAAAAACAGATTAACAAAAGAAAAACAAGCAGAAGTTTATTAACGTGTATGCCTCGTGTATGTGGGAGATACCTGGGAAAAATAAGTAAAATTCCTGAGATGGTCCAAGCCACTACTTTAAATACCATCTCCAGCTAAAGACAAAAGAAAGATGTTGCAGGGGCAGGGCGGGGGGAGGGGGGCGGTGGTGGTGGAGAGGAGGTAATTTACGGAAAGATGAGAGGAGGAAATGATTGGTAAGCAAAGGTTGTCCTGCCTTGCAGATAAGACTCTCAGGTGAAAAAGTTGTACCTGGTAATAGCTCTTTTCCTGGTACAGGCCCCCTTTCTTTCTTTTTTTTTTTTTTTTCAGGCCCCCTTTCTAATGTAAATTTCCCTATAAATGTAGGTTTCCATTACAAAAATGTAACTTTTACTCAGTTTTCAGAATTTCTTTTGTGTCTGCAGTTTCTTGAAACAATCACTCAAAATAATCCTTATGCGGAAGAGGCAGATTTTAGGGTGGCATATTCAGCATCACTATTTTATTGATTTCAGACCAATTTGACTTCATTTCTTTTACAATTTGATTTCATTTCTTTTACATGCTGACCTTCATCTTCTGAGCTCCCACTATGTGAAACTTTAGACTGGTAACATTTCACACATGATCTCATTTCATCCAACCCTCCAAAAGCCCTGTGAGGAAGGATTATTAGCCCCATTTTACAGATGAGAAAAATAAAGCTCAAAGAAGTTGAGCTGAGAAAATGGCTTCCATGTCCAGGGCATGGATTCAAAATTTAAATCCAACCCTGACTTGCAAACCTAATGCTCCTTAATTACAAACACAGAGCTGTGATTTATGTCTTGCCTGTCAGAGGACAATAATACAATTTGGTAACAAGTTTGATGTCCTTTATTTAAGGGAAAAACAATCTATAGATTAGGGGATTACAGTTCCTCACAAGCAAGTAGAGCATTCTTCCCAAGGGATTTTGGGCAAGAGGGAGTTTTATAGAACAATAGGAGAGGTGAGCATAAACAGGGCATAACTGGCTAGGCAGTCCAAGATTCCTTATACAACTAGCAGGTCCTACTTTTAAGGATAGTGTAAGTTAGCTAAAACTGAGTTGGATGATTGTGATTGATATAAATTGGATTTCCATGAGATACAATTCCTATAAGCGAAGATTGAGCTGTTTAGATTTATGACATGTGTCAGGCTACTGGAGCAGCCCCCATTTTTTGAGTCCTAATAAATGAATTAACTTTGTCGTACCCCTAAACAGTATATAACTCAAAACCAGGGCTAATGGAAAAAAACAAAAAATAAAACAAAACAGAAAACTCTTTCCTAGGTTCAGAAACTAAAATCCATCTATAAGTGTTACAAGTTTTGATTTGCCTTCCTTTCTTTTCCTACACCAGGGGGTTGGCAAACAATGGCTCACAGACCATAGTTTGGCCCCTGAGCTAAGAATTTCTTTTTCAAGATTGTATTTATTTATTCATGAAAGACACAGAGAAAGAGGCAGAGGGAGAAGCAAGCTCTCCATGTAGGGAGCCCAACGTGGGACTCAATCCCGGATCACACTGTGGGCCGAAGGCAGCGCTAAACCGCTGAGCCACCGGGGCTGCCCCTAAGAATGGTTTTTAAATGTTGTGATACTGTGATTTATAATTAGAAATATTTATTTGGTCTTTACCCCTAATTCTGGCCTAGAAGTCCTAGACCCCTAGGAATTTCCTAAGTGATAAGAGTATCTTTGTTATAACATCTGGTCTTTTGTCCTTGGTTCTTAAAATAGCTCCAGTCCCAAAATGGTAAGAAGCCCCTTTCAACCACACCTGAGTTTAAGCAATGATGTGACTTTTGGAAAGTCCCAGGGAGTGGGGGTGGAGGTGGGGCACGCTGGTTTCCAGGGAAACCAAATGTCTGATTAAAATGTGTCATTTTTAGTCCTACTGTCAACCTCTGGGGAGAGGAGTGGGCTGGCTGGAGGTTGAATCGATTGCCAGTGGCCAATGATTTAATTAATCGTACCTATGAAACGAAGCCTCCATAAAAGCCCAAAAACACAGCTGGGAGAGCTTTCAGGTTGGTAAACATGGACATACAAGGAGGGTGAATGCTTCATAGAAAGCATGGAAGTTCTGTGCCCCTTCTTCCTTACTTTGCCCTATGCATCTCTTCCATCAGGATGTTTCTGAGTTATATATTTAATAAACCCATAATTGAGTAAGTAGAATGTCTCCCTGAATTTTGTGAGCCACTCTAGAAAATTAATCCAATCAGAAGAGGGGATCTTGGGAATCTCCAAGTTATACCAGGTTGACTAGAAGAACAGGTAACAACATGGACCCAGCATATGAAGTTGGGGCGAGGTCAGTCTAATGAGATGGAACTTTAACCTGTGGGATTTGATGCTATTTCTAGTTAGAGAGTGTTAGAACTGAGTTGTAGGACACCCAAGCTAGTGTTGCTGGGTTACTTGATGTGTGGAAAACCTACACATCTAGTGTTAGAAGTGAAATATTCTATGCATAGTTTTGAAAGTAGAGGAGACACACAGGAAAAGTGTTTTCCTTAATACATGTTTACAGATTGAAAAAAATCAAGAGCAAAACATTTCATATCACATGAATATTATATGAAACTCAAATTTAAATATTCACAGTTTTATTAGAATACACCCAGGCCATTATTAGTGTGCATATTGTCTCTGACAGCTTTCACATTATGGTGAAATAGAATAGTTATACAGATGTGGCTCACAAAGCATAATAGTATTTGGCTATCTACTGAAAAAGTTTGTCAGCCTTTGGTCTGTACTCCTTGGCTAGACTGAGCATTCCCTATTGCATCTCCTAACTGTACCAGTCTATGGCTTGATTAAGCCTTTTATAAACTTTTGAAAACTGGATGCAGAGAAATTATATAACTTGTTCAAACTTGCAAGGCTAGCAAAAAGTAGTCAGGATTCAAACATGACAGGCTCTAGAGAGCCATCTCAAAGGTGCTATACTACATTGCTTCTCTAAGGGAACGTAAGAACTTCCTAACTACTCTTAAAATCCTCAGCAACAGCCTATCTTAAGTAAGATGACAGCTATCTCCTAAACAGTGAGGAAAGAGAATACTTATCTAATGGCTTTCTTAGATGCTTATTACATACTAAGTACTGTGAAAAGCATCTCATTTAATCTCCATACTATCCCAGACAGGGAGGAATCATAATCCACATTTTTACAAATTAGGAAACTAAGAGCAAAAAAATATTAAGTTTCCTGATAAATTCACAGAGAATATACCAGTGGGGGCAGTGATGGAATACTGAAATTTACAGACTAGGTGCTCAGATATGCAAAACTATAAACTTATTTCTCTGTATTTGAACCAAGTTGATAACAAGCCCCAATATTTCCATTCCTGGAAGGGAAGGAAATGTGTCATTATAAGATTTCTCAGTCACTTCAAATATAAAATGTAGTAACCAAAGGTGTTCAATTTTCATTAGTCTTCAGGGGAATGCAGATTAAGACCACAAAGAGAAACCACTACACACCACACAGCATAACTGGATTGAAAGTCAGGTAATACCAAATGTTGATCCGCAGCAACTAAAATTTTGTTCACTATGGGTAGGAGTGTAAATTGGTTTAACTGCTTTTTGGAAAACTGTTTGGCAGTGTGAGCAAAGTGTGCTGGAGCTCACAAAAAAGTGATTGTTAGGTTTTCACAAAGTTTGCCAGCTAACCAGGTGGTTTATTTCACACTGGTAGCTTGGAATTGGAGAGAGCAGATGTATTCACGCCACTGGAACTAGCACATGTTATTAATGAACAATCAGTTCAGAGTCAGTTGTTAAAAATGTACCAGCACACCTTGGGGCGGTGTACTCTAAAGCTCCACATATACATATGTCCTGACTCGGCAAAGCTGTATGTATATATGCTAGGTATGTACGCTTTAGAAATGTGTATATATGTTGACTAAAAACCATGTATAAGAATATTTATAACAGCACTGATTATAACATCCTCAGACTGGAAACTCAAATATCCATAAATAGAACTGATAAATTGCCATGTTCATTCAATGGAATATTATGCAGTGCGAAGAATAAAAGAACTGCTACGTACAGCAATCCAGATGAATCTCACAAAATATTGGAACAAAAGGAGTCCAAGCAAGGACAGTGTGTTTCCACTTATGTATAAGTCAAAACAGACCCAATTAATCTCTGGTGTCAGAAGTCAGGGAGGTGGTTACTTGGCAGAGGGAGAGAGCAGCTAATGTAGGGTAAAACACAAGGGAAGTCTGTGGTGCTGGTGGTGTCCTTTTTTCCAACTTAAGTCCCGGTTATCTGTGTATTTTGTGAAAGCTCATCAGTAAGAAGTTCAATTTAAAAAAATCAGTCATTTCTATAATCAGATATCCATATGCAGAAAAAGAACTGCAAATTGAAGCTTATATCTTATACAAAAGTTAACTAAAAATGCATAACATATCTAAACAAAAAACAAAAAAACTCTAAAACTTTAAAGGGAACAGAAGAAAATCTTTATGACCTGGGGGAAGGCAGTCTTTAGACATAATACCAAAAACATGATAACAAGAAAAAGGTGAATTACATCTCATCAAAATTAAACACTTTTACTCTGTGAAAAACACTGTCAAGATACTGAAAAGACGAGAGACAGAAAAAGAGAATGAATAGACAAGCAACAAAATATTTGCAAAAGATTATTTACAAATTACATACCTGACAAAGAACTCACATGCAGAATGTATTTCTTGGTTTTGATAAATATACTATAGTTATGTAGGATGTTATAAGCAGGAAAAGCAGAGTATTTTTATAATTTCTAGTGAATCTATAATTATTTCCAAAAAAAAAAAAAAAAAGATATTGGTAGTTTTTTCTGCTGAATCCCTACTTATCCACATCTTTTGTATCCTAAATATCTTCTAACACAATGCTAACGGAGGTATAACCTTTTCTAGAGATCAATTTGCCTACACCAATCAAGCTATTAGAATGTATAAATGTTTGACCAGGATCCATTTCTAGGGATTTTTCCTAAGAAAATAATCAGAGATAAATACCAAAAAATCTGCACAAAATGAGTTTTTTATGGTTTAGCAAAAAATTTGAAAAGCCTTAAAAACTGGAAACACGTGTGGACTAGCTAGTATATTATGATATACCCAAAAGATAGAATACTATATAGCCACAAGAAATTAAGCCATAGAAGAATATTTATTGACATGGGAAAATGTTAACAATATACTTCTATATGAAATATGCAGGATACAAAACAGTATATACAGTTTAATACCATTTTATGGAAAGAAAAATAGCCATATATACAAAATCATGCATAGGAAAAAAATAGAAGGATGTACATAGCAAATGTTAATAATGGTTATCTCTAGATAGTAGAATTAGAAGTGATTATACAATTTTCCCAGTAAATTTCACCTGTCCTCCAAACAGTATCGTTTCATGTATTCTTTCTTGGGTATGATTAACTTGATACAATTCTTTTCTTTCAAATAGTCTGTTTCATGATATATACCTCCAAATCATACTGCTTTTCCCACTTAAAAAGTAGATGCTACTTGCTCTTACATACTGGCATATGCAGAATATTTTTAACTAATACAATATACTATAAAATATGCCACAGCATAGATCTGGCTATAGAAAATTATTGTTTGGAGAATCTGAAAGCCCTCTAATAGAGAGAAATTTTAAATAGAGAAAAAGATGCTTTCATTAGTTGGGGTCCATAATGGTTGAGCATAAACAACTCAGATTCCAGAATTGGATACTCTGGGATCTTTCCCTACTAGCGAACTGATTCTGGGCAAAGGAGATTAGGTTTCTTCAGTCAGGAAAATGTGGCTAATCATTTTGTAGAAAAAAGCGAAAATAAGATTTTTTTTTTTAAATAAGGGAAAATGAGATCACGGTTATAAATGTTTTTTATAAAGACCTAAATAACTCTGAGATGAAACAGCAAGAAAGAAATTCATATTTGGTGTTGTAGAAAAATTAACTCAATTTTCCTGCAGCACCAAATACTTCCTGTTTTATATCTTGTTTTACAAAGTTAGACATGCCAAAATTATGAAATTACTTTAATGTTAATTGATGGTCTTCAATTTCTCATTTAACAGGTAATACCATAGGACATACTTAACCTTTCATGGAATCTGAGGTAAGTGTTATATATATAGTATTTATGTGTGTAAATACATACACTTCACATATCCTCTGAGGACTCCTGATCATTGGCAACATTAGACATATTTACAACAAATAGGACTTGGATTTTATTTCTCAGAATCCATTCTAGTGTAAAGCCATTTACTAGGTTTTTATTAAAAACACCAAATAAGGATGTTGGGTCTTTTAAAGGCAAGACATCAAGGGAACAGAAAAGAGTATCTGTGTCCACTCTTCGGTGATGCTCTCCATGATGCAAGCACCATTCCAAGTTGCCTCTGAACTTCTGTTCCCTCCTTTTGGAAGAGAATCTCAGGCAAATCTGCAATCAATTAATAACTTTCAATAACAGTTTGCAATCATGTCTAAAGGGGAACAGCTTATAACTTACTGTTGTATTTCAAAGATAAGCGTATAATCTAGATGCCTAGAAGTAAGGGCATATATTACAGATGAAAGAAGGAACATAAAACACTGATGTAAAGGAAGATCTGGTAAGAATAGAAAAAAAGAGGGACTTTGTTTTTCCAACCAAAACATTTGTTCCTTTTCTCCACAAAGTCGCGGAGTTGAGAAAGATAGCTGGAATGCAGATGAGATGCTGCATCACACTTACATAACTATCCGATGATGTGCTCTGGCCCCATACCAGTGGGGTTTTCCCACCTCTATCCCCTTCCATAAACACTTGTGAACTGCAGCAGAGCTTCTAGTGTCGTCCTAATTCTTCAATGAATATCACAAGAAAGGGATTTCCGGGATGTTAAAAAAAACAAAAACAAAAACAAAAACAACCAAAAACAGAATATTACACTAACATATTTCACAGGTAGGAGAAGACTACTGACACTCCATATCTACTGCTTTACAAGAATTAAACAAAAAAGTAGAGGCTAGAAAATCACATTTTGAAATTTCACAATCACCAATTTGCAACAGAAACTGGAGCATAGCACTTATGCTAACAAATATGGCAGATGAATTATTACTTCAGCATGTAACTGCAGATGGATACTCCTTGATTTTTGCTTAATCGTTACTCAATAATGAACACTATAAAATGAAAGGTGACTTATTGTGAACCAAAATCACAAGAAGAAACTCTCCAAGATCAATCTGCAATGAGTTCCTATTCCAATAAGCCATAAAGAGCAGTAAAGGGCAATATTCATTTAACATAATAAGAATCCCAATGACAAGGTATCAGGTATTTATACTTCTCTCAAGACCTTTCTTCCCCACCTAACAAAGGCACTTGACACGTACTGAAATGGACAGTTAATTCAGGTACTGCCCTGGGCAACTGTTACCATCCCCATATTAGATGAAGTGGCAATTAAGTTCAAATTAATTCTTCTGAATCAGCCTGAAATACACATGAACGTATCATAAGTTCTCTATTTTTGGCAGATGATATAACCAAAGAAGAAAATATAATGCTGGTGTCCACAATGGGTTGGCTGACTTGAACAGTCCAGGATCTTCTCTGAACAATATTCCTTGATGACTGTGGAATTTGTGAACAATGATAGGGAATTTAACCTGGCATACAATTTTAGGTATTAATGTTCACTCCTCTTCTTGTCTTTTCTTACTTTTTTGTTCTTTCCCAAAGCCTTAGATGATTCCTCCTAAAAAAGATATAAATCAATGTAGTGTCTCTGCATTTATGTGAAGATACTGGCTTAGGAACCTTTAGTCTAACCATATAATATGTATAAGAATGAAAGCATAATTACCTCTATATGTATCATCTTTCTGTTTTACATGGCACTTTCATTTACAGTCTATTTTAACATTTCCAAAATAATCAACATCATTTATCTAATAGATTTATGCTTGAATAATTTCGGTATTATTTAATCTATTCCCACTTTCTAAAGGAAGGTAGCAAACTTTAAATAAAATAAACATGCTTATAAAATATGAAACAAAAAAGAATTCAAAGTATAAAGGCAGGCACCCTAATGCCAGGGGAGAGGGAAGGTGTCTGACACTAACAGAGAATGTTAGAATTTTATACACGTTTAAAGAATATCTAGTTGACTGTGGCATGAGCTACACAACCTTTCCTGGCCTCAATTTTAGGGAGTAAAAATTAACTGGTCTTTAAGGTTTTTATAAAACTCTGTATGAATCTATGAAATTAAGGCTCAAAGAGATGAAGTGATCTGCCCAAGGTCACACAACTAACTGGCCAGTCAGATTGTTGTGACTAGAAACGAAGTCTACAATTTCGAGTTCAAAGGTTTTTCTAATGTACCACAAACATTTTTAAGATTTTATTCATTTATTAGAGAGAGAGAAAGAACACAAGCATTGGGAAGGGGCAGAGGGAGAGGGAGAAGCAGGCTTCCTGCTGAGCAGGGAGCCCAACGTGGGGCTTGGTCCCAGGATTCTGGGATCATGACCTGAGCCAAAGGCAGATGCTTAACAGACTAAGCCACTCAGGCACCCCTCAAACATTCTGACTCATTCTTGGGTTTTCTTTTTTTTTTTTTCCTCATAGGCAGCAGTGAGAATCTCTCTATATAATCTCAGTAAGGACTCACCGGTGAATTTGTGTAGTTCCTCTCCACTAGTATATTTCTGGCACAGTTGTTGATATGTTTAAAGCGATCTGGTCCTAGTAGGATTCCTCCATACCAGCGTGATACTACCACCATGACATTTCTCACATTCAAAATCTGTTATTTTCAGAAGCACAATTAGATACACACAGACATGTATAACTTCAAGTTTTAAAGGAGAATGAAATAACTCATATACAAAACTGCACATGACATTTCTCTGTGACTTTAATGGCAGAACCACATGAGTGAGCAGAGTGAAACTTCTAACATTCAAGTAAGAAAATGTTAGAATGAGAAGTGAATTTAGAAATTAAACACTGCTTCACAGTGTCTTTGAATCCCACATTTTGTAGCAACCAGATAGAGTAAAGGGAAGATCATGCAAGTAGGGTTCTAGTTCTTCATTAATTCAACCCAAATAGCTCAGTTTAAGCAACCTTTTGCCCCTAGGCCAAACAACAACTAACACCTGTTTCTGAACAAACCACTGGAAAGAACTGGGGCAGCATGAGTAATTGCTGGTGCCTATCAGCAAGGTCTTCCTCAGTCTGATATCTGTCAAATGCTGCTTTAACATGAAGCCCACCACTCTAAGGGCTTGACCACACAGAGTTCCTTCCTATCAAGGGAACGGCCTGGTTAGAAAACAAACCTCCACATACAGTAACAGAAGAAACTATAACAGCTATCTTAGGAAAAAAAAAAGAAACAATCCATTCTTAAAATTAATGGACAATCAATCACCACCATACAGATGAAGAGAATCCAGCAGCATGAAAGAGAAAGGACAAGGTAAACAAACTAAAATGAACCAGGAAAAATTTAAGGGGGAGAACATCTAATTAGCATACTCTGAGAAATTTTAGAAGATATTGCATCCATAAAGTCAAAACAGTATATTATAAAAAAGGAAAAATAGAGACAAACTCTTTTTTTCTTTTTTTTTTAAGTTTATTTATTTAAGTAATCTCTACATCCAACATGGGGCTTGAACCCATGACCCTAACATCAAGATTTGCAGGCTTTTCTGACTGAGCCAGCCAAGTGCCCAAGAGGAATGAATTCTTAAAACTTAAATACATGATTGCTAAAAAAAAAAAATGTTTTTAATTCAATGGAAACCTTGGAAGACAAGCAAGAAAATGTCTCAGAACATAAGGTGATGAGATGGACAACTTAATTTTAAAAAGCAACAACTGGGTCTGTCCAGATGGTCCAATAACACCCAACTAACAGGAGGTGCACAGACACAGAACAGAGGAAACAGAGAGGACCTTGTCAAAAAACAAAAAGGAGATGCTTTTCCAGAGCTGTAGATAATCTATCATCTATGACTGACAGAGCTTCAAAGCACAGCACTTGTTATTAACCCTGTGCTTTCTGCCCCATATCGTGGTTAAAAGTCTTTCTCAATCAGTGTTTAAAAATTAACTACTAATTAACACAAATCTATTTCATGTTATATAGCCTAACTGATTTACTTATTCTTATATGGTGCTCTGTTTCACTGAAAAATTTTATGGCTCAGAAAACAGGACGAACAGGGTTTAACTTACACTTACCTCCATGAGATGGAGAAGACGCCCACCAGCTGCTGTCTCCCCATCATCCTCACAGTCCTGTAAGAAGGTCTGTTTATCCTCACAATATATTCTAGAAATACACAGAACAGTGTTACACTTTAAAAGCCGAAAATATTGCACTAAGAGTTACACCTTCATGCTTATTGCAATCAATTTACTTCCAAAATCAGCATATTTGTTAAAAAAAAATTTCTTCTTGAACTATACATTAGACATATTTCCACTGATGATTCATTATCTGGTATGGTTCATTGTCTGTATTTGGGAAAGGCAGGAATCAAGGATGCCTCCTTTAAATCAGAAATGCTACTATTATATATCTGACACTTCATTTAACTTTGAAAAGCTATAAGGTTATAGACAGTAGTCACTGAAAAACATTGCTAGAATTTACTGTATAGAGAAACCTTATACATAGTAGGCACCATGAAATGATACACAAGAAATAAGTGGCTTACTCCTTTCTTCAAAGAACCTTAGAGCTAGTAAAAGAGACAAAAAGTACATTAAAAAAATGGAGGTGATAAAAGCAACATAAATGAACATTTTATACTTTCCTCGTGTTTTATTCTAGCCATCAAACCTTTCTCTATTCTCCCTATTCTAAGAATTATAAGATTTATTTTCTCTATAACTTTTTCCCTGGTTGGCTGGTTGTATCAGAAATAAATCATGGTATTTTTACCTATTCAAATTATCTAGAAAAGTTAGCATTTGGAATAATAACATAGGGCTACACTGTAGCAGAATAAGCATGGTAATTAAGTGTGTAATATAAAAAGAAAACAGTGCCAGTTAAGGTATGTCATCTAGATTTCTTAGGCTCCTACAAATGACACCATGTAGGATGAGGCAAATGCATGAAAAATATCTTTCCAGCTGTGGCTCTCAAGCCAGGTTCTACCATATCTATAAGCCTAAGTCAATTATAGCAATCACATTAATGTATTTATTATATATTCATATTTATCACAGCAATCATATTCATTGACTCATTCATCTTTCAATCCAACTTTCCATTCATTCACTCAATAAATATTTACTGCTTCAACTGCTATGATGAGGCTCTGTTATTATTTAGAGTTGACCTCATTCCAAGAAAACAAAGTACTATTAGGCAACATTTTATATGGCAAATTTAAGGCAAAAAGGAGTCAGCAGTTGGTTTATATTAGGACTATAATTATATCTAACACTATAATTCTATGGAACCAATGAAGAAAGTCTGAGTCATAAATCAGTACTCTTAGGTTTTTAAAAAGTGAAACATCATGGACATTTTCACTTTTTCCGGGCAGACAATGATGCAGTATCCCACAGCTGTGTGTGCCAGTAGGCTGAAGAGTGCTCCATAACTCAAGAGCAGGAACACAGCACCAGAAGCAGGAAGTAATCTTAAAAGGATCCTAAGCATTCAAATACACGACACAAAGTCCACGCAACAAATAAAAGTCCTTTATTTTACTTCCAGTGAGGTTCCTTCAAGCATCCACTTTGTGCCTGTTTAGTCTTAAGTGACACACAATTCTGACAAGCTCAGCTCTTTCATTCTCAAGTGTAAACTATAAAGGAGTCAAGTGGAGGGGCTACATAACTACATGTAGTTCTGCTGAAATTTGTGAGAGGTGACAACTGATCACCTATTAATAAGCAAAACTATAAAAATACTCACAGGTACTTAAAAATCCAAAAATCTGGGGCCTGAAATAGAATATCTGGCATATTATCTAACTTTACAATAACTTAAGATCAACATCATAGCCATCAATTGTTGAAGATACAGCTGCACAACCAAAGATTTGTATAAAACCTTAGTATTCAAAACTAAAAGGCATATAGTAAAAGCAGCACACTTAATTCATGGCTAATGGGAGCATAAATTGGTTTAAAAGAAAAACTCTAGAAAAAATTTGGCAGTGTGTATCCAGAGCTTCAAAAACGTTCAAACTTCTTGGTAATTCTATTTCTAGGAATCTATTCTTTCTTCTTTTTAAATTACACCCTCATTTCATTTCAAAAAAGAATGTGAAGTAACCAGAACCTATTCTGAGTTAGTAATCTAAACTGAATACAAAAGGTGTTCATAGAATGATTTTTACACTACAGTGAAAAATATGAAAAACTGACCAAAAAGTAAATGGTTAAATAAATGGTAGAGAGCCTCAAGGAAACATTACACAACCATTACGCTACCATTTATAAAGCAATTTTAACAACATGGAAGAAATGGGATACTAGGGTAGTGCATTGAAAAAATAAACGCTGCACAGAAGACAAAAAAAAAGTATCACTTTATTATGAAAATATATCAAATTATAATCAGTTACATTTAATGGCAGAAAATGGCTGATTTCCCCAGCAATTCTCTTTTTTTCTTTTCTGCAGCTTCCAAATATTCTACATATGATCATTAGTTTTATAAAGGAAAAAAGAACCCACATTATAGTTGGTCTCTAAAAATCATGCATTATTTTCCCCCATTTTTTACAAATGGAACATTCCTAAAATTGTGATCACTCACCGGTATGCATAGATGTTGTGGGTGGCACTAGCTATTTTCTTATTCTCATACAATTTGGCAAGAACCATTTTCACCTTAAAAACAGCAGTAATATAAATAAACTAATGTATACTTTGTTCTATAAATAAACGCTAGAAAAATATCTTAAAACATATTGATATAAATACTGTTATTCTGAAATAGTAATTTAAAGAATCTACTACACTCTGAAAAAGCCATTTCCAAGGTTTTCTCCTCATTTTAGGGGCAGAAACTGGTACTCTTATTTAGTATAAAAATATTAGTATAAAAATATTAGGTATAAAAATATTATACCAAATAAGAGTAAATAAGTAATAAAAGTAAAAAAAGTAAGTAAGTAATGAGTAAAAAAAATTTTTTTTTTTTCTCTTTCAAAGCCACAGGCAAGGCTTTATTGGGGCTTATAGCTAGAGCTGAAGTGCTGATGGAGAGTGGTCAGGCTGGCTTCCAGACCTAGTGTTTTTGAGCACCAAATATGAAAAAGTATTTGAACACTAAACATGTCTAAGGTTGGATGGGATGCCTGGGGGGCTCAGGGGTTGGGCCTCTGCCTTTGGCTCAGGGCGTGATCCTGGAGTCCTAGGATCGAGTCATTGGGCTCCCTGCATGGAGCCTGCTTCTCCCTCTGCCTATGTCTCTTCTCTGCCTCTCTCTGTGTGTCTCTCACGAATAAATAAATAAAATCTTTTAAAAAAAATAAGGTACTTATATATGAAATTTTTTTCTCCACGTTAAGAATTTTAAATGTAAATATGACCATTTTTTAAAATGAGCTCTGAAAATTTACCACATTTATGTATCCTTTGTGACAGATACAAAATAATGGTATGTTCCAAATGTAAGACCAAAACTCTCTGGGAGTCCTATAAGGTTTATACGGGTGGTAACATAACCAGCTCCTGAAAGACCAGTAGTGATCTCTTTTGCATCAAAAGGGAAGAAAAGGGTGGCAGAAGCCATTCCATTCAGAGGAAACTTCATGTGCAAATCTATCAGATTTAGCAAATAAAACATAAAGGATGCTCAGTTAGGTAAATTTAAAAAAAAATCACAATTTTTTTTTTATTAGTATGTCCCATACAATAATGTTTATTTGAAATTCCAATTTAACTAGGTATCTTGTATTTTATCTGGTAACCCTACCAGGGACATAAAGGAGAAAGGTTCTGGAAGTGACCAAGAGTTTTATATACAAACTATTTAGAGTATGAATGAGAAGACAAAAGACTTTTCATCAGGAATGAAAAA
Organism: Vulpes lagopus; assembly: GCF_018345385.1. NCBI lineage: Eukaryota > Metazoa > Chordata > Mammalia > Carnivora > Canidae > Vulpes > Vulpes lagopus. The sequence goes on along the minus strand of NC_054824.1, from coordinate 122,143,911 downwards.
GCAAGGGTCCTATCACAAAAGGATGAATGAGAAGTTATATACAAACTATCACAAAAGGATGAATGAGAAGTTATATACAAACTATTTAGAGTATGAATGAGAAGACAAAAGACTTTTCATCAGGAATGAAAAAGCAAGGGTCCTATCACAAAAGGCCTCATATAATGAGTTTAGGGGTTTTTTGGTAGACATTGGAAATAAGCAAAGACTGGGGGCTGGGGGACAGTGACACACGGCCAGACTTTCAGAAAGGTAACTGGCAGAGGGTAAGGAAGAAATCCTGGATGTAGGGAAGACTGAGCTATAGCCATGGAGAGCAATTTGAATCAGAAACTATGCAATCTTGTGTTTATCATTTTTTAATCATTCAGGTTCTCAGATTCCTACTCAGTAAAGTACACAATGACCTGTAAGATTAATTTTAGCTCTCACAAGTTATGATCCTCTAAGTCCAAGTGACTATAATCAGAAAAAGAAAGAGGATTCAGGATGATCAGATTCAGAACAGAATGTCTAATGAGGACCTTGGCAACAAAATTATGGGCAACACCCCAGGACAAAACAGGGTTGCTGAAAGAGCCAGAAGCCTACACCAAAAGCTGTTATGTTGACCACAAGTCGATGCAGAGAATAATTTCCTCTTCTAGAGACCAGAAGAGAGTAAAAGGTCAGCCTGGTACAAAGAACTGTCTGTATCTCTGGAGGTCAGGGCTTCAAGAGAGCTTAGAGTAGAGGAGCTGCAGAGACTAAAGGGAAGAGACTAATGATTAAAACCTATGCTAAATTAACGAGACTTTTTTGTTGTTAATTTAACTTTATAGGTTACTACAGTTTGTGACTGAAAAGTCTCCCATTTGATATCCCTGGGTAGGAGCCAGGTCACCTAAGGTCAGGAGGCATAAAGAAAAAAGAATTCAGGTCGGGAAGGTCAGCCAGTCTGTCCACTGTCCCCTTCCTGGGCATCAATGGAACCCACTTGGTTTTGCAGAATTCCCACACAATAGGACAAATAATTCTTTTTAATAAGCTATTAAGCAGCATAATTTTCTACCCAACGGATTTTTCTTGTGTGTAAATCCATTACGGTATTAAGCCCTAATTAGAATTTAGATACAATTTTGAAAGCAGTTGACAAATAGAAACAAAAAAAATCTTCCACAATTCATAGTAATTTGGGGGTAGGAAAATAAGCAAATATTTTCATCTTACGTGAAAATTAAACACAACATAAGGATATTATTGTAAAACCATTTACTTGAATTACTTTGGTAAACCAACATCAAAGTGAGCTGGACATAATAACTACCTGTTTGGGGCAAACTACTGGAGCCAAGTGCGCCTGAAAAGTACTTCTTCGGTCTGTAATAGGAATGCCATGATCAATCGGAGGTAATTCTTCTATTTCTATAAATTTAAAGAATTGTATTACTTTTATCTTTAAAATTCATACATTTGAACACTGAAAAATTGACAATGGTGTGGATGGAGGGTGGGAAAGAGACGTAAATTATATGACAAATCAACCCAAACAGCCATTAGTAGTTGTCTATTAAAATTAAATTATAATTTTAAGCAAAAAGTTTCCAAACAGACTGTAAATAAGATTAAACTACTTGATTTAGAAAGGATTTTCACCTGCCAAGGTTACCCAGTAGTAGGTTGGGACTGAAATCCTGAGCTGTTACAGTAGTATAAATTGTACAATAACTAAATTTGAGGAGTATAAAAGATCCTGAGACCAAAAAGATTGTCAGCTGCTAATATACCACAATTTATTTATCCATTCTGTTGATGGACTTCTAGGGTGGGAAACCTAAGACTTTATTTTGTATAGCTGAAAGGTAGTATCTTCTTCTTAATAAAACTGTTCCTACTTTATAGGATTGAATATACTAATGATATACCAAATTGGTACTCCAAGGAGTATCATGATTTCGAGTTATTTTGCCTCTTAAACAAGTTTAAGACACTAATTTACTCTTCTCTCTGTTGAGAAACTTAGCAAACATCTGGCTGCTACATCTGCTCCATTTAGGATCTAAAGTTATTCAGGAAAAAGAATTAAAATTGTTTCCTACTTCTATTCACCGATCTGTTGAATCTTACCAAGTCAGCTTGCCTTACAATTAATGAACTATTTCAACTAACAGATATAAAAATATTTCTAGACAGCTTTAAACAAATTGTCAAAACTTACTTCACTGGCTTATGGCAGGATTAGGACAAGAAACCAGGATTATGCAGGACTTTTGCCTTCCTCCTAAAAGTTTCCTCTTCTTGTACGAACTGACCACTGTACTAGGGCAGTACTGAGGTCAATAGGAATCAGATACTATTGATTGTGACTATGATATTCACTCTTTTTCTTTTAATAGTGGATCCTGTTTCCCAAAAGAAATCATATGCCAAATTCACAAATATATAAAGGAATAAAATGTGAGACTGAAGCAGAGGTGGGGGTCCTGGGTCTTCTCACTCACTCTTTCTCTTCCTATGTATCCCCTTGTACTAGTCCTGAAATATTATGCAAGAACTTTAAAACTTCATAGTACTACTTAAAGACTACAGTGTTGGGGCACCTGGGCAGCTTAGCCAGTTAAGTGTCTGATGGGCTCAGGTCATGACCTCACGGTTCTGAGATAAACTCCCGCATCCCTCTCCTCTGCCCTTCCCCCGGCTCACATGTGCATGCTCTCTCTCAAATAAATTAATTAAATTAAAATTCTTAAAAAATAAATGATAGATAGATAGATAGACAGACAGACAGATAGGGTGCTTGGGTGGCTCAGTCTGTTAATTATCTGCCTTCACTTCAGGTCACCATCTCAGGGTACTGGGATCGAGACCTGCATTGAGCTCCCTGCTCCATGGGGAGTCTGTTTCTTCCCCTACCCCTAGCCCTATTCATATACTCTCTCTCTCAAATAAATAAATAACATCTTTAAAAAATAAAAAAAGAATTAATTAAAATAAAAAGCTATTATATAATACATAGGAAACTCTTTACCTTCAAAAAGAATGAATGTTCTTTCTGGTATATCATGGTTTTGTAAAAGACTTGAGAAAATGGACACTATTATTCAAAATTTTAAGATACTAAAATGGAAGACACTTTCTGATCGCAACATAGAGCTGATTTATCACATCAATCTATTCACAAGCTGAGAACTTCTAGATTATAGAACAAATTTGCTTAAGCAAAAATTGAAATCTTTTTTTAAATATAGTTAATTTAATTTAACTTAACTTAATCTAAAGGCAGGTGCTTGGGACACCTGGGTGGCTCAGTGGTTGAGCATCTGTCTTTGGCCCAGGGCATGATCCTGGGGTCCGGGAGCCTACTTCTCCCTCTGCCTATGTCTCTGCCTCTCTCTGTGTCTCTCATGAATAAATAAATTAAATATAAATAAATAAATAAAGGCAGATAGTTAACCAACTGAGCCACACAGGTGTCCCAACAAAAACTAAAATCTTAAAGGCATTTTACTAGGTTTAATTCAGTGGCTGTATTTTCAATCATTATATTTATTTTTATATTTGTGAGCACAGACTAAAATTTAACTCTGAGATATCAAGAGACAGCTGAGGATTTCAAAATATAAATATAAAATATAAAAACAGGATGTGAATTGAAAACATTAACACATATTTTCTTAGTTTCAGTTTCTCCCATCATTAATTCAAAACTCTAAAAAGTCATCCAAAAAGAAAAAAAAGGTGAGGCGTGAAGAAACTGCTATTTTTTCCTCACTGTTCTGACAGACCAAACATGGCCAAACACCAAAATGGCCAGCAGGCATGAAAAAAATAACTCAATTCTCTGCAAGCTAAAAACTATTTCTTAACATGTGAGAGTTTACTACATTTCTATATCATTTCAAAATTAATACATAATACTATCTCACTATCTTCAAAAGAGACTAATTAGTATTATAATTATAATTATAATAATTATACCTGTTCGATTTTCAGTGATACCAAAATCCAATGCTTTCGCAGGAATTTCTGGTTGACAGGCTAAAATAAGATCATCTTCACAGTCTACATCTTCCTCTTCGGTTTTCTTCTTTACATCGGGGCCTATTTGTATATGAGATATTATCAGTGAACTCTGAGGAGAATAAGGAATTCCACTTAAAAACTTGTTGGTCTTGGTCTCTAAATACCATTCTTCAATAGAAGGAACCAGGACTTTAATGAGAAGTAGTTGATTCCAAGGTTGGAGCAAGGAAAAGAAAAGATGAGCCTGGAACTCCTTATGATTCCAGAGAGTAAAGAAATGTTTCAAAAAAAAAAAAAAAAAAAAAAAAAAAGGAGAGGTGAGCTTATAAAAAAAAACAAAAAAAAAAACACAGGAGTTACCTGAAAGAGCTCCTAAAGGCAAAACCTAGAATAATTCGAGCAACCAAATAATGATAGTATGGAATTTTACTCCATGGAATAAAATAATATACATGAGTTCATACTGATATAAATAAATAAGCAAAAAATAAAGAAGAGACAACTCTTCCTCACAAAAGAATTCCAATTCAATGAAGAAGAAGAAAATGTAAATCATTAGGCAAACACCACACTAATAAACATTGCTGACAAGACATACTAACGGACACTAAAATTAGTGTGTGGCACTTTAAGGACCAGGATATTAGGATAGCCTCAATGTATCTCCCTCCATGTCCTTATCAACCACAAAAGGAAAGATAATAAATATCATGGTTAATTTTATATGTCAACTTGGCTAGCCCATAGTACCCAGATATTTATTTGGTCAAACACTATTCTAAATGTTTCTGGAAAGGTATTTCTTGGGTAAAATTCACATTCAAATCAGTTAACTCTGAGTAGAGCAGACTGCCCTCCACAATGTGAGAGAGCCTCATCCAGTTAAGGTCTCAATAGAAGAAGGACCAACCTCTCCAGAGCAGTTATACTACTCTGCAGGGAGTAGGGAGCCAGTAGGGAGCCAGTAAGGAGCCAGCAGGGAGCCAGCCTTCAGACTGGAGCTGCAGCATTAATTCTTCCCTGGTCTCTAGCCTGCCAAAACTATCTTGCCGATTTTGGATTTGCCAGCCAGCCTCTACAAACTCATGAGCCAATTCCTTAAAATAAATCAATCTCTCTCTCCTTCTCTTCCTAACCTCTCCCTCCCCTTTTTTGTATGTATCTCTCCTTCTCTGTCTTTATAAATACACAAACACACACACACACACACACACACACACACACACACACACCCTTTTGATTCTCTGGAGAGCCCTGATTAGTACTGTAACTTTACACTGGAGACATGTGGGAGATACCACCTTAACCAAAGAATCAAGGTAAACATCACAAATAATAAAGCATATTGATACCACAAGTTCCTTAATATATGCATATGCTCTGTAAGGACACAATACCATTTTTGTGGTATTCTTGACAAAATGCCTAATCCCACTGCAGTTGCAAGAAAACAATGGACAGACCCAAACTGAGGGATATTCCACAAAATAATCAGTACTCTTCCCAAGTGTCAGGTCATAAGAAGTCATAAAAGTCAAGGAAAGACTGAGAAACTATTTATAGACTAGAAGAGAGTAAGGAGAAATAACAGCAAAATGCAATGTAGAATCCTGGACAGCATCCTATAAAAGCAGAAAGCATTAGTGGAAAAATAAGTGAAAGTCAAATAAACTCTTTAGTTTGGTTAATATTATACCAATGTTAGTTTCCTATTCTTGGTAATTATACTGTAGTTATGTAAGGTGTTACTAAGGGAAGCAAAGGAGGGATATAAAAGAGTTCTTTGTACTATTTTTGCAACTTTTCTGTAAGTCTAAAATCAGTTCAGAATATTTTTAAAATTGTAAATAGTTGTATTTAATCACTTTAAAACTGAATATTTCTTTGGTAGAAAAATAACTATGAAGTAATAAATTTGTACTGAAGATTAACAGTAAAATGAAAATAAATTAGGTGTCCAGTGGGTGTCCTGGAATGGAAAATTCTCATGAGATATCTTCATCACTAGCTTGTAGCTAGTATTAGTTTTTCAGAACCACAAATCCTTCCATTTTAGTATGAAGTCTACAAAAACAGATCTGATAAGAAAAATTCCAAGCGAAATTTCTACAAAGTAAAAATTATAAATTGTACAACAAAAATCAATAACTCTTTAAGATTTGAAGAGTAGATAAAGTATATTGTGGATAATAGATGGAAAAGGGGAAAATGTCATTTTTAAGATCTATAATTTAAAAAATTTCCTGAGAGTTAAGTGATCCCAAAGTTTTGGGAGTCCTAAATTTCTACTGGTATACATTCCATTTTTGCAATTATCCTACACTCCAGAATGGTAGATTGGCAAAAACCAATTCTGTTTTGAGACCACTTTTCCAACTGATGTTCTGAAATGCTACAAAATCAGAACATGGATCATGAAAGTTAAGGAAAATACTTCAAAAAAGATTGACACACGGACAGAACACCTTCATACCATTTATCTCTCAGATATTAATGGAAGCAGTAAAAAAACTGCTTCTATAGAAAAATAGTAAAGTGCTCCGAAAAAGTATATCCTACTATCAACTTTAAATGTATACTGATTTTGCTAAGGGAGTCCCAAATAGTTTGTTTTTAAAAAATCTCTTTCCCAGATTGAAAATAATTCCATTAGAGGTAACAATGAAATATTAGAAATTTCCACATTGTCATATAATGATTCAATAAAAGAATAATAGGGCAAAATACTGATTTTCAAATATCTTGAAATTAGATAGTAGTAGTGGTGTACAGCTTTGGAATATACTAAAAATAACTGAATTAAAGATTTTTAAAGGATGAATAATTATGGTATGTTAATTACATCTCAATTTAAAACTACATTTTCAAAGTAAATTTTTATATCCTAAATATCACTTCAGTGTATGTTCCAAAGCTCTTTTTCTATAAACACTTCACTCATTTGAAGCTAATGTCTAATTTATGCACTCCAATAATTCAAGAAGAATGTTACACGGTTCATGTTACCTTAATAGTCAAAGAAAGTAGAACTTTAGACCCAAGTTCTTTAATCATAAAATCTACTTCTGTAAGGGTATGACGTAAAAACCAGAGGCTAAAACCATATAGAAAGAAATAACCATAATTACATGAATAAGTGAACTTTCCAGAGAAACTTGTAAAATATCACATATAAACCATAAAACAGAATAGATTTTCATTAAAAATTTTATTTAGAATATCTACATGGAAATTTAGTTACTATCAAGTTAAAAGAACATTAGTAATAGTTTTCAATCCTACCTGGTTCTGTCATCTGAGATTTTTGTATTAGAACATCTCTTATTTTCTCCACCCATAGATAAAGAATGCTTTCACCAATATTCTGTCTAAACAAAATTCAGGGGAAAAATTTGTTATTTAAAAAAAAATTCCTTCTCAAATTCAAGAAAATACAGACATATTTACAATCTAAGAAATTATATGCAATTTAGCCATGTCTTTTTAAAAAAAGAATTTATAAAAACAGATTTACTAACATTTGTTGGATGAGTATTTTATATAGATTGTTCATATCAACAACATTAAAAATTCCACCTGGCTCCAAAAATTAACATTGCTTACTTAAAATAAGCAGAGGAGCTGTAACCAAAGAAGGGAAAGAAAACTTCTGAACTTGAACTGGATGAAGTACATGGGTATAAATGCGATTTAGTTTCTGTCAGCATATATAGTTGCAATATTGATTGTTTTCTTTAACTCTTTGAACAATTTCAAACCAGTTATATGGCACATTTATCAACTGGTATAATTATTTCCACAAAGAAGAATGCAAAGCATTGGAGGAACTCCCTCAGAGAACAAACTGAAAAGACTTAAAAGATGATTAACAACGTTTTATTCACATTTTGTTTTTTTTTGTTTTTTTTTTCTTTTTTTTTGTTTTTTTTTCACATTTTGTTTTTAACAAAATATTCTGTTGCCCAAATTGATTCATTTTGGTTCCAAATAATGTCTAGTTCAGATAAATCCATCTCTAAGGGTCATTGAGAAAAAGAACATGTCGTGGTTCACGTACATGGAGTTATGTTAAATGATGACAACAGCAATAAAATAAAGGCCCCAGGTGCCTTTCAACTCTTTGGGGAATGACACTAATTTTAGCTAAGTGTCTGTTATGTGTGTTTAAAGCAACCACCATACTACTTCATAACAACACCTTACCTCCTTCCTCTGAAAGTTCCCCTTGAAACCACTATCTCTCATCATGCTACTCATCAGTACCCACCAAAGGAAACTTTCAAAACAAGCATACAGAAAAAAACAATATTGTTCTCAAATAATTATGTAGCCTCAAATTCTGCCCATCTCACCCTTAACTCCTTAGGCTAAACAATCCCCCGTGGGATCTAGTTACCTAAGATTCTTAGAGAGAGGAAAAGTCAACTTAAAAAGGTTTTAAAAATCTGAGAATGTTGGTTGAAGTTCTTTTAAACAATTTTCACTTCTAACCTTTCTTCTCAATAAGATTTAGAGGTATAGAAGGAAAAGTAAAACGTACTGAGTATATACAAAGCCTAAAGTTCATCATATGTGTCAACACATTTAATGCTCATAATTACCTAATGAAGTATTATTTCCCCATTTTACAAGTGAGAAAAAACTAGACCTAGAGAGATCAATTAACTTGTCTAAGTGTTTAGAAGCCCAGAGCCAGATGTGGATGCAGACTTACTCCAAAGTTCAACTGGCCCACTGCATTCTACTCTCCTATCAAGCAGCTGTGACCGGAAAGTAAGCCGTTGAACTCTGAGTCTGCTTCCTCATCTATAAAATAGAGACTTAAAGCATCTCATGTTACTTTACAGAAGCAGTTTATTTTCAAGAGAATCTTAATTCATTCAATATAACTTCAAGGGCCTCATCTCCACACCAGCCCTAAGGATATAATAGTCAATGAGAAAACTAGGTCCCTCATCTCAGTGTTTGTGATCATTATCCTTTAAAATTTATTGTTTCTAATTTATGTTTTTGTATGTAGTTTTCTCCATTTCCTAATCTCATTCTATTGACTTGTGCCCATCACCATCACCAAAAATAGTAATACTAGTATCTAGTGTTTATCTAGTGCAAACACTTACTATACAGAAGACAAGTAGAAAACACTTTGTTAGCTCACTTAATCCTCAAGCCACACTTTGAGGCAGGCAAATTATCCCTTGGTGAATATACATTCACATTCAGATTTGTTGTTGGGGAGGTGGGGGGAGCCGTGAAAACACCATGGAAGAATTTTCACAAGTAATAAATAACTTTTCCAAATAATAAAGAAGAAATTAAACCTAAACTCCAAATCTCCTCTCCACTGGTCCACGGCTTCCTGCAGAAAAATGTACAACAGCATTTCTGCCCAACATCAATTACTGAAACACTTCCTTCTTCTCGAGCATTTAACAAGACTTACTGAAATCCAGTGTAAAGAAGTTGTAGTGGATGTTAAAGGTTTCCTGAAGAAAATGAAAATTACTCTTTCCCTTGGAGCCCCAAATTCTATCACTAATGAGTTGGGCGGGGGGGTGGTTGTTTTATTTGTTGTTATTACTGCTGCATTTGTGTTTTCTCTTATAGGAAGAAACTGTTTTTTTCTTTGTTCTCAGATTTTAACTGTTCACTCTAGGATTTGGTGGTTTTCAGACTTTTGCCATTGCTGTAATGAAATCTCTTACAGAACCAGGAACTAAAACAGACAAAAGCGGAGAGTCCTCCTTCCTGTGCCTATCTATCTCATACCCTGCCCACAATGGGTCCTGGAAGAAGTCTGCTGAATCCTAAGGACTATGGCACAAAATTTAAAAATGACTCATTATAGAGATTCTGCACTCTTATTTATGAAATTAAATTACAGTAAATAGCTAAATAGAAAATGTCTAGGACAAAATTTGTTCCAAATTGAATGGAAGACCAACTTGGATTAAAAATAGATTTTAGAAGAGATATTTCATGAGTAACTATACTTAAATGACTATTATCCAATCCAGAACAAAACAAAGCTAAGTTATTTGTGACTCTACCTTTACTTGTGGCTCTAATTTTTATATCTTTAATTTTCTAATATTTATATTTGTTGATTTAAGGATAAAGCTACTAAAATATACTACTACGTTGTATGAACCTAGACAAAATCATTCAACCTGTCTGACTTTCCATCATCTCATTTTCAAAATGAAAAAATTGGATGAGATGATTCTTTTAATAACAAAAATAGGAGTTGCTATTAAATGGTGTTAATGTACATTACATGGATTATATCATTTAATCCTCACAATATTATTCTATCATCATCATTTTACAGATGAGAAATCAAACGGATTTGAAAACATCACATTATTTCAAAAACTGATTCAGAAGCCTGACCAAGACAGCCTAATCTCAGCTTTGCTAAACTTCAGATTGGTAGAACTTCCTGACTCTAGGCTCTGACTTTGTGTATTTTCTTTAGAAAACTTACTATCATAAATTTTTCCTTTGCTCCTTTGGAGCACATGGATATCTTTTTATAAGACTTTTATCAGTTTTATAACCTAGGAATGTCTTCCTCAAGGACCTGGGAACCATCCTTTTGAATTGTAATCATCAAGGAAGACAGCATCCCTTCTCCCAGTCTCTGTGGGAGTAGAGGAGTCTAACTGCCGATAAGCAACAATTAGCAAATACAGTTGGCCTAACCACAGAGAAACACATTTGCAACTCAAGAAATAACTTACTGTAAAAAAAAGAAATAACTTACTGTGCTTACATAGGTCACTGACTGACCTTCCCTCAACATCCTCATCACAGCCCTTATAAATTCTTCTGTTAAAGAAGAATGAAAACTGGTGCAGCCACTGTGCAAAACAGTATGGAGGTCCCTCAAAAAATTAAAAGTAAAACTACCCTGCAATCCAGGAATTGCACTACTGTGCACTTACCCAAAGGATATGAAGACACTACTATCCTTTCAAATTAAAGGATATATGTACCCTTATGTTTACTGTGGCATCATTTACAAGAGCCAAACTATGGAAGCAACAGAAGTGTCTATCAATAGGTGAATGGATAAGGAAAATGTGGTTTACATATACAATGGAAAATTATTTCACCATAAAAAAGAATGAAATCTTGCCATTTGCAACAACATGGATGGACCTAGGTTGTATAGTGCTAATCAAAAGAAGCCAGGGCAGCCCCGGTGGTTTAGCGGTTTAGCGCTAAAGGTATGATAAGCCGCCTTCAGCCCAGGGCATGATCCTGGAGACCTGGGATCGAGTCCCACGTCAGGCTCCCCGCATGGAGCCTGCTTTTCCCTCTGCCTGTGTCTCTGCCCCTTTCCCTCTCTATCTCTCTCTGTGTCTCTAATAAATAAATAAAATCTTCAGAAAACAAAAAAAAAAAAAGAAGCCAGTTAGAGACAAATACCATACGATTTCACTTATACGTAGAATTTAAGAAACAAAATAAATGAATAAAGGGAAATAAAAGAGGAATCAAAAAACAGTCTCCTAACTATAGAGAACAAACAGATGGCTACTAGAGAGATGGATGGACGGATGGGTAAAACAGGTGAAGGGGATTAAGAGTACACATAACTTGACGAACACTGAGTAATACATGGAAGTGTTGAATCACTGTATTATATGTCTGAAACTAATATAATATTCTATGTTAACTACACTGGAATTAAAATTTTAAAAATTCTCCTGGCAAGGGAAACAAAAGCAAAAATAAACTACTGGGACTACATCAAAATAAAAAGCTTCTACATAGCAAAGGAACAGTCAACAAAACTAAAAGGCAACCTATGTACGGTAGAAGATTTGCAAATGACATATCTGACAAAGGGTTAATATCCAAAATATATAAAGAATTTATAAAACTCAATATCCCTAAATAAATAATCCAATTTAAAAACGGGCAGAAGACATGAACAAGTACTTCTCCAAAGAAGACATTCAGATGTCAACACCAGACACATGAAAAGACGTTCAATAGCACTCAGCATTACAAAAATGCAAATCAAAACTACAAAAAGATTATCACTTGGGCAGCCCTGGTGGCTCAGCGGTTTAGCACCGCCTTCAGCCCAGGGCGTGATCCTGGAGAGCCAGGATCGAGTCCCGCATCGGGCTTCCTGCATGAAGCCTGCTTCTCCCTCGGCCTGTGTCTCTGCCCCTCTCTCTCTCTTTCTCTCTCTCATGAATAAATAAATAAAATATTTTTTAAAAAAGGATTATCAACCTTACAATAAATAAAATCTTTAAAAAAAAAAAAAAGATTATCACCTTACAGGTCAGAATGGCTAAAATCAAGAATACAAGAAACAAGTGTTGGTGAGGATATAAAGAAAAAGGAACACTCCTGCCCTCTTGGTAATGCAAATGGATGCAGCCACTGTGGAAAACAGTATGGAGGGTAGCCCGGGTGGCTCAGTGGTTTAGCGCTGCTTTCAGCCCAGGGCCTGATCCTGGAGACCCGGGATCAAGTCCTACGTCAGGCTCCCTGTATGGAGCCTGCTTCTCCCTCTGCCTGTGTCTCTGCCTTTCTCTCCCTCTGTGTCTCTCATGAATAAATAAATAAAATCTTTAAAAAAATAAAATAAAATAGTATGGAATTTCCTCATAAAGTTAAAAATAGAACTACCCTATGATCCAGTAATCACACTACTGGGTCTTTACCCAAAAAATTCAAAAACACTAATTTAGAGGGATACATGTACTCCTATGTTCATAGCAGCATTATTTACAATTGCCAAATTATGAAAGCAACCCAAGTGTATAAAGACAATGGGATAGGTAGATATAAATATAGATACAGGTATTTCCCCACTTACCAAAAGTTTGCATTATGCCAGTGCACTTTTACAAATGACCTATATTAGCAGCTGTTTTCACTAACCAAAAAAGCCTGAAGAGGATTTTCACTTTCACAAAAACAGCCAAAGACCTATACCAAACTTAGGTCTTTCACAAAAGTGAAGTGGTGTAACTTGAACATTCAGAAAGTGAGGGGTACTTTGTGTCATTTTGGCATTTGAAAGGGTTCATAGGGACACTCCACTTAGGCAGTGGAAAAAAATCTGTACTATAAAAAAAAGTTAATCTGTTTTCTTTTCTCTTAAACAACAGCAGTTAGTATGATGTTTGAGGTATTTTAAAATCTGTCATTTATCTTTTGTTTTATTAACATAATTATTTTCATATATTCAAAATATCCATATAAAATATTTCACTAAAAATAAGGTATGATAAGCCAACTAATCTATATCAATCATCAAATCCTAGTTTATATTCTTCAGTATTTAGCTGGTCATTCTTCATCATCCATTTTCCTGTTACTTTCATAAAAAGGCCTCCACCATCTCCCTGCTGAGATACAGACTGCTCTCCCTCTGGTGGCCCTTCCCTCAAACTCTTCAAGGCCCATCTCTCACACTGCCATACAAATCTGATTACATCACTCCTTATGCAAAATGCCTAGAGCCTACAAAATAATGCCCAAACTTCTTTCCCAACTTGCAGATTCTTTCTACTTATCCCTACCTAATCTATATACCTGGCATCTTCAACTATTTCCTAAACTCTGAAGATTGCTTCACACCCACATAATTTGCCCATGCAATTCCTTCTACCAGAAGAACTCTCCCCATTTGATTATCTGGCAAACACCATGCTCAGAAGTCTCCTTCACAATGGAACCCTTATTTATAACTTCAACCAGATAGTTTGTTGCTAAAATATCCTAAGTACTTGGTCCAGACCTCTTAAAAACGATGCCATTATATTGTATTGGTACACATTTATCTTTATTTTTAATTTTCAAACTCCTAACAGAGTGTCAGCATATAGGAGATATTCAATAAATGCTTACTGGAAAAACTGTTATTTTTCTGACTTCCTACTTTCCTACCTGAGTTCATCTGCCTATCTAGGCAAATATCAAATTTTACATACAAGATTATGCTAATGAAATCTCAATAGTGTTAAAATATTTAGAATATATTGAAACTATAAAAGTTAAGAACTATACTCATATATTTATGTACCTCATTTTAATTTTCAAAGACCAATAATATTTTTAATTTGCTGCCCCCTGCTGGATTTAGGGAAAAAATTAATTGAGGTCACAAAAGTTTTTTAAAAAAAGAGTGTTTATTTTTTGGGGTGCCTGGGTGGCCTACTAGGTCAAAGTGTCTCCCTTCAGCTCATGATCTCAGGACCTGTATCAGGCTCCCTGCTCAGGAGGGAGTCTGCTTTTCCCTCTCCCTATCCCTCTGTGCACTCGCACTCTCTCTCAAAAACATAAATCTTATTTTAAAAAGTGTTCATTTTTATTCAGACCATATGTGTGAAATTAATGCTATTGGATAGGGGTTATTCAAGCACTTTTAATAAGCAAGACAGGGGCAGCCCAGGTGGCTCAGCGGTTTAGCGCTGCCTTCAGCCCAGGGTGTGATCCTGGAGACCTGGGATTGAGTCCCACATTGGGCTCCCTGCATGGAGCCTGCTTCTCCCTCGGCCTGTGTCTCTGCTTCTCTCTCTCTTTCTCTTTCTCTCTCTCTCTCTCATGAATAAATAAATAAAATATTAAAAAATAATAAGAAGAAAAAAGACAGTATAAACCATATTGCATCTATAAAACAAACTGCAGGGATCCCTGGGTGGCGCAGTGGTTTGGCGCCTGCCTTTGGCCCAGGGCGCGATCCTGGAGACCCGGGATCGAATCCCACGTCGGGCTCCCGGTGCATGGAGCCTGCTTCTCCCTCTGCCTGTGTCTCTGCCTCTCTCTCTCTCTCTGTGACTATCATAAATAAATAAAAATTAAAAAAAAAAAAACAAAAAAAACTGCAATTTCTGATCTTTCCTAATTTTAAAATAGCTCAACTGAACAAGTTAGGGAGAACAGTAAACTGTGTTCTATGGGAGGGTATCTCTTGGTAAAAGTGGGATTTTTGAATAGAAAAGAGGAAAATGGGAATCCATTTCTGAGTATGTGACGTTGTGCATAGGTAGGAAAAAAAATCTGATGAGTATGATCAACATGATAAAAACCCAAATAAGGGAAGATTTTCAAGAAAGAGGAACTTCAACACCAGTAAAAACTCCAGAGGTCAAGTAAGATAAGAACTAAAAAATGACCATAAAATGTATAATTAAAACAACATTGGTGAACAAAGTTGCAGTATATTTATCCTATTCTACTTTAAATGGGAAGATAAATTGGTAAATAAGCATAAATAAAGGATTACAGAAAGAAATGTGCTGTGGGCATAAAAGTCTGAGTGACTACTAAAGTTACAGAAAGTTATCAGAAAACGTTTAACTGAGGAAATAAATACTTATATGCTGAGGTCATCCTTTATTGATTATGTTCTTGATTACTTTCAGAGTCAAATGTACAACTGGGGACTCAAGGAAGACCATACTTCACCTAGGTGGGAATGAACAGAATCAATTCCATAAAGACTTACCCTATTTTAATTAAATATTTTGGGAGGAAAAGAAACCTGGATGTACTGGAAAAGGGAAAGGGGTACTCTCACTGTACCAAAGGGGGTGGCCACTTAGGACATATACAACAATCTTTACCAATTTCTGCATTACAGTGAAACTGACATTATAGAACATTATTTATTTTACTAAAATAGAATCTCTCACTATAATTAATCCAACTCACAGACACCTGCTCTTGACTATTGCATTAGCTTCCTAACCAATGCCATACACATCTATTTTTGCTCCCCCTTGATCAGTTCTCTGCACAGAAATAGAAAGGTGTTTTCAAAAAGGAATTTTATCATGGCATCACTCCACTTAAAAAATCTCTGGTTCTGGGGCACCTGGGTGGCTCAGTCAGTTAAGCGTCTGTCCTCAGCTCAGGTCATGATCCTGCGGTCCTGGGATCAAGTCCCGCATCGGGCTTCCGGCTCAGTGTGGAGCCTACTTCTCTCTCCCTGCCCCCTGCTCTGCTCTCTCTCTCACATAAATAAATAAAATCTTTAAAACACACACACACACACACACACACACACACACACACACACACACAAAACAAAAAACCTCTGCTTCTTGGGGTCCTCAGACAAAGACAACAATCCTTAACATGACCTACAAGACTGCATGATCGTACCTCACCAGATCATTTTCCTGCTATGCTCCCTTCTCTCCACTCCTCTCTCTCTTCCCACTTCACACCACCAGGCTTTAAGTCCTGAAATGTGCCAAGCTCCTTGACATAGAGCTTTTTGCACATGTTGTACCTTTCACCAGAGTGATCTTCATCTTAGTAACTCAGCTCAAATCAAACAAGCCATCCCTGACTTCCTACACTAGGTCAGGTCCGGTTTCAAACTCAATTAGCACTGCATATTAATATCTTTTTTTACAGAAGTAATTAGAGCTACAAAAATGTTATGAGTGAGTAATCTCTCTCCTACAAGTAAGTTCTAAATGCCATGAAACAGGGACCATTTCTGTTTTTCTGCTAGCTATGTGTACCCAGAACCTAGTACAGTACCTGCCACGTAGTATTTGTTGATTGAATGAAAGAGTGAAAAATACAGCATATCGATAGACTCTCATTCTTATGACCTAGTACAAGATTCTACTATAACCAGTCTCATTCAACATAGCCTGTGAAAATATCAAAACGCGAGCACTATCTCTGAATTTACTTTCACAATTTGGTGTTTTTATAGCTATTAGTTCTGAATTATTATTACTGTATTTTCATATCTAAGTAGCAGTCCTATCAAATGTCTACATAAAATTATATAACCAAACTTTCAAGGACTCTTCAAATGCATTCTTTTTGTTAATGGAAATGTAGTTTAACAAAAAGTTTAGAAAAGGCCTTAACATATCACAGTTCCAACAAAAGCCCACAGTAAAAATCACAAATAGGATTTTTTAAAATCACCTGTTACTTACATATATATTTCCTCAAGGCTATTCGATAAATCTGCACGTTCTTGCCCTTTAAGCCAAGGAGCACTAAGATTAAATAAAACACAATGAAGACTATTCAAGGACTGTGTTGATATCTCAAATTACTGATTGCATTATAAATTATTTAACTTTTAAAAAGTTGCCTACTTTCATTAAAATAATCATTAGTTATACTCTACAAATCTATACAGTTCCAAAATGCTTTCATTGGCAATAACTCATTTTTCCTTACCAGAAAACATGATGATGGCAACCCCAATATTATTCAATTATAATATGGTTTAAAAGACAGAGGTGAGTTCAAGGGTATTATAAACCTGTCCAGGTTTACATAAGTGGCAGAACAAGTTACAGAATACAAATTTCCAGATTCTTAGTATTTGCTACACTATCAGGAGTTCCTAATTTTTTCTAAATGGTGTCTCAAAAACAACTTTAACAAACAGAATGCCCTGAAAAGGGCATTTATGTTTACAAGCATTCTAAAATTATATATATAATTTTCAATAAATTATTGAATTTTTTATTCAATAAATAATTAAAAATTACAGAACCATTATTAATAGCAAATTTTATTGCTGTTTTAAAACACAAAAAATTATCCCACTGGTAGGTAAAGATTTCAATAACTGAGATTTAATGGAATTGTGTTCACACAAGTTTATACAACTTAACAAGCCAAGTAGGCAAAGTGGATCAAACATTACTTGGGATCAACAGGTCAGGACTCATTAAGATTAAGCTTGGGCTGCTAAGAGTATAGTCTTCTACAGCAATGGGCAGGGAGAAGTACCAGAAGCACCATGGGTAATTCTGGAAGGCAAGCAGTTTTAGGCAGGGGCATGTCCAAGAACTATGGCTAGGTCAGTAGAACTAGGTTAGGACAAAATCTAGATTACCAGGTTGTAAAGATTTCCCTCCCTATCTCTAAAGACAATTCAGTAGCTATTTTACCCCTGTGAACCCTGTGATTCTCTTTTATACTAAGTACATTCTGCAATGTTTTTATATAATTTAATTTTTTATTTAAATGTTCTCCACCAAGTACAAAAGATGTTCTTAATTTCTATATATATTTTGATAAGAAAGTATGTTATATAAACACAATGTATAGTATAGAGAAATAATTTTTTGAAGTATAATCTTTTTATAAAATTATAAATGTAGAGCTTACTTCAGTTGATAAATAGGTGGAGCCGTTCCTGGGTATTCATTTGGTAGCATCACCTATAAATCAGTTTAAAAACAAATCTGTTTATACTTCATCATGGCCCCAAAATAACAATACTTATAAAGCTAGTCACTTGACAAATTTCTTACTTGCCAAACTTAAAAACAAAACCACTATTTTGTTCAATCTCAGGAGAGAATTCCCTCCTATTTATACCTACATATTAAATATGTTGTTAATGATGTCTATATTTTAAGGAAGAGCACATTTTTTTGCAGAGAAAGCATACAAGCAATGAAAATTAGGAAATAAGGGTGGGGAGGAGAAAGACAGAAGGAAAAAAAGGCCTGGAAATTGGGGCATTATACCCTAACCCCAAATGAATAGAGTGGCATTATAGTGCGTTCCTCGTATTTTTCTGAAGTACTCCCCAAAATCCTATTAAGTACTGTTAAACACATTAAATAGCTCATGTTTTATAGAAACCCATATACATTTGTTCTCAAATCAGTATTATTATAAAAACAAATACCGACAGAAACTTTCATGTTGAAAGTATGTGTTGTCATCAAAGAATAAGCATTAACACAGAAAACCACACTGATCTTGTCATTTATCTGTCTTAACCACAACTGATTCTCAGTTAATAAGGAAGTATCTGCTTTATGAAGTCTTTTAAATTACTAACCTATTCTTCCTCTTAAACGTTCGTCATCTTTTCAGGTTTAAACCCTCTCCTATTAAGTGGACAGAACAATGAAAGGAAGTGAAACTCAGCCTGTCACTGGTATGTTAAGAATACTTAATTAAAATAACTGGGATTGAAAAGACTATCAATTGAAGCGTGTCTTGGGAATGACCAGAGATTTAATTACCCATATGTTTAGACAATCAATCGTTAACAAAAGCCAACAGCAAAAAAAAAAAAAAAAAAAAATTCAGAAATCACAGGTTGGTCACTTAAGAGGAATACAGTATTAGTCAAACAGCGTCAATGTTGTAACTGGAAAACGGCTATAGAGAAGGGGAAAAAAAATACCTGCAAGCAAAGGGTCCACTTGGGGTCATCTATATCGTCGCTAATTCTAATACAAAATATTTTGGCACAGTCATCAATAACACACCATTCCTCGCCATAGATAGCTGCCATTGCTTCAATTTCCTCATTCTGAAAGAATTGATGGAAGGACAAGTCAATGATTGTGCATGCCCTAAAAGCCTGAGTTTTCCTTTCCTCGTTTATAAAGTATTTGCATTTCATATTACTAGCCTGGATGAAGGATCCCTGAAAAGAACAGCGCCAAAGGGTCTTAGCACCGGGTCACCATGTTCCACTCAAGGCGTGGTTGCCAGATACCATTGCAAGGAGCGTAACCAGCCTTGCTGTGCACATCACTGTGCTTTCGGCTGCCACTGAGCCAAAATATATATATGCATTCCCATATGCTATAGCAAGATTTACAAGTAGAAAGAAAAATACATCTTCTCTGCTTCACCTTTTCTTAGCAGGTAATCCTCACTCCCACTCCCCAATAGCGTCGCTACATACTAGCCCTATATTCCTACTCAGTTATCTCGGTTCTTTTTGTTTGTTTGTTTTGGATTGGGGCACAGGGCTGGGTGGTTGTTTTGTTGGGGTTTTGTTCGGTAATCAAACCCTAAAAACATTTCGGAAATCATTCTTTTCGTTCGGGGTTAAAAAAGAAAAATTACAGTGAGAAATGGGAAGCAAAGTATGCAACTTGGTACCATCTCATTTTGTCCTCGCAGCCCAGCAGGAAAAGTTTTAAGAGCATCCCCGTGAGCCACGCACGGGGGAAGGGGGGGGGGGCTCAATATCAAGAGGAGTAAGATCTAGGGGGCCCTCAAGGAATTCCAGGGGCTGTGTTATTATTGCCCATTTTGCAAAGGCTGAATCCGGGGATAAGTAGCTTGTCCAAGGTGACCCGACGGCGACAGGGCAAAAGGCAGAACCCGGATTTCTGTCTCCAGCCCAGAGCATGCTCAGTCGCGTGCTGATGGTTGACGAGGACGCCGTCCGAGGAGGCAGGCCGAGCCGCCGAAGCCCGGGAAAGGCCGGCCGAGGGGGGCTATGGGCGGAGAACAGGCGCAGGGAAAAGGGAACGCGGGGCAGCAAACGGCGCGCCTGGCGGCCCGGACGCTGCCGGCGAGACCCGCGGCGGCCCCGTGCAGAGGCCCCCTCAGCGGAGGAGGCCCGGGGCGGCGAGGCGAGGCCGAGCCCAGCCTGGAGGTCGGCGCCCCGCCGGGCCCTCACCTGCCTCTGGTCGCTCCCTGCGTCCCCCTCAGCCATGTGGCCCCGGGAGCGGCCGAGCGGCCGCCGCCAGCCCAGGTCCGGAGCGTGGGGGCGGGGCGCTGCGGCGGCGAGCGAAGCGCGGGCTGCGGCGCGGTGCGACCCGGAACCGCACCCCGGGCCGCGCCGCGCGCTCCGCATCTGCTTCCGGGTGCGGGCCAGGTGGCCCGAGGGGCTCTAGCGCCCGGGGCTCCCCGCCCGGCAGTCGGCCGCCGCTCTCCCGCCCCTTGGCGGCCGCCCGGGGAAGCCGTCCAGCGACGGAGGAGGCAGGGGGCCTTCTGGGCTCCGTGTGCCGGAAATCCCGGGGCTGGGGGCTTCAGCTCGCGCACTGCGGCCGCGGGACCCCGTCACCCCGGGAGGCAAAGGCGAGGCGGACTTAGCGCCACGTCCCACGGGGGAGCTCCACCGCAGCCCGCAGCCCAGACTCGTCTTTGCATTTCAAGGCAGGGGTTTCTTTGTTTTGGGTTTAAAAAAAAAAAAAAAAAGTATTTTAAGGGATTTTGTCTAATCTGGGCAAGGACGGGTTTGATTTACCAAAACCAAGAGAACAAGAGAGCAGGCTGCATTTTGAAAGCTTGTGGGAAAACTTACCCACTCGCTGTTTTATTGTGATAGCTTTTGAGGTTTGTTGAGTTGGTGTTTTTTTTTTTTTAAGATTTTATTTATTCATAAGAGAGAGAGAGAGGCAGAGACTCAGGCAGAGGGAGAAGCAGGCTCCATGCAGGGAGCCCGACGTGGGACTCGATCCCGAGACTCCAGGATCACGCCCTGGACTGAAGGCAGGCGCTAAACCGCTGAGCCACCTGGGCTGCCCGGGTTGGGTGTTTTTTTTTTTTTTTTTTTAAGCGTTCTCAAACATTTGCCTGAAACCAACTTGTGTACAAAACAAAACGATGACAAGGGTCGTTAATTCATTATACAGAAAATTTGGATCAGTTTGCGGCAGTTGTTCTTCACCCGAACCCCAAAGCACACATCCCAGTGCACTCGTTGTGAATTGTACGGATGCCTTAATCAAGCCACTTAATCTCTCATTCAACAGGTATTTTGTCTCCTTCACAAAGACTCAGAATATTACATCTCTCTTTTATCTTCCTTAACCATGGGCATGTTTTAATTCCCCGAGGAGGAATCGTAGAGTTCATTTAAGGGTGCAGTGTTTAAACACCTATAAAGAATTCCGCCCAAATTACTTTGAGGGGATCTTAGTGAGCCTTGTGGATTGATTAATTCAACAGACATTAATTAGGTACTTCTAAGTTTTGGAGATGTGTTTTCAGACATCATGCATTGCCTTGAAGGAGTGAAGATGCAAAGCAACAAAAGTAAGTCAAGATTATAATAGACTAGAATTGTGCCCTGTTGTGTTAGCACAAAGAAAGACTATCCATCCAAATTTTACTGGGATTCTTGTTCTGGAGAATGCTTGAACTGGGTTACAAAAGAATAGGTAAAGGTTAGCTAATTGAAGAAGAGGAGAATAGTTGTTCCAGATGGTGAGAAAATATTGGCAGAAAAATTATGGCCTATTTAAGGAACTCCATATCTCTGACATCATAGCTGTTCACCTACTCTTGTCACATGCCTTACATAATACCTTTCTGATTGCCTCCATAAATCTGCACATGTGCATTTATTTTGGTTCCAAGAGACTTGGAAGGCTTTAGCCCTCTGTGAGGTTAATCACATTTCCTCCAATTGATTTGGGCAATGTGTTTTTCTTCCATCTGGAGGTAAGGCAGTTTCAAGCCCCTCCTTCCAACCAAGTTGGGCCCCAAAGTCCATGGTGCAGCCGGGCTATCATGGTATTTCTCTACTAGGTGAGGAATTTGCCTGGAAGTGCTGAGGGGTTTGGCCACCACGCATCTCCAGATTGCCTGAAACTCTGCAATTAGCATCCTGTACTACCCAGACATCCATGTGTTGTTAAATGGCTTTCTTCCTTTGCTCTAACTCTTCCTTTATTGACTTCTTCATATTTCTTACAGCTTTTGTTGCATAAAATAGTTTTTTTAAAAAGTCATAGAATCCTTTCTTCAATGAAAGCTTATGTAAAACAAGTTAGGTCATGGCGGAAAAGAGCATTGATGAGTCTGAAGTCCCAATTACCCAGCAACCCTCCGTCCCAGTGGCCCCTCAAAGACTTTAAGCCCAAATTTGAAAACTACAAAAATATAACTGAAAACAAGGCACAGCACAACTTAAACTTCTAAACAAAGTACTCTAAATCCAGTTTATTTTACATAGTACCTCTTTTCTCACCAAATATCACAGAAACTCTTCCACATCCAAACAGCAAATACTGGTGATTCTGATTCCTATATCCCTTAATGTTCTTCATATCTTACTTCCCTGTCTTTCTGATTCCATCTGGACTCTCTTCAAGTTATCCTCCTCACATCTGCCAGAGTAATCATTCACAGTGTGAGAGTGATCATGTTTTTTTTCTTGAAATCCTTCACTTGTTCCCCAAAGCTTTCATGATAATGCTTCAGCACCTTAATACACAAGGTATGTTCCTGGTAACCTCTCTATATTCCACTTCTCCAGTGAGACCAAGCTAATTTGCATTTTCATTGATGAAAGATCTCATAACTTAAAAAAAAAGTGTGAAAACAGCTATTTTATACAATAAACACTGTATAGAACTGAGCTAAGATATACAAAGACATCAGTGACTAGAGTAAAGGAAGAGAACAGATGTGTCTAGCAATAGTGGGCAGGTACCTGGTATTAGAGTGATAATTGCCGAAGGCTTTAGTGACCTAGAGGAGAGGCATGTGGCCAGATCCCACAGGATTCTGACCTAGAAGAGATGGGATGACTGGCTGCACCAGAGCTTCTATGTAGGGTGGACTTGAGTGCAGTATGGTTGGTAGGAGAAATTTGCTTGACATTTTTTTGCTTAAGGTTAAGAAACATAAGCTGAATCAAATAATTGGAGAGGAGAAGAGAGGTTATTGAGGGATAAACGGTCAAAGCCCTCCCTTGGTACCAAAAATGAATGCATATAGATACAGAGATGATATAGCAATGCTCATTAGGTTTTGTATATAGATATAGAGATCATATAGCAATGATCATTAGGTTTTGCAAGCAGTGTGACAGAATGAGATTGAAAACTGACACTAGAGGAGAATGAGCTATGTGAATGGGGAAAAAAAAAAACAACCCTAAGCTGGAAGTGCATATATCTGATTATAAGAGATGGCTGCCACATCAGGTGAGGAATTAACCTTTAAAAGGTTCTCTATAAACTTACTTAGACGGTTCATATAGGGCTCTTCCATTCTCTAGGACCTTTATACTCACAGTGAAGTCTGCAGACCAACAGCATGAGAACCTGCTGGAAGTACAGACATTTAGGTCCTACCCAGACCTACTGAATCTGTATTTTAATAAGATTTCCGGGTGATGTGTATGTACATTTTGAAAATCTTGTGTGACAACCAAGAAAGGGCCTCTTCTACCTTGGAGAGCAGGGGGAATCATTTGACTGAAGGCCCCAGCTACTGTGCTATAAGCTCCATTACTACACTTGCACTGAGGCTGTGCTTTTCATGGGCTGCTTTCAGCAAAGCATGAGGTGGAGCTACTCAAACTGGCCCATTCTTAGGAGACAAGAATCTGCTGATGGGGAACTTAGGCTCCATGGTTCCCCCAAAGCCGTGGTGAACTTTCCTTAGAATCAGTGCCACATGACTTTCCTCGTCCTTCCATTTCCCCATTCACTTAAGGTCAGGTTTGTATCAGTTTGATGTTTCTCTGAGCCTCTTCAGGCTCCCTTCCTATTTTCTCTGACAGGTATTTCTCCCAATAAATTCTCTGCACATTCAACCTCTTTTTTTTGGGAGGTCTGCCTCTCCAGGATCCAGAGGAACACAAAGTGCCTTAGGATACGTTGTAATACAGCGGAATTCTGCCCATAGCAACTGACTCATATAGTAATTTCTGTTTCTGAACATTTTTTCTTAGGGAAATATGTCCTTAAAATATTTAAGAAACAAAACACAAAACATGTTGGCACACTAATAAGAATCTCTCCCTTATTCTCTGCTTATCTTCTGCTCCCAGCTATTGAAAGCTAATGTGGCAGACTACAGGCCAGTGAATGCCTAAGTTATAGGTCCTGTGTTCCATTAATTTGTGTTCTGCCACGGAGTTTGACCAAATATGGCCCAGAAAAGTGATAAAGGTACAAAGGAAGATGAGCATGCTGGATGTTAAAATACAAGTCATATGGAGAAGTTCTGCCAAAGAAATAGTCAAGGAGGGGGTCCCTGGGTGGCTCAGCGGTTTAGCACCTGCCTTCATTCAGCCCCGGGTGTGATTCTGGAGACCTGGGATCGAGTCCCATGTCGGGCTCCCTGCATGGGGCCTGCTTCTCCCTCTGCCTGTGTCTCTACCTCTGTGTGTGTGTGTGTGTGTGTCTCACGAATAAAAAAATAAAATCTTCTTTAAAAAATAAGGAAACAGTCAAGATTAGCAAGCGATTGGGAAAGGGAGAAAAATCCTTGAATATTATGATGTCACCATAAGTAACACTGCAACCTGGCAAGATTAGCTGGCAGTGGTGCAGTCACCAAAAAATGGTGGTGCCAGGCATTTCCTGACTTCAGGAGACTTGAAGGGAATGGAAGGGTAATGTGTAATGTGCAGTGCTGGAGTTCATCCACCATGGAACTGTGCCATAAGGATCCTGACAGCACCAATTCAGTCAGCACTCCCATTTCTGAAATAGGAAGCCCTGTCTCCTGATGAGGTGTGCCACCACTTCAACGACCTAGGACGGTGGTTGATTTCCCAGTAACAGTGTGTACAAGTGTGTATGCCACAGAAATTAATCCTTCAGTATCACGTAGTCAAGGGGAGAAGGTGTGTAATCAAGTTTATCATCACTGTGCTAAACACACGTCATCTGATAATTTTATGTTAGATTTTTCAGAGCCCTTTATATTCTGTGCAATATAAATCTCCAAGAGAGGACAACAGTATTCAGCTTTTCACAAAGAATTTGACTAAGGAATCCCTCCTTACTACTCCCAACTACCTAAAATCTTGGAGCAGTAGCATTTACTAGACCACTCTTTAATAAGCACTACCTTCACTTAGCCTCATACCCCATGTCCTCCTGGTAACAGCAGTTCAAGGTTATGGTTATACCAATTTCTCTTCCAGTATTAAGGAGGGCCTAAAAAATACTAGCTCTGACTTTTTGAGTATTTTCTTTCCAAGAAGCCTCTTTGTAATGAATAGATTTCTAGGAGGGATGACTACCAGTTCTATTGTTAATTACCTGTTAAAACCTTAGGAAGGATTGAGTTATAGACTGGCGCCGCCATGTCTGGACCCTAAGCCCCCCCGGGGGGCCTTCCCCCACTCAGCAGGTACCAAGGACCCCAGGATGCCCCAGAACCAATGGCAGGTCCTTCTGGCCTGCATGCCAGGACTTGGTCACTTCCCTGTGTTTCCTCCAGGAAACAGCAGAGGGGCTGGTACAGCCCCCTGCCCGGGGCACCCACACCCTGGGGCCCTGCTCAGAGCTGAAGGCCTTGGAGACGCTGAGACCCTTGCCTCTGGCAAGGAATGCCAAGAACATGCTGACCCCAATCAGCCAGCCGAGCTGCAGCTTGGGGCCCCCCGGAGGCTCCCCCAGCCCCTGCAGCCCTATCCTGGAGGAGGCCCTGGAAGCAGTCAAAGCCCCACTGGGGCGCTGAGAAAGTGGACCCCCAGTTCGAAGTTCCAGATAAAGCTGGATTCCAGCCTACAGATCATACCCAGCTATAGCTTGGCCTGCAGTAGCCGTGCTCAGGCTCCCTCTACAGGTCCTGCTGGGGGCCCTGAGGTCAACTGAGGAGGCACGGAGGCCCTGGGGCCATAGTGCTGTGCTTCTTGTAGAACCCAGAGGACCCCACTCTGGAGAGATGCCGAAGATGGGACCCCTCTCTGCAATGCCTGTGGTACAGATACAAGAAGTATGGCACCCGCTGCTCCAGCTGCTGGCTGGTGTCCAGGAAAAGTGTCCAGCCCAAGAAGTTATGTGGCAGATGTGGGGTGTCCCTGGGCCCTTCCTAGATCCCTAGTGGGAATAGGAGTAAGCCCAAGGCGAAACCTTCCTCAGCATTGTGCACGTTGACACTGCCTTAGCGCATGCCATATCCATGTTTTACTTCCTTACCCCTTACAGGACACCTCCGATTTCTTTTCCTCTAAAAGCTTTTCTTGATTAGAAGTAGAAAATGAGAATTAGCTCCCCCTACCCCAAAATCAGTGTTCAAAAAGATGATGTACTTGAAATTGAAAAATGTTTTAAAATGCAAGTTATCTGTTTTTTCCTCTGATGGGAATGTTATTCCCCCAATTTTCAAATGACTCTATTCCCTTATCTCTCGGTTCTCCATACAATGACACCTCTTCATCAAGGACTTGCCTGACCATCCTAACTAAAGAATTGTTCCCTCTCCCTCTTGATGTCCATTAACCAAAGACTACTGGGAACACACTGCAATCCAAGAAAGTTGGGCTTTGAGGTGTTCCTGCCAGCAAGCAGGAGATTGCACACCTTGGCAAAACATGAGACATCTCAGTAAGAAAGTCTACAGTGGGGCTTATTAAGGGCTTTGGCTTGCATTCAAGGAAGTCGGATTTACTCTGGATTGGAGGCTATAAGGAAAGGAGAGTCATTCTATGATCGGGTATCTTAATGAATCTTCTCTTGGAAGCAGAAGAAGCAGAGTACAGCTAAAGCTGCAGTTAGTAAAGAAGGAGCATTCACTCATGGTAGCTGGGAGAGGGGCTGTTTGTCATTGTAGTGGTTTGCCCAGAGTATTTGGTTTTGTCTATGCTTAGACATGATCATAGAGTAAGTAGTCTTTTTGTTGTTGTCTCATCACGATGGCAGAGTGACCTTATCTTATGTTAATGTGCCACGAAATTGTTATATTCCATGATGGAGCACCACCATCTAGCTCTGAGTGCCACAGCAGCTCCCAGTGAACAGGTAGGTGATCTTTTGCTGCTCGCTTTATCCCAAAATCTTTTTTTTAAAGATTTTATTTATTTATTCATGAGAGACAGAGAGAGAGAGAGAGAGAGAGAGGCAGAGACACAGGCAGAGGGAGAAGCAGGCTCCATGCAGGGAGCCTGACGTGGGACTCGATCCCAGGACCCCGGGATCACACCCTGAGCCAAAGGAAGATGCTCAACCGCTGAGCCACCCAGGTGTCCTGACTTAGCTGTGTGGGGATTTGTTTTGTTTTGTTTTTGTTTTTTTAGCTCTGTGTTTTAACTGCTCTTGGCCTCAGTTTCCTTGTCCATAAATGGGGATGATGATGACAGTATCTATTTCATAGGAGTATTATGAAAATTAAAGGATCTAATCTATGTAAAGAGCTTAGGATATTGCCTGGCACATAGTAAACATTAAAAATATTATTTTTATTATAGGTTACATTATAATATGTTGCTATCATATCCTATTATCATATTCTTATACAGTTTAAAGATCTGTATAATTAATAAAAACTTATAGTAAACATCTCTGCAGTGTTTCATACAGAGAACAGTATGAAGTTTTGTTCTCCAGCTTAGTATTTTTTGCTGCCTGCTGTGTGGAAGGTTCAGTATGGTACCTGGAGATATGAGTATTAGTAAGACTCAGTTCTTGCCATTGAGATACTCCCATCTAAAAACTCATCAAAGCTACTTTGTGAAAACAAACAAACAAAAACAAAAAAACTACAGTGTGTTTGGAGCAAAAGTCTAGACCTCTTAACTCCTTTTTCTAAATGTATATGGGAAACCAATTTTTCCTCTCTCCCATCTCCTGCAACATACATAGATTGTCTAAAGTGATTCTTACCACTGTGTAACTCGATTAACCATGATCTTTGTACAATGCCCTTCATGCAGTTTATATCACTCTACCCACCTGGTTTTGCTCTTTCCTTGGCTCCAAGTCCCAGATTAATTGCTCTGGACTGTCCATTTGTGCACTCAGGCCCTTCTGCGCCCTTCTCTACTCTGCTCGGTGTAAGGCGCTGCAGAGGTTTGCATCGTAACTGCCAAGCCCTGCCTGTTGTGATGCCCCCTTCCCACCTACCCCCACTGCTCACCTTAGTTCAGACCCTCTTATCTCACCCCAGACTACAGCGGAAACTTCTCAGCTTGTCTTCCTGACTCCAGACGCTTCCTCCACCTGTCCTCCTTGCTGCTGACAGAACTCTGCCCTTATAGCATCACTTGGATCATATCAGTCCTCTTTCTAAAGCCTTTCCATTTTCTGCATTGCCTGTTTCAGGGCGCCTCTGTATGCCAACTGCCCATATGAAACACATGTCATCTTTACTATTCTTCGTACTCTCATCTGTCTCATGCAATGAGGCACCATGCTCTGTCACCTAATTTCCCTTCAATCAGTTAATTGCTTCTTTTCTCCATCCTCGAAATTCTTCCCAAAGTTCAGGCCACTATGATCTCTTGATAGCAACAGCCTCCTAACTGGTATTCTCCCCTCAAACATTACTGTCTTTCAACCCTTTTTCCACCTCACCACCACCAGACTTCTCTCTGTAATAGTCGTCTAATATTGAGACTCTCCTTTTAGGCTTTAACTCCATGATTTTGAGATGAATCTCAAACTCGATGACACACTGTAAAGGACCTTCATGATGTGACTTCCATTTATCTCTCCAGTCTCATGTCCTCATCCTGACTCTTTCCAGCTGTGTGGTCAGCCCCTTACACCCAGACTTACTAAGCCACCATCCCTTCCCATAGTGGGAAGCATTCCCACTATGCTTCCCACAGTAAGCATATGACTGCTTACTGCAGTCCCATCACGTGTTATTCCCTCTACTTGGAATGCTATTACCGCCCCCCCCCCCCCCCCCCCCCCCGCTCACTGTTTTGGAATTGGCTTTCTTGATGGCAGTTACTATGCTTTTCTTCGTCCTTGCATTGTCAGCAGCTAGTATAGTGCCTGGCATCTGGTGGGCTCTCTACTGAGAAAAGTGACATAAATTGTTAATGGTCAGACACAGGATTAAATGACAGAGGGCTAGGAATCAATCTGGTTTTCTGTTTCTAAATTTTGTGTATATTCCATGTCATTGTACTGCCTTCCACCTTGGATAAAATGTCTTAGACATCTTTAAAGTCTAGTTCATTCATTGATCCAACAAATATTTGTCAATTTCCTAATTTGCGCTAGCCACTGCGTTAGATAAAGGAAGTAAACTGGTAAGCAAGGCATTTTCTGCCTTCAACATACTTCTAGTCTGATTAAAGAGATAACTAAAGAGGCCTTTGTAGTACAATGTGATAAATATCAGGGTGTGAATACACAGTAAATCAGAAAGCCTATAGAAGGGGCACATTATCCAGTTATGAAGAGTCAGGAAAGGCCACTAGAGAGAAGTGATTCCTAGGCTCATACTGCATGAAGCATAAGCCTCAGCAGGATGAGGAAGCTGGGGAAGAGAGTTGAAGGCACAAAAGAACAAGAGCAAAGATCTGAAAGTGTCAGAGGTTGTGTCAATACAGGGAACTGAAAGTTGTTCATAATTGCTGAAGTGTAAAATAACACAGTGATATTGAGACATGAATCAGGACATTGCAAGGCTTTATGATGCTAAGGAGCTTAGTCTACATTCCCAAAGCCATTAAAAGGCAGGGTGGAATTCCAAGCAAGAGAATTATTTGATTGGATTTAAAATTTGGAAATATCCTTTGACTACATAGTATAGATTGGGGTTGGCTGTGGTGGGGGGTAGGGAGAGAAAAGGGTGGGAAAGGGAGAATGGAAGGAGAATTGAGAAAGAGAATAAACATTAAGGAGGGGAAAAAACATTAAGGAGGGGAGCAGGCTTTAGGGCAGGGACGGTAGGGAAGGAGAAATTGCTCTTTTAGCTATACTGTCTGATGAATTGGTATATGAGTCAGAAGCTCAGGAGTGATGTTGGGAAACCAATTACAGGTTTGAGATGTGAGCATGCAGAAGGTTATCAAGCCATGGGAACACATGACCTCACCCAAGAAGGGTATGAGGAGAGGGAAAGTGTAGGGCAGAACTTCTGACCTTTTAAGGGAAAGGTCAAGGATGAGGAGCTTGGAGAAGCTAAGGGAAGAGAGCATTCTTAGGAGGAGGGAAAGGGTCACTGGTGTCAAATGCTGCCAAAGGTAAATGTTAGGAATAGTAAGGGTCCATTGGGTTTTGCACTCAGGAGACCTTTGGTGTCGTCAGTGGGAGCCTGTTCAGTGGAGTAGCGGAAGCAGAAGCTAGAGTGCAGAAAGTGGTGGAGAGGAAGAGGAAATGGAGAGAGTGTAGAGCACTGTGTCAAATAGTTTAATTCTGTGAAGGAATAAAGAGAAATGGTACTACTCTCTGGCAGGTGGGTTTGCAAAAGATGGCACAGGCTAGAGAAGCCCCATTCTGCCCTAGAGCAGTCCCATGTGAGAGTACGTGAAGATCCAGGAGAAAGGGAGTTGATGGAACACAGGTACTGAAGGGGGAGAAGGAGGGGCTACGAACACAGGTGCAGGCTCTGGCCTTAGACATGTCAACAGAAAAGGAAATGTGAGAAAGGGGGTTGGGTGCCAGCAAGCTTGATGCCTCGGTGGTAAGAGGTCTAGGGATTCTTATCCAACAGCTTTGGTTTCCTTGGTAGCATAGGAGGTGAAGTGGTCTGTTGAGAGTGCAGGTGGGGTGCCAGTGGGGTAAGGGATATGAGGAAGGGCAGGACACAAAGCTCAGCCCTGGCCCCTTTTATTCTCACTCTGTTATTTCTGTTCCCTAGGCCTTATCCTGCAAGCCTCAAGGCTTCATGTCGCCTCTGCACAGATGAGCACAAGTTGATATCTTTAGCCCAGGCCTCACCTCCAAGCTTTCAACCATCCACTTGTCACCTACCTGTCCTTCCCTGCCCTGCCCCTCCAGCTTCAGCTCAGAGCTGCCAGTGGACAACAGGAGACTGTTAGGCAGAGCTAAGATGTTTATCCAAGTTTAGCCTCACCCACTTGTAGTGTGGCTTACTACGTGCTAGGCCCTATGCTAGCTTGTATGCCACCCCTTGGTTTTGCTCAGACGATGTTATTTTCTTAACATGCCATTTCCTCACCTGTTTCCACAGGTTCAAATCCTAGCCATCTTAATGACTTAACTTCAAAGCCATCTCTTTGCATTCACTGATAGACCTGGCAGGAAAGCAAAACTTTCCTTCTCTATCTAAACTTTAACTTATTCTTCTTAATCTGTCTCATGGCATACCTGCTGATTCATTAGTATTATAGTGTCTTTTTTTTTTTTAAACTTATTTATTCACGAAAGACAGAGAGAGAGAGGCAGAGACACAGGCAGAGGGAGCCCAATGTGGGACTCGATCCCTAGACTCCAGGATCACACTCTGGGCCAAAGGCAGGTGCTAAACCGCTGAGCCACCCCGGGATTCCCAGTTTTATAGTGTCTTATCTGCATGACTAGATGATTAAATTCCTGAAAGCAAGGCGTGTTGTCAGGGTTTCTTTTCTTTCTTAGCCTAGAGCATGTATTCACTCACAAAATCATGTCACTTACTAAAGTAATGTGTATTTACTGCCTAATGAATAAATGAGTTAATCCATGATGAATGACATATTCTCTGCTTCGGTAAGTCTTTATGTGTCATTATCCCAATCTTCTTTCTATTGGTAATCCTATGCTGTGTCATGGGTATGTGTGGGTGATTCATAAATCTGTTAGCCCTAAGATCTTACCCAAAAGAAACTCTCAAATGTTTAGTTTCTTGCTGCCTCTTTCAAAGTTACTATGCAGAATGTGTTCATTGCCACTTCCTGGTGTTTCCTATCTAAAGCTGAGGCGGAGTGTCCATCCCATCACTTCCAAATGTCTTCTCAAATATTCTAATCCTTACTGATGTACTCTTCCCAAATCCCTGGGAGTGGTACTGTGGTTTATCTTTTTTGTTAGTTTTCGTTGTATACTTTGCCTCCAAAATTATTGCCTCCAACTTTAAGAGGCCAAGAGTTTGTGTATAAATGCATCACATTTTTGCTGTATTTCTTTGCCCTGGCCCCTTTCTCTTTTCTCTCCGGTTCTCTAGTAGTTGAGAAAAAAACTACCAGCAGAGGGCAGTAGAGAGATCAGAAGGACTAAGGATGGGGGAAAAAGGCCATATAATAGAACTTAACAAGATTTCTCTATTCTCTAGCTTCATAGAAGCAGACGTGATTTGCTTAATTCTAGGCTCTAAATTTTAAAAGATAAAAATCACAAACTTCAAATCACAATACCATGACCAGTTGGAACATGAGGACAGGCTGGAGCATCTGGAAATATAAACCTGAAAAAGAAAATCGAGGCAGTTCAGGCTAGTTGTCTTTACATTTCTAGAAAAAAAAAAGGCTTGTGAAAGGATCATTAAACATAGCAGGTGAGAGCAGTGTGCAGGCAGTATTTGCCTCAAGAAGCACTTCCAACAATAAGCAAGTTGGTGTGGGGGAGTAGTTTGAGCTTATCAGGGGTGGAAAACTTTTCCCTTCTTCCCATCTAGGTTCTTTGGCTGGTCTAATAATTAACCTGACATAAAACAGATTAATAGGAGAAAAATTTTGTACCTACTGGAGCCCCATGAAAATATGAGACTCCCCTGCAGTCAGGTAATTGAGGCTTATATGCCATCCTGAGCTAAGGAGAAGGGGAGAAAGGCCCGGGGCTTTAAAGGGAGAAAGATAAGCAGAAGAAGAGGAGAAGAGCAAATGTTGGGTAAACATGTTTGCCATGCCATGCCTGTAAGTCTTTTCTGATATAAAAAGTTACCTGTAGTACTAGCTCTCTTCCTGGTACAGGCCCCTGATCTAAATTATTTTAGGCAGTTAAGGAGGAAAAAAAAATATCTTCCTGAATCTGCTGGAGCCTATCTTCAGCTTGAAAATATCCATGTGCTTAAGTGGCACGTTCTGAGGTGGTGCATTTTGCTCCCTCTCAAATTGCACTATGAGGGATCGATCTGGCAGTCTAGGAATCTTACTTCTTTGGGTATGAAGATGAATGAGAGAAGTTTTCATTGATGGAATGGAGAGAATCTAATGCTGTACATCTGTAGTGTATTTTTTAAAATTTTTATTTATTTATGATAGTCACACAGAGAGAGAGAGAGGCAGAGACACAGGCAGAGGGAGAAGCAGCCTCCATGCACCGGGAGCCCAGTGTGGGATTTGATCCCGGGTCTCCAGGATCGCGCCCTGGGCCAAAGGCAGGTGTCAAACCACTGCACCACCCAGGGATCCCTGTATTTTAAAGTTCATAAATAGCTATTTGATACCCATAAATTTTTAAAACTTTTTAGAAGAATGGCCTGTGAAAAGGGAATTACACTTTTGTGTTTGGCTTAATCTCGAGGACCAACAGGTGAGAGCTGTGTGGGGCCAGCATTTGCCGTAGCCAGAGAAACTTCTAACAGTAATCCTGTTGGTGGGCAGAGGGGTGAATTGTTTGAGCCACACTGGGAAACAGTGATCTGCCCATTTTAGAAATTTCCCAGCCTCAGGCTGGGGAAATACCTTTTCAGAATGTGGTTTAGGACAACGTGGCTTTCGGTTTGAGGTTGGACTAGATGATTTCTGATGGTTCTTCCAAGTCTAAGATCCAGAAGTCTGTGATTTGATCTACACTTCCAATTCAGGACCAAAGATTGTTCCATCAAACCTCCATGCTGAGATCTTTGCCACTTTAATCAACAAACCAATATATCATGCTATGGTAACTCATGGAGAGTAGGGCCTTTGATCTGGCTGTATCAGGTGTTGAAAGGTGACTCAGGAACAGATAGTGGAGGTTAGTGAAGATCTGGAAAAGAGATGGATTTTAGAAGGCTCAGAAGATCAGGGAGCAGGAGAGACCATAAAGGATGGGGTGGCTATGGAAAAGAAAGGCGGTATTGACAGGGCTGTTTGTTAGAGGTTAAGAACAAGAGAGAAGAATGTGGGGAAGGGGGTAGTGGTGATATATTAGGTTCTTTCTGGGTTCAAGGAATAGATTGATGCTCAGGTTTCATCAGATAAAGAGTAGGATTTGTTGCAACAAGACAGATAAAAGCAGAAACATCTATGCTGCTCTAAAAGCTTGATGAAGACACAAAGGCAGCCACTAGTTAGTCGCCTCTCAGCAGGGAGCCTAACCCTTTGCTTCCTACTCCCAGTTCCTGCATTCTGAGGTCTCTGTCATTCTCTCTCCACTTTTGCATCTATTCCTGGTCATCTTTTCTACTCTCCTTCTTGCTTGTCCCATGGTTTCTGTTTGTTCTGTGCCTTCACTTTCCTCGATGCCTTTATGCATCTACCCTGGCTAAAGACTATACTTTGTATACTTACAGTCAGCTAGACCCAGAAAGAATCTAGATAGTTTAATCCTAATCAGGAGAGAGCTTTTCTGTTGAGCAGAGCCTTTCAACCAGATCTTTAGTAAGCCTGCTAGAAAGGTACCATTTGGTTAGGCCTTGACCCCGTGCCTCCTCTCAAAACAGGGCTGTGGGTGGGACAGACTCACTGAGACTTCTAAGAAGGGGTAGTGTGACTGTCAGGCACACCGGATGGAAAAGCAGGGTGATTCATGATGAAAAGACCTAAGGGCTAAAGGCAAAGGTGGAAATATTGCCCAAGGAGCCTTATTGGAAAAGCTATGAAAGAGAAGGGCTTGATCGAAAAAAAAAAAAAAAAAAAAAAAAAGAGGCTGTAATGGGCATTTCTGTGATGGTAGCTGCCCATCAACCATTGCCCCTTCTGGTTATAGCATGGCACCATGACTGTGTGTGTGTGTGTGTGTGTTTGTAGGTGGGGAGCTACTTCTCCTAAAGAAGGTAATCTTGTGGGACTGACAACCAACGTGTCCGGTTCTATGAGCCCAAAGTCAGTCTCTCCCCCTCTTTCTTAATTTTGCCTGAAGATCAATAGGATAGGAAGAAAAAAATCATCAGAACTTATTCCTCGGAAAAGCTATAGGCTAGCTTCTCCCACTCTAATCCCTGGAAGTGCCCTAGTCCTGCCCTCATCAGGCCAGATTTTGAGCTCTTTCTTTGGGACTGCAATACATTCCCTATTTGCTTCAGTTAGTCAATGTCAGTGCTTGTCACTTGCGACCAAGAAGCTATAGGCATAGGGGGTTTTCTAAGCTTTTTGTGTGGGGATTTGGCAAAACCAATCATTGGTAGAAGTTTAGTTACTTAGCCATCTGTGTGTGACACCTGTAGAAACAGAGGGACAGGCACAGAATTAAGTCTAGATAAAAATAATTTAAAATCTGAATATAGGCCAGCTCATTTATTTTAGCTATTAAATAAACTGGATATAATGGCACAAATGAGCAAAAAAAATTAGATAGTCAGCTTTTAAGAGAGAAAAGCCTCCAATGACCTCATAGCATTTATGGCCTGGAGTTAATAATAACTACAAAGTGCTTAATGTGTAGGTATAGGGGAGGTTAATTTCCCCCAACAAAACAATTTATCTGGATTTGCCTGATGGCATCTGACCTACTTTTCAACATTCCAGGCAGTAATTACCCAAAGCCCTCCCCAAAGTCTCAGTCTATAAAATCTTCCTTTTAATAAGATTTAACAAGCCTGTAGTGTGCTCTTGTAGCACTTTAAAGTCACAGTGGCACCCGGACAGTGTTTTTAAAATATGCAATGCACAAAGTGCATTCTGGGGTGTTTCAGGCTTAAGAGAACACTGCAGAGATACAAACATCAGGTACCATAATCTGGAGGGAATTTCGTTGGGATGTGGGGAGGAAAACGGTGGTAGTGGTAGAAAGGCTCCTAAGTTGAATCAAGCAAACAAAAGAATACTAGGTGGATCTAGGCAGTGGGTAACTCTGAAGTGCCTCACAGTCTAAAGAACTGATTATTTTTTCAATTGGGAATAGCAGAGCAAAGGCTTAGTTAGACCCCAAACCCCTTTCCATACATCCAGAGCTTCCACTTCTATTCCTATTTATGTGCGTTGCAATAGGGATGACATAGTTGCTTTAACATGCCCCCTTTTGCAAAATTAAAATAGTTACCTTCTCATAAGCTCAGAAAAGAGTTTGGAGAAAATATTTATTAACTGTTTCCAGAGATTCTATGTTTGCCAGACATTTGGCAAAATGAGAGTTTGATGTGATTGGGGGAAATTTGGTAATTCCTCAAAAGAGAATTTGATGTGATTGGGGGAAATTTGGTAATATTTTGGTGTTCTAGAACAGCACTGACAAATATGGTAGCTTCTAGTCACATGTGGTTATTGAAATTAATTAAAATTAAAATTTTAAATTCAGATCTTTAGACACACTAGCCAAATTTCAAGAGGTCAGTAGGCACATGTGACTACTATATTGTATCGTGACTACTGTAGTGGACAAGATAGAATTACAGAACATTTCCATCATTTCCAACATCTTCACTACAGAGAATTCCTCCAAGGAGACGTTTAATAGAATTGATTAGGCAGCAGTGTTCTACAATAAGAATTGTCAACAATTCTTTGTTGTGTTTTCATCTTCCTAGTCAGCAATAAGAATGGCAAAGAGATCTCATTTCCTAAAGATTTATGTAAATACCAAAGAGACTTCTGTAAAAATACAGAACAGTTAGTGATCTTATCAAGTTTGGAACTTCTCAAAAAAAAAAAAAGTAAAAAAAAAAGTTTGGAACTTCTCTTATTATTTTTTTTTAAATATTTATTTATTCATGAGAGACGCAGGGAGAGAGAGGCAGAGGCACAGGCGGAGGGAGAAGCAGGCTCTGTGGAGGGAGCCTGATGTGGAACTCCATCCAGAGACTCCAGGACCATGCCCTGAGCTGAAGGCAGAAGCTCAACTGCTGAGCCACCCAGGCTCCTGAAATTTCCTTTATTAGTAAACATAATAATGATTACCTCCTATTACCCTCATCCTCCTAATTGGCTAGGATGTTTTCATTTACTGACCCAAGAAAAGAGTACAGTGAATTGAAAACATGAGAGTAGTAAATTTCATAGTGAGAATGAAGCCTTTCATGAGATTATGTGGAAAATTGTTTCATTGGCTGTGAAGATGATTCAGTATCCTTAGAAAATAAATCCTGATGGTTCTTTGTGATGACTGACTCAGCACACATTTTGCAGTTGAAGTATTGTGCTACTCAAGTGCCTTTTTTGTTAATAAAAGATGATACTAGCCTGGATATACAGGCAAGGCTTCTTGTGTTCTCCAAACACATTCTAAGGAATCTGCCACCTGATGTATCACATGTAGGGCAATGACCAACCAGCCTATAATAGGTTCTCGATAAATGTTTCTAAAATTGAATTGAGAGAAAAACTACAGTCCCTTAGAAATGATAGCCATTTTTATTTTTTTTCATTACGAAAAAGTCACTGAATACATTGGAAAATACAAAAAAAGTCCGAAAGTTTTTCTTATGCTCAGAATTTCGTGTTTCTTAGTTATGCATAATTTTTTAAAAAATTGCAATTAGGGATCCCTGGGTGGCGCAGCGGTTTGGCGCCTGCCTTTGGCCCATGGCGCGATCCTGGAGACCTGGGATCGAATCCCACGTCGGGCTCCCGGTGCATGGAGCCTGCTTCTCCCTCTGTCTGTGTCTCTGCCTCTCTCTTTCTCTCTCTCTGTGACTATCATAAATAAATGAAAATTTAAAAAAATAAAAAATAAAAAATTGCAATTATACTGCAGTTTGAAACTTCATGTTGCACGCTGTGTAATTTGGTCCTCTGGCTAGACCTGATATGTATCGATTCTGAAGAGGTGGACTCTATGAAGCATTATTTGATGTGGGGAGGAGGCGAAGGAAATTCTCTAAGTCCTCATCCCTTTCAACATCCTTCACTGGTACCTATCTTAAAACAATTACACCTGAATGGCGTTTTAAGACCATCTTTTGACAAGGGAAAGAAAGGGTGTGGCTAATTTACACTGCCAATTAGGTCCCCGCGGGTAAAGTCGCAACCACAGCAGAAAATAAATACGGGCAGCTGGGTGATGTATTTGTTAATAATAAATTTCCAGAGCATTTACCCAGGACTTAGATTTGCTTCCTCTCCCCGCCACAGCTCCTGAGTGTCAGCCCCACTTCTTCCGAGTCGGGGTGTGGTGGGAGGAGCGCGAGGCCTTGCCCCTCCGGGGAGCGGTGGGCAAAGCCTGGAGCCGGCGTCTGTGGTCCAGGCGGCACCGGAGCGCGCGGGGGCGGGGCCTGCGGGGCGGGGCGGGGCCTGCGGAGGCGGGGCCCTGGAGGCGGGGCGGGGCCTGCGGGGGCGGGGCGGGGCCTGCGGGGGCGGAGGCGGGGCCCTGGAGGCGCCGCGCGCACGCCTCGAGTCCCCCGCGACGGTCACGTGCCGCACGGGCCCGCCACAAATAAGGCGGGCGCGCGCGGGCGGGCGGGCGCGCTCGCGGGGCAGGCGGGGCCGGCGGCGCGGAGGGGCGGCGCCACCTCGCGGAGCCTTGTTCGGCCGTGGGTCGCTCCGCCCCGTTCCCGGCGCCGGGACCCCGGAGACCGTCCTTCAGCAGGGCCGCAAGCCCTCCGGTGGTGCAGCCGTTTCCTCGTCGTGGTCCCCGCCCCGGGAGCTCTGGGAGCCCGGGTGACCGCGTAGGTCAGTTTCCGTGGCCGGTTCCTCTGCGAGCGGGTCCCCCCCCTCCGTCCATCCCCCGGTCTGGTGCGCGGGGGAGACCTGCCCTCCCCTGGTCGGCCCCTGGTCGGCCCCAGGTCGGGGCGCGGGCGCGGGCGTGCGCGGGCCGGGCCGTTCCCGCGCGTCGCCGAGGCCGGCCCGAGTGGTGCGCGGCGATGCTGGGCTCCGAGCCGCGCGTTGGGCTTCCCCGCGGCCGCCGGCTCTCCAGCGCCGCCGCGAAGTCAGTCGTTCAGAGGGGCAAGGTGTTGGCGTTTGTTGCGCTTCCACTCGGGTGCTGCGTCTTCGTGCCGGCGCCGCGTGCTCCCTCGGCACTCGGATGCGCCCCCGTCCTAACTTTTCGTCTCCTGCGGTGAGGAGAGGAGGCTCAGTGGGAGTCACGAGCCGTCCACGTGACCGTCTCAGTACCTCGTGGTTAACTCGACAGGCGTGGAAGGCCCCCACAGGGACTCAGAAACCCAGGAAAGATTGCAGCTGCACCGTGGGAACAACGATTCACTTGCCCGGCGGCCCTTCCTGATTGGCAGAGGCGTTGAAACGTTTTTTTATTTTTTTTTCCTGATTTAGCTAATATTAGGTCTGCGGCGTCAAAGTCGTTGCTCTACGTACACTGAGGCTGTGAAGTTGAACTGTTGGCCCTGTGATGTTAAGTTCATCAAGACCGCTCGAGTGTACCCGATTTAGCTGTTAGGCTCTTGTGGAGTTGGTAATACCCGTGATGGGTTTTCCCCGAAAGCTTCAGCCTTAGCATTGTAGTTGATGCGTTCTGGATAGAGTTCGGAATATCCTCTCCTCTTTGCTAAGCGTTTGGAATATGATTTTGTTGACTTGAGGACATATTCACGTTCTAACCCCGAGATCAACGAATTGTACGCAGCCAGAATTGGGTATAATTTCTAAATCACCCCCCAGTTGAAAGGAATTTTTTTTAAAAAGACTTTATTCACTCATGAGAGACACACAGAGAGACGGAGACAGAGACAGAAAGAGGGGTGGGGCCGACACAGGTAGAAGGAGAAGCAGGCTCCATGCAGGGAGCCCAATGCGGACTCGATCCCTGGTCTCCAGGATCACGCGCTGGGCCGAAGGCAGTGCTAAACCGCTGAGCTACCCCTGGGCTGCCCAAAATTTTAAAGATTTCTATGTTAATTACAGTATGGTTACAGAATCCACCCTCTTATTCCCTAGTTCATTCAGGAGGAAAATGGAGAAAACTGTCGGTGACAGTTTTAAAAATTTATCACTTTTTTGTTTTCTCCCAGACAGCATTGATATTCGAAGCAGAAGTTAACTGCCACAAGTTGAATACATTTATCTGAAGCAGTTGTTGTAATTCTGTGTAGGCCTTTGCCATGGTCCCTTTATCAGATGACGCTTGCTAAATACCTCAGCTGAATCTTGTCAGCGGGAATTTATGGTGGGTGGCTAATCCTGGTCTCTGGAGGCCCTCCAGTCTTGGAATTATTCAAGCAGTACTTAAACCTGTAATTCAGAGCAGCTAGGTGTTTCTACAAAAGCATAGATCCTCCACTCTTCCCTTAGGAGAAAGGGAAGTAATTGTTTCGAATCAACAGAATACAGCCAGTTGTTTTTCTTTTGTTTTTTTGAGGGATAACATGGTGTCTGTTAAATACATTAAAATTTTTCTTCTCGTGGCTTTACTTTACTTACAGATACATCTGTATACTTAATCTTCAAGTTGGAACTCTGTGGCCCTTTCTTACCTCTTCACATTATGAAAGCTGAGCTTTTGTACGTACTATGTATTCACTGAGAAAAGTAGGAGAAGAAATTCGGCTTAACAAATAACAGTAGAGAATGAGCTAGCAAGTGAATATGAGAATTTTGAAATGGTTAGGAACTGTGTCAGTTCTTTCCAGACAAGTCTGATGGTGATTACAACTTCATTGATGACTAGTAAATTCCTCCAGTTCCTAGAAAGAGGGCTGGTATAAGCAGTGTAGGCACCCAGTTTGACCAATTTTGCCTGAATTCATTAAGGAAGTGTTAGAAAAGATACTGTCATGCACTCTGTACAGTTTATGTTGATGATCATCATGTCATGTAAGTATCTTATAGAGTGCTCTTGATTCCTTGAAATGTTGGATTTTCCCTTACCTGACTTATGCCACTATAAGGTGGGCAAATATAGGAATAGTTCTAAAGCTTTTTCATTGAAGTGTAATTGACAGTGTTACTAGTTTCAGGTGTACATCAGTTATTGCACAATTCTGTACATTAAGATCTGCTTACCATGATAAATGCAGTTAACATCTGTCACCGTGCGTAATTTTAACACGTTTAATAAGAGGAACTACTAAGTTACTCATTTTGAGTTATTGTATTTATCAGCCAGCAAATAGGAAATTACTGTGTAGTGAAAACAGTCTTTAATTCATTTTCGGATCATGTGACAGTGGAAAGTAGTAACTACATGTTTTTACTTTGTTAAAGCTTTTCTTTAAAGAGAAACTTTGAGGGATCCCTGGGTGGCGCAGCGGTTTGGCGCCTGCCTTTGGCCCAGGGCGCGATCCTGGAGACCCGGGATCGAATCCCACGTCGGGCTCCCGGTGCATGGAGCCTGCTTCTCCCTCTGCCTATGTCTCTGCCTCTCTCTCTCTCTCACTGTGTGCCTATCATAAATAAATAAAATTAAAAAAAAAAAAAAAAGAGAAACTTTGACTATATGGTAGATAACAGGTCAGTATTATTATTTATACCTAATTTGATTAAGTTGGGAAGATAATTTTCAAATGTGCAATAATCAAGATGGAAAACATTTAAATACTTTTATCTAAAATGTAAGGAATTTTTTTCATTAAAAGGTAACAAGCTCCTTGTTGAGAATATGTTTACTGTCTAAAATTGGATTTATCAAATGTGTGGACTCCTCAGCCCTTTGCTTTTACAGATCCAAACTGTTAGAAACAGTAGTTAATAGTTCAAATCAGGTTTGCATCTAAGAGTTCTTGGTTATTGCAGCACATAAAATGTATAGCAACCTGAGGTTAATTTAAACAATTTAGTAAATCAGGGCCAACTTATATAGTTTTCAAATTTCTATTAACACTTTTAGCCAAATAGAGACAAAATACACAGCAAGTAGGATTATTCTTTTATTATGTTCATCGGGCATCCAAGTCCATGTGTGTACATAACAAATATGACTAAGAGAAAATAGAGAAAAGAGAAAACATAAAGTAAATACTTTGGAATAAACATTTTTATATTGACTTCAGTGGTTTACAAACTGTAGTGTGACATACTATAATTTTAGCTACTTCTCTATCATTTCTCCTCCAAAAAAGACAATGCTATCTATCAGGGTGCAAACTCTGATTGGAAGGAAGTTGTAAAGTTTCACTGAATTAAAAATTAAGTGAATTTTAATTTAACTTATATTTTTTTTAAAGTTTTTTTTTTTAATGAAAGATATAGAGAGGGAGGCAGAGACATATGCCGAAGGAGAAACAATGTGGGACTCTATCCCCCGGCCCCAGGATCACAACCTGAGCTGAAGGCAGACTCTCAACCACTGAGCCACCCAGGTGTCCCCAAAATTTATTTTCTTGACATTGCCATGTTTTTACATAGTTACTTCAATTTTTAATATGTTCCTCACATTAAAAGAATACGATAATGGAAGAAAACCCCACACTGTTGAGCAGCTGGCTACTTTGGAATGCAGTGTTTATTAAGTGTGCTACAGGTTTTAATGTTAGATTTAGATTGTAAAATGTTTATCAGTACATTTAATTTTTCTCACTATTCAAATTCCTAGTATACAGTGTGTTTCAAATATTATTGTAATAATACCAAGCATAAAAGCAGTATCTAAGAATTTAAAAATCACAACATGTAGTCATGGTAAGTTTTGAATAA
Organism: Vulpes lagopus; assembly: GCF_018345385.1. Lineage (NCBI taxonomy): Eukaryota > Metazoa > Chordata > Mammalia > Carnivora > Canidae > Vulpes > Vulpes lagopus. The sequence goes on along the minus strand of NC_054824.1, from coordinate 122,100,932 downwards.
TTAGGTTCCCTTTCACTTTGATGGTACAAAAGCTATTTGACAATCATAAGACCCGCATTTCAGGATCTTCCTGACATTTTTTTTTTTTTTTTGATAGTCACACAGAGAGAGAGAGAGAGAGGCAGAGACACAGGCAGAGGGAGAAGCAGGCTCCATCCACCGGGAGCCCGACGTGGGACTCGATCCCGGGTCTCCAGGATCGCGCCCCGGGCCAAAGGCAGGCGCCAAACCGCTGTGCCATCCAGGGATCCCCTTGACATTTTTTTTAATCGTGAAATACACTTGATATAAAATTACTTTTTTTCTTTTACCATGTTTAAATCTACTAGTTACTGGCATTGAGTACATTCACATGGTTGTGCAAGTATTACCACTATCCATCTCTAAAACTATTTCATCATCCCAAACAGAAACTGTGTACCCATTAAATAGGAACTCAGAATCCCACTTCCAGCTCCTAGTAACCATTATCCTATTTTCTGTGTATTTGTCTATGCTGGGTACTTCCTATAAATGGAATCATAATGTTTGTCCTTTTGGGTCTTACTACTTTCACTTACATAATATATTCAAGGTTTGTCGATGTTGTAGCACTGGTCAGAATTTTCAAAGCTGTGGAATAATCCATTGTATGTATGTACCACACTTTATTTGTCCATGGACACTTGTCACTGGATACTTAGATTGCTCCCATCTCTTGGCTGTTGTGCAGAGTGCTGCTATGATTGTGGGTGAGCAGCAATTATCTGTTCGAGTCCCTACTTTAATTCTTTTGGGTATATCGTGTGTCATATGGTAATTCTCTGTTTAATTTTTGAAAAACTGCTATACTTTCCTGAATTGTAGTGTGCCCAGTTAAATGTTATAAGTATGATTAAAGAAAGCTAGCCTGGATGTCTATGAATTTTAACTTTTTAAGTACTGTTAAGAACTCAAAGGACAAATTGTTTAGTATTTTGAGTTTATGGCACATAGATGAATTAGCTCTGATTGTTGAACTTTATTCTTTGATTTCTCCAGAAATTTTCTACTTTGATTCTGTAGAAATTAAACTTGAACAGTAAAATAGCAATTCAACTTAAAATAGACCTCCAACTAAACTTAGCAAGTCAAGATTGTCCTTTAGGCTACAAGTTTTAGGGTCTTTGCCAAGATCTCAGAGTTGTGAGGGCTATGGAACTTATCCCCTGTATTGAATGGGCATTTAGTGGCATGGACTATCAAGTGTAAGGATCAATTTAATTAATTTACAGTGTTTATAAAACAAAATATAAATTTCCTTTCTGCAAAATAATCTAGAAACCTACCTTCCTCAGAAGACTTCAGAGGAAAGGAAACAAGGCAAAATAGTTTTTGAAGCTCAACATATGTTTTGTCTAGGTATCTCCTTGAAAATATTCTCTTGTTTATATAAAATCTCAATTAATTTTAAAAAGGGAGTTTAGAATTGCATAAATGTGAAAAGAGCAGTTGAAAACATCCTCAAGGGATCCCTGGGTGGCGCAGCGGTTTGGCGCCTGCCTTTGGCCCAGGGCGCGATCCTGGAGACTCGGGATCGAATCCCACGTCAGGCTCCCGGTGCATGGAGCCTGCTTCTCCCTCTGCCTGTGTCTCTGCCTCTCTCTCTCTCTCTCACTGTGTGCCTATCATAAAATAAATAAAAAAAATAAAATTAAAAAAAAAAAAAAAAAGAAAACATCCTCAAAATGATGGTGAAAAATACCATTGATAGGCTGTGGCTTAAATCCATTCTGATCAGGTGCATTAAGGAATTTTTTCCTTTCTCTTAAACATCAGAGACAAAGCCGTTTTCTGAAGTTAGCTTATGATTCCAAAGAATGTTTTTTAAAAAGCTGTTCAAAATGTGAATTTGGATTCTTTTATTTGCTTTTTTTTTCTAAAGTTAACTATTAATCTTAGGAATTAGTTTATTTATGAATTAGAGACACATCAAATTAAATAGTAATGTTTAGTAATCCTGGAGTATATTTTTAAAAGTTTTCTTTTTTGGTATGATTTTAATTTCCTGTGACATATAAGGGAAAAAAAAAACCCAACCAACTTGAGGTGTCTGGGTGGCTCAGTTGCTTAAGCCTCCAATTCTTAATTTCAGCTCAGTCCTGATCAGGGTTGTGAGATTGAGCCCTGCATCATCTGGGCTCCCCACTCAGCAAGGAGTCTGTTTGAGATTCTCCATCTTCCTCTGCACAGGTCTCCTGCACTCTTGCATGTGCACATGCTTTCTCTCAAATACATTTTTTAAAAAATTAAATTTTGTTATCAGATAAAGGTGTACCACTTGTGACAAGAGCATTTCCTTTAGACCTTTCTATGCTTTGTTCTCAGAGAACTAAATCTATATCCATTCATCTGTCCATCTATTTAACCTTTGATTGCCTGTTGTGTTCTAGGCACCTTGCTAGGTACTAGGAATATAGGAATATAATGGAGAACATAATAGGACCCTTGTCCTATTTAAGTTTACAATGTAAGGAGTTGCACAGAAATGACCACATGAATTTGCCAGACTGAAATATGGCAAATACAGTGAGGGATCTAGTTGAGGTTGGGAATGGAGAGGGCAAGTCAGACCTCCTGAGAGATGTGAATAGTAATTGATTTGTATACTTGCCTTGCAATACTTATTAGTTCCCCTAGTTTAAGGCCTGGTTTTATTAATTAATGAGCCATCAGAGTTCAGGTCAATACCTGGAATGTGGTAAGCCCTCAATTAAGTGTTGATTCATCTCCTAGTGTGACACTAGTGATGGGTTGATAGTGGTCCTGATGGGGGTAGGGAAGCTACTGCTTCTTGTGGATGTCATGTTAGACACCTTCCTCGCTCCTCGTGCTGATGATGACCTGGATGCTTGCCTAAGGCACATGGTTTTAGGTAGTAGTGAATATTCTAAAATTCAGGTCTATTCAGTCAGCAGCAGACTTAGTTATTCTTAAATGGAGAAACAAGATGTTAGGAATGGTTTCTTGTAGCATAGTTGGAAGAAACATAAAGATGATTATACTGGTCTAGTTAGTACTGCTAGCATTTTAGGAAATTTACTCAGTTTTTAAATTATAGGAATTTTTAGAGTTGTGCTATTTTGACTGTGTTAGAGCCACTGAGAAATTATCTTGCTATAAAATGTATTGTTTTCTGCTCCTAACACTTATAAAATGATTTGTACATGGAAATAAGTTTTAAATGTATATGTGATTTAATAAACTTGTTTCTAGGGGAAGGTAGGAGAAAGTGCCCATTTCCTCCCTACCTCTGCCACGCCTTTCTAGGATAATAGAAGTTTATAAAAGAAATGTAGGGAAAATGCATTAGGGATTTATTTTCAAGGATATTAAGTCCTAAGTTTTACAGTCAGGAAACCCTTGGAATTAGCTAGGCCTGCTGATAGACTAATTAGTTTTGATGGATATGGGGTAAAAATTGTTTTGAAAATAAGAGAGTGTCCAAAGTTGCTTTAAGAATATTTTTTAAGGGATCCCTGGGTGGCGCAGCGGTTTGGCACCTGCCTTTGGCCCAGGGCGCGATCCTGGAGACCTGGGTCGAATCCCACGTCGGGCTCCGGGTGCATGGAGCCTGCTTCTCCCTCTGCCTGTGTCTCTGCCTCTCTCTCTCTCTCTCTCTCTCTCTCTCTCTCTCTCTCTGTGTGACTATCATAAATAAATAAATAAAAAATTTAAAAAAAAGTTTTTTTAGGGCAGCCCTGGTGGCTCAGCTGTTTAGTGCCGTCTTCGGCCCAGGGCGTGATCCTGGAGACCCTGGATCCAGTCCCATGTCCAGCCCCCTGTATGGAGCCTGCTTCTCCCTGTGTCTGTGCCTGTCTCTGTCTTTCGTGATTAAATAAATAAAAATCTAAAAAAAAAAAAATGTTTTTTTTTTAATCAAGCAGGCATCTGCATTAAAAACTGTGAGTTAGGTGGAGAGCAACAAGAGATTTTCCCTTTTTTTCCTGTTTGGGTGATATTACCTGGCTTTGTTCCCTTAATTTTAAAATAAAACTATTTGAATGTTATTTACCTCTATTACACTCCCCTCCCCTGTCCCCACCCTGTCTTACAGTTCTCTCCAGTCCTGTTAAGATACCTAAGAATCTGTTTCTCTTCTGAGGAAATTGGTAGCCTTTGGACAGGAGCTCTTCCTGGGCTACTTAGCTCCCCGTCCCCCCCCCCCCCCCCCCAGCCCCTTAAGCACCATCTGCCCTGCCCCTGGCCTCTCTGCCATGCTTCTTTCTCTTGGGCTTTTCATCCACCTTCTTTTGGCCCCTCTAAGATCTTTTTAATCCCACATCCCTCCTTTCTCCTGTATGTCCAGCTTTTCCTGTATCTGGCTCTGCCCCCACAGCCTATAAACATGCCCAGGTATCTAATATCCTAAAACTGGAGCTATCACTAGCTCGCTCTTCAGAATGAAGTTGCTTTAAAGGAGTCTGGTGCCCTCTCTCCTTAATATCCTTCATTTACTTCTCAATGTACCACATGCATTTTTGCCTGCCACGCTCACTGAAAGTATTCTTGAGGCCATCGTGACCTCTGATTTGCCAAACCAGCCTGTGGTTTCGGGCCTTGTCCCTGCACTTCCTTTTTAGCATTTCACACCCATCTGGCCCCTTTGAAACTCTGCCATCTCTTGGTATCAGTGTTATCACCCTCTTCTGTCCCTTCTCCAACCTTAATCCTTCTCTGCTAGATCAGAACCCTTTGCCTCCTTCCCTTACATGCTGGTCTTCTCCTGAGGAGGGATCCTACTTGCTCCTATGACTTGAGTGACTGCTGATAACTTGGACCCTTTGAATTCTAGCCAGGAACTGCATACTTCTGCCCAAGCTGCTGCCTGGGCCTCTCCCTCCCTGTTTCCCCCAGGAGTCTCAAGCTCCTCATGACCAACATGGAATCATCACAGCTTCCCTGTGATTCCACAAGACTGTTCCTTTCCTGACATGTGTCTGTGTTAGCAACTTTCTTTACCCTGCTGATCTTGGTGAACTTTCATTCCTCAAGTTCTGGCTGAAACGTCCCTTTCTCTGGGATTCCTTCTATAACTGATGCAGATGAAGAACTAGTCCTGCCCTTTCTCCTGTATGGCCACTGCCCATTGCACACATTGCTATTCTTGGCACATGTCAGTATGATGATTGGCACATTCTCCCTGTTTCTGAAAGGCAGCGATTGTGCTGTCATTGTTACGCCTGCAGTGCCTATAGCAGCCTGTCTTTGGTAGTATTAACAACTGCTGTGCTGAATATGATACTACAGTGGGCTGTGTAAGTGGGTAAGATTTTTATCATTTTATTTTTTTCATCATGATAAGAGTACTCTTTAATCCCTGTCCCCTACTCCCCCACCTACCCCCTTCTGGTAACCATCAGGTTGTTTTCTGTAGTTAAGAGACTATTTCTTGGTTTGCCTCTCATTTTTTCCCCTTCTTTGCTTGGTTGTTTTGTTACTTAAATTCCATATGTGAGTGAGAACACATGGTATTTCTCTTTCTTTTGACTTATTTTACTTAGCATTATACTTTCTAGCTCTACCATATTATTGCAAATGGCAGGATTTTATATACATCTTCTTTATCACTGGAACTTGGACTGCTTCCACAGTTTGGCTTTTATAAATAATGCAGTAAACATAGGGGTGCATGTATCCCTTTGAATCAATCTTTTTGAATCTTGGGGGTAAATACCTGGTAGGGTGATTCCTGGATTGTAGGGTAGTTCTATTTTTAATTAAGGATCATCCGTATGTCCTCCAAATGTACCAGTTTGCATTCCCACTGTAGTGCACGTGGGCTTCCTTTTCTCCACATCCTCACCAACACTCATTTCTTGTGTTGTTGATTTTAGCTGCTCTGGTGTGAGGTGTTACCTCATTGTAGTTTTCATTTGGATTTCCCTAAGGATGAGTGGTGTTGAGCGTCTTTCCATGTCTGTTGGCCATCTGGATGTCTTCTTCGGAAAAATGTCTGTTCATGTCCTCTCATTTTTATTTTTATTTTTATTTTTTTTAATTTTTTATTTATTTATGATAGTCACAGAGAGAGAGAGAGAGGCAGAGACACAGGCGGAGGGAGAAGCAGGCTCCATGCACCGGGAGCCTGATGTGGGATTCGATCCCGGGTCTCCAGGATCGCGCCCTGGGCCAAAGGCAGGCGCTAAACCGCTGCACCACCCAGGGATCCCCATGTCCTCTCATTTTTAATTGAAATATCTTTTTTGGGGATCCCTGGGTGGCGCAGCGGTTTAGCGCCTGCCTTTGGCCCAGGGCGCGATCCTGGAGACCCGGGATCGAATCCCACGTCGGGCTTCCGGTGCATGGAGCCTGCTTCTCTCTCTGCCTATGTCTCTGCCTCTTTCTCTCTCTCTCTCTCTCTCTGTGACTATCATAAATAAATAAAAATTAAAAAAATATCTTTTTTGGTGTTGTATAAGTTCTTCATTTATAAATTTATTTAATCTCTGCATCCATCATGCGGGTTGAACTCATGACCCTGAGATTAAGAGCTGTATACTCCTCCAACTAAGCCAGCCAGTCACCCCTAAGCTCTTCATGTATTTTGAATACTAACCTTTTATCAGGTATGTCACTTTGCAGATGTCTTCTCCCATTCAGTAAGTTGTCTTTATTTTGTTGATTGTTTCCTTTGTTCCCAACACCATTTGTTGTCGGAGAGACTTTTTCCCATTGTGTATTCTTGCTTCCTTTGTCAAAGATTAATTGACCACATAATTGTAGGTTTATATCTGGGCTTTCTATTGTGTTGGTCCATGTGTCTATTTTTGTGCCAGTACCATGTTTTATTACAGCTTTGTAGTATATATTGAAATCTAGGATGCAATCCCTCCACTTTTATTCTTTTTCAAAATTTCTTTGGCTACTTTGGTCTTTTCTGGTTCCATACACATCTTAGTCTTTGTTCTGTGAAAAATGCTGTTGGTGGTTTGCTAGGGATTGCATTAAATATGTAGATTGCTTTGGGTAGTACGGGAAGTTTAACAATATTTGTTCTCCTAGTCCATGAGCATGGGGTATTTTCCCATTTGTTTTTGTCCTCTTCAATTTCTTTGAGCAGTGTTTTATAGCTTTCAGAATATAGGTCTTTCATCTTCTTGGTTAAGTTCATTCCTAGGTATTTTATTATTTTTGTTGAAATAATAAATGGGATTGTTAATTTCACTTTCTGCTATTTCATTATTAGTTTATAGAAATGCAATGAACTTCTGTATATTGATTTTTGTATCCTTTGACTTTACTGAATTATGTATCAGTTCTGATAGTTTTTTGGTAGAGCCTTTAGGGTTTTCTGTATATAGTGTCACACCATCTGCATATAATGAAAGTGTTACTTCTTCCTTACCAATTTGGATGCATTTCATTTCTTGCCTCATGGTTGCAGGTAGGACTTCCAGTATTATGTTGAATAAAAGTGGGAGGAGTGGATATCCTTGTCTTGATCACAATCTTAGGAGAAAAACTCTCAGGTTTTCACCATTGAGTATGATGTTAGCTATGGGTTTTTCATATATGGCCTCTATTATGTTAAGATGTGTTCCGTCTAAACCTACTTTGCTGAGAATTTTTATGAAGAATGGATGCCATACTTTGTCAAATTATTTTTCTGCATCTAGTGAAAGGATAGAAACCATATGATCATTTCCATTGTTGATGTAGCACATTGATTTGTGAATGTTGAACCACCTTTGCATCCCAGGCATAAATCCCACTCGATTATGGTGTATGATTTAACATATTGTTAGATTTGGTTTGCTAATATTTCATTGAGAATTTTTGCATCTATGTTCATCAGAGATAATTGACCTGTAGTTCTTTTTTTGTAGTGTCTTTACCTGGTTTTGGTATTAGGGTAATGCTGGCCTTATGGAATGAATTTGAAAGCTTTTCTTATTTTACTTTTTGGAATAGTTTGAGAAGAATAGGCATTATTATCTCTTGAAATGTTTGGTAGAATTCATCTGTAAAGCCATCTGGTCCTGGACTTTTGGGGTTTTTTTTGGTAGTTTTTTTGATTACTGATGTAATTTCATTGCTGATAACCTGTTCAGATTTTCTATTTCTTGATTCAGTTTTGGGAGGTTATGTGTTTCTAGGAATTTATCCATTTCTTTCCGATCTTTGGCACTAATTTTTCATAATAATCTCTTACAACCCTTTGTATTTTCTATGGTGTTGATTATTCCTCCTCTTTATTTCTGTTTTTATATGAGTTCTCTATGAGTCTGGGTGAAGGTTTATCAATTTGTTCTTTTAAAAGAACTAGCTCCTGGTTTCACTGACATTTTTGCTATTTTAATATCCAAATCTCTGTGCAGCTTTATATTTTAGTACAGTATTTTGGTTTTGTTTCACAATATAATTTTGTTCTCTAAAGATTAGGTTTTATTTGACTTTTTCTCTGAAATTTTTTTCAAGTTGTTTTTTTCCCCTCTTGGGCTCTGGACTTTTTGATATTTTAGAGGTTTTATTCAGATGTCTTGTCACCCTTAGCTACTGGCTTTTAAGAGTGAGGAACTAGAAAACTCATTGGAAATTGAGAAAGTAGGGGAGCCTTGTTCACTCCCAACTTTACTATAAGATTCATCTGACTTAGTTTATTGGGAGCTGCTGGTGTCTTCTTGGAATATGTTATCCCTTAGGTATTGTAACCAGTTTATCTCCACCCCCTGGCTGGAGCCCTGGGTTTTTAGCATTAGGAATGCTGATGAAGGAAGAGGGGTGGGAGTCATAGTGTTCACTGTGCATAGGCTGCCTTTTTTTTTTTTTTTTTTTTTGGCTGCTACTTTTAAAAATGATCCTTCAACTGTCTTCCATCCTCCCGTCTGTAGAGCATTTCTTCTAGCCTTCCTAGAAGATTCATTTAACTAGTTCCCTATTGATGGACATGGACTTGTTAATACCCTTTTAACCATTGTAAATAATGCAATCCTTATGAACATGCTTATAAAATAATCTTATGTCAGTATTTCTGTAGGATAGATTCCTCAAAGGAGAGTTGCCCTGGGAAAATAAATGGTATATGTGTATTTAAAAAATTTTTTGAATTGTGAAATATGTGTAAGATAAAATTTACCATCTTGAAAATGTTTTGTACACTTCAGTGGTGGTAAATACATTAATAATGTGTCCTACCATTACCACTTTAAAATTTTCTTATAAAACTGAAACTCTATACCCAATAAATAATTAGCCATTCTCCTCGTCAAGTCCCTGGCAACCACCATTCCACTTTCCTTCTCTGATTTTGACTGCCTGTGCTCTAAGTACCTCATGGAAATGGAATTGTACAGTATTTGTCTTTTTGTGACTGGCTTATTTCACTTAAGATCATGTCTTCAGAGTTAATCCATATTGTAGCATATTGCAGAAATTTCTCCCCCTGCCCCCCCCTTTTTTTTTAAAAAAAGCTTTTATTTATTTATTCATGAGAGACACACAGAGAGAGAGGGCCAGAGACACAGGCAGAGGGAGAAGCAGGCTCCATGCAGGGAGCCTGACATGGGACTCTTATCCTGGGGCTCCAGGATCACGTCCTGGGCTGAAGGTGGCGCTAAACCACTGGGCCACGGGGGCTGCCCTTCTTCCTCTTTAAACTTTGAAAAATATTCCATTGTATGTATATACTATATTTTGATTAACTATTCATCTGCTGGTGGATACTTGTGTTGCTTCCATGTTTTAGATATTGTGAATAATGAAGTACAAATACCGTGAACATTGATGTACAAATACCTCTTTAAGACCTACTTTTCAGTGCCTTTGGGTATATACCCAAAAGTAGAATTGCCAGATCATAGGGTTATTTTATTTTATTATTTATTTTTAATTTTTAATTTTTAATTTTTAAAAAGATTTTATTTATTTTTTCATGAGAGACAGAGAGAGGGCTGCCCAGGTAATTTTATTTTTAATTGTTTAAGAAATTGCTAATTTGTTTTACACAGTGGCAGTACCATTTTACATTCCTGCCAACAGTGCACAGGATTCTAATTTTTCTGCCTCCTTGACAGTCTTTGTTTTCTGTGATTTTGTTTTTCATTGTACCCTTCTTAATGGATGTGAGGTGGCATCTCGCAGGTTTTTTTTTTTTTTGTACATTTTTTTTTATTGGAGTTCGATTTGCCAACATATAGTAAAACACCCATCAAGTGCCCCCTCAGTGCCAGTCATCCAGTCACCCCATCCCCCTGCCCACCTCCCCTTCCACTACCCCTTGTTCATTTCCCAGAGTTAGGAGTCTCTTATGTTCTGTCACCCTCTCATTGTAGTTTTGATTTGGATTTTCCTAATCAGTGATGTGAAACATCTTTTCATGTCCTTATTGGCCATTTGCAACAAGTCGGGGAAGGGAGAGGGAGAAGCAGACTCCCCCCTGAGTGGGGAGTCCAACATAGGGCTCTTATTACAGGACCTTGATGATGACTTGAGCTGAAGTCAGACACTTAACCAGCTGACCTACCCAGGCGCACCCTTGCCATTTGCATATTTTCTTTGGAGAAATGTCTATTCGAGTACTTTATTTTTGAATTGTGTTTTGAGTTTTAGAAATTCTGTGTATTTTGGATATTAATCCCTTATCAGATATGATTTGGAAATATTTTTCTCAAAAAAAAATATTTTTCTCATTTTGTGACTTGCCTTTTAACTCTGATAGTGTCTTTTGATGCACAGAATTTTAAAATTTTCATGGTGTCCACTTCATCTATTTTCTGTTTTTCTTGTTACCCATGCCCTTGTTGTTCTGTCCAAGAAATCATTACCAAAACCGCTGTTATGAAGCTTTTGCCCTATGTTTTCTTTTTATTGTTTTATATCTTATATTTAGATCTTTGATCCAATTTGAGTTAGTTTTTGCATATGACGTTAGGTAAAGGTTCAACTGAATTCTTTCCCACATGGATTTTCAGTTTCCCCAGCACCATTTGTTGATAAGACTGTACTTTTCTCATTGAATCATTTTGGCACTCTTATTTAAAAAAATCATTTAACCATATTTCTGGCTTCCCTGTTCTACTCCATTGTTCTAAATGTCTTTCTTTATGCCAGTACTGCAGTATTTGATTATGGTAGCTTTATTACACGTTTTGAAATGAGGAAATAGGAGTTATCCAGCACTGCTCTCCTTCTCCAAAATTGTTTTGGCTATTTAGAGTTACTTGAAATTTCACATGAATTTTAGGATGGGTTTTTCAGTTTCTGCAAAAAACATTACTAGGATTTTGTTAGGCATTGATTGAATGTCTAGATTTCTTTGCATAGGATTGGTATTTTAATAAGTTTTCCAATTCATGAATATGGGATGTGTTTCCATTTATAAAGATTTTTTTTAAAAGTTTATTCATGAGAGAGACAGAGGGAGGGAGAGGCAGAGACATAGGCAGAGGGAGAAGCAGGTTCTATGCAGGGAGCCCCATGTGGGACTGGATCTTGGGACTTTGGGATCATGCCCTGAGCCGAAAGCAGATGCTCAACTGCTGAGCCAACCCAGGTGTCCCTGTGTTTCTGTTTATGTATGTCTCATTTTTCTCAGCAATATTTTGTTGTGTTTACTGAAGTATTTGATTTTTTTTTTTTGGTGAATTCTTAGGTATTTCATTCTTTTTTTGATGATATTATAAATCAAATTATTTTTGTAATTTCCTTTTCAGATTATTTATTAATGTATAGAAATGCAACTGATTTTGTATCCTGAGAATCTTGTATCTTCACACTTTCCTAAATTTATTTCTAAGAGCTGTTTTTATTATGGGGTTTTCTGTAATTATCCTCAGCAAACAGATCATTTTACTACTTTTCCAATTTGGATGCTTTTTATTTCTTGTCTAAATTATCTGACTAGAATGCCCGGTATTATGTTGACTAAAACTGGTGAAAGTGGGCATCGTTTCCTTGTTCTGATTTTAGAGGAAATGCTTTTACCTTTGAGTATGATGTTTGGGTTTTTCATATATGGCTTTTATTATGTTAAAATAGATTTTTATTTCTAGTTCTTTGAGTTTTTTTTTTAAATCACGAAAGGTGTTGAATTTTGTCAAATGTGTTTTCTGCATCAATTGAGGGGGTTATGTGGTTTTTTTTTTCTTCTTATTCTGTTAATGCAGTGTATTACATTGATCAGAGTTCATATGTTGAACAATCCTTGCATTTCAGGGATAAATCCCACTTAGTCGTAGTGTATATTCCTTTTAATATTGCTGCGGAATTCAGTTTGCTAGCATTTCACTGAGAATTTTTCCATCAGTGTTCATAAGGGATAGCAGTCTGTAGTTTTCTTGTAGTGTTTTTGTCTCCCTTTGGTATTAGTGTAATGGTGGCTTCTTGGATAAATTACAAAGTGTTTTTTACTCTTGAAGTTTTTGGAAAAATTTGAATAAGATTTAGTATCATGCTCCAGTGAAGCAGTCAAGTTCAGGGAGATCTTCTTTGAGAAATTTTTGATTACTGATTCAGTCTTTTTACTGGTTATGTATCTATTCAGGTTTTCCATTTCTTCATGATTTGGTTTTGGTAGATTTTGTGTTTCTAGGAATATGTCCATTTCATCTAGGTTATTCAGTTTGTTGGTGTATAATTATTCACAGTACTCTTATGCTTTTTATTTCTGTAGGATTGGCAATAATGTCCCAATTATTTCTGATTTTAGTAATTTGATTTTTCTCTTTTTTTCTTTAGTCCAGCTAAAGGTTTGTCAATTTTGTTGATGATTCTGAAGAGCCAACTTTTGGTTTCATTAATCCCCCCCCCCTTTTCTATTCTCTATTTTGTTGCTTTCTGTTCTAATGTTTATTTCTAATATCTTTGGGTCTAATTTTTTTTTTTGGTCTAATTTTTTTTTCTAGTTTCTTAATTTGCAAAGTTAAGTGGTTGTTTTGAGGTCTTGTTTTTCAACGTAAGCATTTTTGGCTATACGTTTCCCCTCTTAGTTGTGTCCCATGCGTTGGTACATTGTATTTTCATTTTCCTTCACATCTAAATATTGTCTAGTTTCCTTTGTGATTTTTTAATCTGTTGGCGTTAAAATATGTTTAGTTTCCACCATGTTGTGAATTTTCCACTTTTCCTTCAGTAATTCCCAACATCATCTCTGTTGAGACTTAATCTCTGGCATAACATATGGTCTGTTCTGGAAAATGTTCTATACTCACTTGAGAGAAATGTATATGCTGTTGTCAGAATGTTTTGTATATTTCTGCTAGATCTAGTTGGTTTATTGTTTAGGTCCTCTGTTTTCTTCTGTCTTTATAAAGATATTTAAGTTCTGTCAGCTTTTGTTTCTTATATTTTGATCTCTCATTGGGTGTTTGCAATTGATTGCTTATTGCTGTAGTAAATCTTCTATTAAAATATAATTTTTTGTCCCTTGTACCTTTGATTTTGAATTTATTGTATCTGACATTAGTATAGTCACTCCTCTCGATTACTGTTTGCAAGGATTATCTTTTTCCATTCCTTTAACATTCAGTCGATTTCTGTCTTTGGATCTAAAGTGAATCTCCTGTAGACAGCATATGATTGGATCATGTGTTTTTATCCATTCTGCCCATGTCTCTCTTGATTGGAGAGTTTAATCCATTTACATTTAAAATAATTACTGATAAGGAGGAACTTCTGTCATTTTGCTATTTTCTGTATGCCTTATAGCTTCTTTTGTCCCTCATTTACTACATTATTACCTTTTGTATTTAGCTGATTTATTTTGTACTGAATTATTTAAATTATTTTCTTTAAATTTGATAGTTATTTGAGGGGGTGATCATGGGGATTACATTTAAGGTCCTAAAGTTATAGCACTAATTTGAATGTATATTAGCTTTACTTAAAACACATACAAAAACCTTGCTCCTTTATGCTGTTCCCACCCCTTTTGGTTACTGATGTTACAGAAATATGTTTTTATACACCGTATACCCAAAATACGTTTTTATACACCGTATACCCAAAACATAAACTAATGCATTAGTCTCTTAAATTACATAGAAAACAAGATTTGGAGTTATAAACTAAAATTCTAATACTAGCTTTTGAAACAGCATTTTTTTCTTTGTACTACTCATAAATCATGTAGAAAATAAAAAGTACAGCTATAAAGCATTATTATAATAACACTAGCTGGGGGAATCCCTGGGTGGCTCAGTGGTTTAGCACCTGCCTTCGGCCCAGGGTGTGATGCTGGAATCCCAGGATCCAGTCCCGCATCGGGCTTCCTGCATGGAGCCTGCTTCTCCGTCTGCCTGTATCTCTGCCTCTCTCTGTGTCTCTCATGATAAATAAATAAAAATAAAATCTTTTAAAAAAATAACACTAGTTGTTATTTGAACATGTATTTACCTTTATCAAGATGTTTCTTCCTTTATATGGCTATGGGTTACTGTCTAGTGTGCTTTTATTTTACTTTGCAGGATTCTATTGAGCATTACTTGAAAGGCAGGTCTAGTGGTAATGAATTCCTCCACCTTTTTGTTTTTCTGGGAAGGTCTTAATTTTCCTCTCACTTTTGAAAAGTAGTTTTTTTGTTAAATATTGGATTCATGGCTAACAGTTTTCTTTTTGTACTTTGAATATATTTGCTGACTGCCCTCTGTCCTCCAAAACTTCTGATGAGAAATCTGCTGTCATCTTACCCTTGTATGTGATGATTCAGCTTCTCTCATGCTGCTGTCAAGATTGTCTCTCTTGAAAATTAGATTATATAGTGTATATCTCTTTGAGTTTCTCTTACTTGGAATTCATTGACTTTCTCAGATGTTTGTGTTCATGTCTTTTATCAAATTTGGGAAGCATTTAGCTATTATTTCTCCAAGTATTCTACCCCTTGTTCTCCCTGTACTGGGACTTTCATGATACATGTTGATGTGCGTGTTGGTGTCCTACAGGTCCCTTAAGCCCTGTTCAGATCTCAGTCTTTTTTTCCTTCTGTTTGTTTCTCAGACTCCGTGGTCTACATTGTCCTATCTTTCAAGGTCACTGAATCTTTTTTTTTTTTTTTTTTTTTTTTAATTTTTATTTATTTATTTATGATAGTCATACAGAGAGAGAGAGAGAGAGAGAGAGAGAGAGGCAGAGACACAGGCAGAGGGAGAAGCAGGCTCCATGCACCGGGAGCCTGATGTGGGATTCAATCCCGGGTCTCCAGGATCGCGCCCTGGGCCAAAGGCGGGCGCCAAACCGCTGCGCCACCCAGGGATCCCAAGGTCACTGAATCTTCTGCCTGCTAAAATCTGCCTTTGAATCCCTCAAGTGAATTTTTCATTCATTATTGTACTTTTCAGGTCAAGAATTTCTTCGTTTCCTAAGTCGATTTTCTCTTTATTTGTGTTTTCCTCTCATTTATACATTTTCTTGACTCTCTCCATCTCCTTAGATCTTCATATGTCTTTTTGACATCTGTGTCTAGTATATTTGCCATCAGATCTTCTTCAGGGACAGTTTCTATTGATTAGTTTTTCCCTTTGAATGGGCCCTACTTTCCCGTTTCTTTGTATGCCTTGTAACTTTCTTCATTGTTGAAAATTGGACTTTGAATCTAATAATGTAGTAACCCTCAATAGCAAATTCTCCTCTATCCCCGAGGTTTTCTAATTTGTCATTGTGGTTTTAGATTGTTGTGGGCTGTTTTCTGTGCTGAGGATTAGGTTAGCCCGAACTGTAAATTCAAGGTCTTCTCATGTCTTTTCTGAGCCTTTTGGTGATCATGAGGAGTCATGTTCTAATTCACTTCATACATGCAGTTGTTTTTTGATGTGCTGGTCTTTAGTGTCTGGCTTTAAAAAGAGTAGAAACAGAAAAATGAAGGGATAAACAAAAGAGTGCTGGCGCTTTAAGTCCCCTGCAAGCTTAGCCCACTGGAGGGGATTGCAGCAGTGAGAGATGGTGCAACAGCAGTGACTGCTGGCTTCTGTCTGCATCTCTGTGATCAGAAGTAGCAGTGATCTGAGCCCAGATCTCCAATATTTGGAGTGCAGGGGTCTTTTTGTTCACTCTGGCTCTTACAGGCTGTTTCAGGAACACACGTAAAGAGAGATGGATAGCTGCTGGCTTGCTAAGAGTTGACACTGGCATAAAGTAACTACAGTTTACCTTCTAATCTTGGCGGTGGTAAGCCTTGAGAAGATCCTAGGGTTCCAGAATAGTTGCGTTGGGCATATTCTGCCAGTTGCAGCTACTGTCTAGGTAGGGGAATAGGTTCCTGTGTTTCATACTCTGCCAGCTTAGTAGAATCCTCCCCAGGTGTATGCATATTTTGAAATGTACTCGATACTGACAAATTGGAGCCTCTCCCCCTGTGACATAGGAAAGATTGTATGGATTTATATTCATATTAGCAGTTTATTGCAGTGCATATTTTCTGTCTAGGACAGCATTGGGCATGTTTAACCTTTTTTTTTTTTTAATTGAGGTATTGACATGTAATGTTACATTAGTTTCAGATATATAATCTTTTTACTTTTGCTAATGTTGTAGTCAGAAAAAATTGATTTGCATTTATTAGAAGGAAATTTATATTCTGTGACTTGTGCTTGATATCATTATGACAAATGCTTTAAATTGGTTACAATCCTCTGTATTTGGTTTGAGGCTTGGAAAAATAGAGAAAACAAATGAATTGTAAATATGGCCACTCCTAGATCTTTACCTGTAATTTAGGTTCCCCCCCCCCCCAGGATATTTTGCACAGGTTTTGAATGTGTTAATTTATATTTCAGCCTTATGATATCTTTATAGTAATGACCATGTTTTAACTTTGTCTAGTTATTATGGTAATAACTATTTACAAAAAATCATGTATCTATAAAAGGATTCTGTCATACAGTGTTAACAACAGTTCATGAGGTTATTTTGCAGATGAAGAAACTGAGGATTTTGAGAGATTAAGAAATTTGCCCAAACGTCTAGTACATTTTTTCAGTAATAATAAAAAGGGGAAAGGAATCTTAAGGTCACGTTCTGGCCTTGCAGCTGATTCGTTTAGTCATTTCATTAGCTGCAAAATGAAGATGATTTTTTTCCCTTTCTGTATTAGATAGTGTCTAAATGCTAATTATGTTATTAGGTAATAGCAATATTATTTTTAAACCTAGAAATGAACACTGAAGCAGAACAGCAGCTTCTCCATCATGCCAGAAACGGCAACGCTGAAGAAGTTAGACAGTTATTAGAAACTATGGAAAGGAATGAAGTAATTGCTGACATTAACTGCAAAGGTAAGCTTTGAGTGGATTTTTTAGCTTTCTTTTGTGAGTATGCATGGTTCTGTCATTTATTTAGCACAATATTTTGATCTTGCTAGAAATACCTATCTCTGTCTAGAAAGAATCTTCATAAGAGTCAGTAAAAGGTCTCCCTAAATCAGGGAAATTGAGATCTAGTTTTAACATTTAGTGTCTGTGACAATTTTATCAGCTACGAGAGTGACCCTGAGCCTACAAGATGCATGCTATGATAGGATACAGTAGTTAAAGGAGCAGGTTTGAATGTTGACTATATGCCCAGGGTCCTGTGAAGTACCTTATAGGTGGTGGTAGGTAGGATCTCTGACCTCACTGAGATTAGTGTTGTAGATTAATAGATCAGACTAGTCTATACTATACAGTATATACCAGAATATGGAATCCCAGGGTGTCATGAAATCCCTTGGGCGAAGTATGAAACTGGAACTAGAAGAATTCGCTTCTTGGAGGAAATAATTCTAAGGTGATCTATGAAGAGTGTATAGGGCTTACTCAAGTGAAAATAGAAAAATGTTCAAAGGAGATACAGCATGTGTCAAAGTCCAAGGTGAGAGGCAGTCTAGGTGGCAAGGGCCTGTAGGCAGGAGGGGTTGAGGGATAAGGTTGGGTAGGTAAGTAGCAGCTAAATATTAATGCACTCTGTGTAGCAGGGTTGTACATATTACACTCAGGTGTCCAGAGAAATAGAATTTATCTTCTAAAATGGCTCTGATATTTCAACATGCACGTTTTCCTTCTTGGAGTATGGAGAACTAAATGTTAGTCCTCAAACTCAATTGCTTTTTGATAAATGATTGGTCTTCCAGAGCCTCTCAACTCTTCTTGCCCCATCTCCCCTTAGGTGGCATTTAAATGTAAAGATGAGCCTTGTGTGTATCTATAGCCTTTGGTTCCTCAGTGACCCTTTTCTTCCTAGTGCTCTTTAAGTATATGTAGCTGAACTTGGGGACAAAGTCAAACTGGTGTCTCTGTTTGTCATACAAGTGGTGCTTCTTGGTTGTTACTTTGTGGCCACTTTGCAGGTGGGGGCTAGGATAGGTGACTGCCAGGCAATCTTTTCCTATCACCCGGATGCCACTTGCCTGTTCTTGGTGTTCCTACAGTTTATCTCCCTCTCTGGGCTCATGGCACCATGTCTCTGCATTTATGTCTCTCTCTCTCTCCCAGGCCTCTGTTCCAGATGCATATTTTATTCTGCTGTGTCACATTTTTCTCCTATCCTAGAGCGACAAACCTTCTGGCTCACCCACAGTGGGGAAGGAGTATTATCTTTGCAGCAGGGAGGAAATGATGATCTGAGTTTTCCAGAAAGCATGAGTTGGTTTTTGGTATGCTAAAGGAATTCTAAAAATCCTCTTGGTCCTTCAACAAAGACCAGTTCTTAATCTTTATCTGGGGATGCTATTTTGAAGGCTAAAATTATTCCCGGCATTTGAAAATCCTAATAACCCTTTATTATCTACCCTTCCCACCCTCACCTGTGGTTATTTTGGGTTAACTGGTGGGAAGTCACCTTCTTGGAAATGTAAAATTGAAACAAATGTGAATGCTTTTTCAGAATTTCATTGTTATACCTGGCAGTCAGACTTTGTCTTAGGGCAGTTTAAAGGATTTACATAAAGGAATGACACCAGATGATGTGCAGTTCACCAGAAGAAGTGAATAGGGAGAGGTGGGACTGGATGTGAGCAGTGTTTCCTCATGAGGATCACCTATGCCAGGCATTTCTAGGATTTCTTTTCTACTGATTTGTTTTTCCAAACCCTGAGAAATTGAGAAAATGGTGAAATGTACTATAATTCCTTAAGAATTAAAGCTTAACAATCAACATAGAGACGTTATTCGTTGGAAGGAATTAGTGCTGTCAAGTTGAAAGTAAGAGAAGGAAGCATTGACCTGCAGTTGAAGGTAAAGGCCCATATTTGTAGGATCAGGGTACAAAGAAGGATCTAATCTGTTTTGCAGGTAGTTGTTGCTATAAGTGTGTGTTCTTGGTCCTGTTTTCTTGCAAATATTAATGTTTAGTTTTGTGCCTTTTCTTCCTTTTTTGACCTTGGGTTTCCTGTTGAGGCACCTGCCATCTTGGGCTTGTCTGGTTTGATCCAGCTTCTATGGAGTACTGCCAGGACAGGACTCTGACTTTCCTGGTTGCTGGCCTACCGATATCCTGTTAGAATTACCTACTTACTCTGATAATCTTTTTTTTTTTTTTTTTAAGATTTTATTTATTTATTCATGAGAGACACAGAGAGAGAGAGAGAGACACAGGCAGAGGGAGAGGCAGGCTCCATGCAGGGAGCAGCTTGACTGGGACTTGATCCCGGGTCCCCAGGATCACACCCTGGGCTGAAGGCGGCGCTAAACTGCTGAGCCACTGGGGCTACCCTCTCTGATAATCTGCTAAGAAATACGTTTTGGAAGCAAAATTGTAACCCAGGTCCAAAAGTGCAATAGCACATGGCTCTGGGGGTCCCAAACAGATCAGGTTCAAGCACTCACCACTGACAAAATCCAAAGATGGAGAGGTGAGTGGGGGTGAAACAAGCAGGGAATTTATTTCAATGAGGCCAACACCAGAAGACAGTGGGCTAGTGTTTTCAAAGTGCTGAAAGCACTTCTAGATTTATATAAGGAAAATG
Source organism: Vulpes lagopus (assembly GCF_018345385.1). Classification (NCBI taxonomy): domain Eukaryota; kingdom Metazoa; phylum Chordata; class Mammalia; order Carnivora; family Canidae; genus Vulpes; species Vulpes lagopus. The sequence goes on along the minus strand of NC_054824.1, from coordinate 122,081,041 downwards.
TAGAACAAAGGTTGGTGAGTAGGTACAGCTGAGCAATAAAGAGTAAAGGGCAGTTGGATCATTGTCTTGGGATCCATCATGTGTTGTCAATATTAGGACAGTCCCTCTTTTTGAGGGGCTAGCTTGGTTCCCATTACAGGATGCTTTGCCTGCCAGGTCTTTTGCCTGAGTTAAAAGATAAGGCAGTAAGAAGAGCTTAATTAGTTAAAAAGTACAGACTGAGGTCAAAATAGAGGTAGTTAAGGCTACAACAGTTTCTTCTTTCGAAATAAGAACTTATGCTGGCCGTGTCTACATGTAATTCTGTGGTGGTGTCCTGTCACCTTGTTGGAAATTCTCGATGTGAAGCTACTTAAATGTTATCCATAATATCTGCTGGTGTTTCCCAGTGTTACAACATTCTTTGTAGGGTACAGTTCTTTGTAAATATTCCTCAATTTGACATTTCTTATTTGTTGAACAAAATTTTTGGATATCCATGGTAAGTAGTAAAGAGTATAAAGAATGAAGTATTTTAACATAGGATTTTGGGAAGTCCCATTTCTTGGTCCAGAATCTTACTTGGAAACCCTAGATGTGAGGAGACCAGTTCAGAATCTGATACAGTACTTAGAGGAGACCATCATGGGTTAGCTGGGAGTAGAAGCAATGGGAATGGCAACAAGTAGGTATAGTAAGCAGTTAGGAAGTAGAATCAATAGGACTAACTGAATGTGAGGGTTAAAAACGAGAGAAGTGGCAAGAGTTTTGCTTATTTTTGACTTGAGAACGAGGGGAATAATGGCAGTTTGTTGAGGGGAAAAAAAAAGGGGGGAGAAGAACTAGCTTTAGTGAGTATGTACAGTTGACCCTTGAACGACACAGGGTGAAGAAGCACCCACTTTTCTGCACAGTAAAAAAAAAAAATTCGCATATAACTTTTGACTCCCCCAAAACGTAACTGTTAATAGCCTACTGTTGACTAGAAGCTTTACTGATAATAATCAATGAACATATATTGTATGTTATATATGTCACATATTGTATCCTTATAATAAAGTAAGCTAGAGAAAAGAAAATGTTAAGAAAGCCCTAAGGAAAATACATTTAAAGTGTTTATCGACTAACATCTGTATGTAAGTGGACCCATACAGTTTAAAACTCATGTTGTTCAGGGGTCAACAGTGTACATATAAAATGACCGATGAACTCAGCTTTGCTCTTTTTGAGCACAAGCTATTTTGTGTCATCCAAATGGAGGTGTCTAGTAAGCAGCTGCAAAGGGGAATGTAGATTTTGAAGTCAGTAGTACATGAACAGTGAAAGCAGTGGAAAAAGGCCAGGAGATACATTATTGGAGATACCAGTAATGAAGGACTAATCGGACAGTGGAACTTCCGAAGATCCCGAGAGAAGTGCTGGAACGGGGAGAGGTGCAGGGCTGTGGCAGCCTGGAAGGCATGTGAGCTGTGTTGTCCAATGCTTTCCAGTGCTGTGGCAGCTGGAAAGTGCCCCTGGGATTCGGTGACAGTGTTGGCAGATTTAAACTTGAGGACCATTTGAATGACATGGTGGGAGATGAACCTTTTCTGCCCTGGGTGGTAGGAGGCTAACGGGAATGGAAGGGGATGGAAAGGGGAAGTGCAAGCAGAGCGGGAGGGGAGAGTGAGGACAGTAGCTGCAAGGAGAAACAGGATCGGAGAGGGCTTTCATTGCTTTTGGTTATAGTGAAGAGGAAGGGGTGGAGGATAAAGGAGAAGAGTACCTGAGAAGCAGAAAGGGATGGAATCCAGGATATAGGATCTGGATTGGTCTTAGATGTCAGAAAGGAAGGATGGAAGAATGCCTATTGGTAGCAGTGAGATAGTAGATTTGGCTCTAGGAAGCCCAGGGAGTTCCATGAAAGCTTTTCTTCTCATTGTGAAGCTAAGAGACTGAGGCCCTTTGTGAAGGGGAGGTGTGTGGATAAGAGGCTTAAAGAGAATAGGGAGGACTTTTAAGTGCATGTTGTAGAATGTAGGAGAGACATCTGCCAAGCAGAGTCTAGAGTCTAGCTGAAGTATGAGATCCTGAGTTTAAGGTGCCATGAATCTACAGGGTTCTGTTATTTTTCTTCTACCACTGTTCAGCCACCTGGGAATAGTTACAGAAAAATCAAGCTAACATACTTACCAGGCTTCAAGGTTTTTGTAGGCTACTGTGACAGTTATGGAGGGGATTGGTAAGGAAGTTGAAGTGAAGGATCAAGATGATAGATTTATTGAAGGAAGTAAAGTGAAGGTATTTACATATATGAGAACTGGTTAAAGAATGAAGGGCTGATTCAATTGCATAAGTCTGGAAGGATACCTATGTGAACAAGCCAGAAAGAGGGCAGTTGGTGAGCTCAGAGATGATGACATCTAGGCTCTGGCCATGGGACTGGGTGTGTCACATCAAGCAGAGGCCAAGTTTGCAGGAAATGAGGGAAGCTGAGAAACTGAGAGACCAGGATACTAAATAGTATAGTATCCCTAGTAGACACCCCTAAGACAGTGGCACACGGTTTGCATGGGGAGAAAGACTGTTGCCTAGAGTTACTTGGTGAGGGGTGAGCCGGTGGGATACTGCTAGATGGCGGCAGAGAAGGTGTTTGAGACTTAATGGCAGAAGTCTCAAAAGAGGGTTGCAATTTGAGTGGAGTCCTTGACTAGAGATAGCATTGGGTTTTGATGCGGTGGCTCATTTGGCTTCTGTTGTGTGAGGATCAGTGGATGTGTGGGAATTGTCTGGGGAAGCTCCACCTGAGGGATACAGGAGAGTCCTTGTCCTCAGAAAGAGCTAGGTTTCAGTTGAGAACAGAAAGTAAGAGAAACATTCCATGAAATAGACTGTGGCTCTAGGATTTATTGACTCTAGATTATAGGTTCTAGAAGGCACATGTCTTCGAGGAAACAATTGTGGGAATTTGGGTAAGTGGCAAACAATCACAAGACACTATTGGTGGTATCAGTCCCTTGGGGAGCTGTCAGAGGCTTGTTCTGGGTGCAGTGAGGCTGGTTGGTGTCTGGGTTTCTGTTGGCTCAAAATCTAAAATCCAGGAAGTGAGGGCAGCCGTTAAACCCTAGTCCCTCCCAAGGAGTGCCCCTTGGGGGGCAGCATGCCCCTAGGCTCTGGTAGACCCTCCAGGGTGCTGGGCTTTAGAATTCAATAGGCTGTATGCTCTTATGCCTGATTTGGAATTTTGATAACCTTCTAGAGGTCTCTCAGCTCTAAGCTATAGTACCCTATTATTTTTTTTTCTTTCTGAATTGATTTGTATAGTATGTTTTCATCACACACAATTACTCTATACCTCTTCTCAGCAAGGATCCAACATTTCATTGCTCTTAACTTTGGTTCTTGTCTAGTTGGACTCTACCACTCTCATAACCCATATCCTCATTATTTGAGATTTTTATCTGAAGTCAGGACTCCATTTTCTGTCTCTATCTGCAGAGCTAACAACTTTCCAAATGCTGCAGAAGGGATTCTTTATCAATTCCATCTTTCTGTCTACTCTTATAACATGGTACAGGTTTTCTTGTCTTTTTCTTTCTTTTTTTTTTTGCTTTAATATATTTATGCATAAAAACAGAAAACAGTAAAAAGTTCTGAGAAACCCTCTCCTCACACACCATGAATAATGTTGGTGAACAGTGAACAGAAAGAGAAATTGATGCAGAAAATTATTGCTGTTATCACAAGTCATTGTATTCCACAGTACCTTCCTATCTGGGCCCTTTTAAAACAGTTTGTATTTATCTTGTATTAATATTTGTTAATTCCAAGCCTTATCGGGTTTTAATTTTATAAGGTAAAGGATATATCCTTAACTAGGAAACTAAGAAAGATACATAGCTCTCTGGTCATTTTGCCTGCATTCAAAACACCAGGTTGTATACATCCATTTGTTCACCAAACAATAATAAAATGAACACTAACTTTTGACTAGTCATGTTTAACTTCTCTGGGTATACCCTACTGCCTGGATTATGACATGTAAAATTTTTAAAATTTTTATTTAACATATTATGTATTACTGGTTTCAGAGGTAGAGATCAGTGATTCATCAGCCTTGTATAATAACCAGTGCTCATTCCATCCATTGCCCTCCACATACATACAAACATACCCCACATCATCTTTATCCATTCATCTGATACACATCTGGGCTCTTTCTAGAGTTTGGCTCTTGTGGACATCCCTGCTATAAACACTGGAGTGCAGGTGCCCTTTCAGATCATTAAATTTGTATCTTTTGGATAAATACCTACTAGTGTAATTGCTAGGTCATAGGGTAGCTCTATTTTCAACTTTTTGAGGAACCTCCTTACTGATTTTCCAGATTGCCTGCACCAGGTATGGCACAGATTTTCAAAAGGAGATGTTTTTCATGAAATACTGTGCTGAGAGGACCAGGTCTTTGCTAGATGATGGCAAGATTTTTAAAGATTCAAAACCTTGGAGCCAATTAGAGATCATCTACTTTGAATATGACCCCCATGATGTCTCTTTCTACCTTTTTAAGAATGAGGATATAGGGGATTCCTGGGTGGCTCAGTGGTTTAGCGCCTGCCTTTGGCCCAGGGCACGATCCTGGAGTCCCAGGATCGAGTCCCACATCGGGCTCCTGGCATGGAGCCTGCCTCTCCCTCTGCCTGTGTCTCTGCCTCTCTCTATCATAAATAAATAAAAATCTTAAAAAAAAAAAAAGTGACACCAGAATCTGGGGCTTATGGATTCTAATCATTATACTTGTTACATTTCTTACTGTGTCCTGTCTCTTGCCTCTCATTCATCAGCAGTGCAATGTGAAGGGAAGATTGGCCAGTGAATGGGAATACCTTGCTAAAGAGAAATTTTTATTATAAAATTACGTGAATAGCAAGTAAAAATGCCTTATCTTTTAACATTTTTAGGAAGAAGTAAGTCTAACTTGGGCTGGACACCTCTTCATCTGGCGTGCTATTTTGGACATAAACAAGTGGTTCAGGGTCTGTTAAAGGTACATTTATGGCTAAAGTTTTTAAATGAATAAAAGAAATATTACTGCTATGGAAATTATGAAAGTCTTAGAAAAGCCAACTAACCATAGTAGATTACTTAACACTAACACACTTAATTATTCTTTGCTAAGTAAATAAATTAGGTTAGCCTGATGACTGGTTAAAATTCTATTATTTTTTAGTCATTTGATTTTTCCATTGACTTTTTAAAATTGCAAAAGTGAATGTGTGAGTTAATGTGAAGATAATAGTTTTTAATATAACAGTTAAAAAATAACCTAAGCACATCCTAAATAATTTAAAAAAGATGCAGAATCTCTTAATGAGCACCGTATGATTTAAGATCTCACATTTTTTCAATTCTGTGATAATGTTTCACTTTGATATTTCTGAAATTGTCTTAAAATTGGGCAGTACATTTAAGTAGTGGCTTTTTTCTTTTACTGAAAACTTATTAAATTGGTGGAGAAAATATGGTATTTTGTTCAGAATATTCTTTTTTCAATATGAGGGTTTCTAAAGTAGAGTGAAGGTCTGTAGATTTTTAAAGGAAAGCAGTTTTTTACTCTTCGACCTATTATGAAGTAGACTTTTATCTCTAGTAGCTTTACTGTTTTACTGTGAATTGAATTGAATTGAATTTTAGCATTGACAACCAATGAATATTAACATCATTTTAATTTTGAAATATTTAATATATTTTTTGGGTGCCTGACTGGCTCATTTGGTAGGGTACACAACTCTTAATCTCAGGGTTTTAAGTTCAAGCCCCATGTTGGGTGTTGAGATTACTTAAAAATAAAATATATATATTTTAAAGAAATAATATAATTTTAGAGAATTATTTTCACCTTTATGTATTTCTTGACATGTGGAAGATGTCTAAAGTTTTCATGTTTGTCAGGCTGGTGCAGAAGTGAATGTATTGAATGACATGGGAGACACGCCGCTTCATCGAGCTTCCTTTACGGGACGAAAGGTGAAAACATTCCACATTTGGTGTTTGTGGGTGGAATATTTGGGAGAGCAGTGACATGTTTTTTTTTTTATGACTCTATGAATAGGAACTGGGCGAAGCCACAACAAATACATAAACCAGCACTTTGGGTCAAAAGGCCACAAGCTCTTGGAATGAACGTGAGGTCAGGTATTTCCACTCTGGAATCCTGATAGGAGCTCTTTCAGTCCCTGCTCCTGTCCTCTAGGGATGGGGAGATGGGGAACTCCTGATAGTTCTTTTTTTTTTTTTTTTTAAACTGCTTCATTGAGGTAGAATTTTATGTTGCATAAAACTCACCTACTGTAAGTGCACATTTTGGTGATTCTTAGTACATTTACATAGCTGTGCAGTCAGCTCAGAACGTTTCCTCATGCCTCTTTATGTTTATTTCCTTCTGTTCTCCCCTGCCTCAGGCTGTCACTGATTGGTTTTATATTTCAAGGATGTCTGTCCTTTCTAGAAATGTCTTGTAATTGAAATCCTACAAACTTTTGTGTTTGGCTTCTTTAATTTAGCATGGTATTGTTGAAGTTTATTCATGCCGTAGAATCCATGTATCCGTGATTTCTTCCTTTTTATGACTGAATAACTTTCCATCTTATGGCTATATCACATTTTATAATCCTTTCACTGTTCACTGGAAGGACTCTTTTCCCATTGCGTTGTCTTGGCACCCTTGTTGAAATGAATTGACCGTAAATTTCTAGACTTTCTGTTGTCTTCCTTTAATCTGAATCTATTGTTACATCAGTACTACATTGCTTTTATTACAGTAACTTTATAATTAAGTTTTGATATTGGGTGGTCTGAGTTTTCCAGCTGTGATTTAAATTATGTTGACTATTTTTAGTCAAAAATTTATCTCCAGGGGTGCCTGTGTGGCTCAGTCAAGGTAAGCATCCGACTCCTGGTTTTGGCTTAGGTAGTGATCTCAGGGTCATGAGATCCAGTCCAGCATTGGGCTCTGCACTCAGTGCAGAGTCTGCTTGAGCTTCTCTCTGCCTGCCCTGCCCAAAATAAATCTTTAAAAAAAATTGTATTTCCATATAAATTTTAGGATCATTTTAATTTCTACAAAAACACCTGTTGGCATTTTGATTGAGGTTGTGTTGTCTAGGGTCTATGGATCCATTTGGGAAGAATGGCTACTTTAACAATATTGAGTCATCCAATCCACAAATAGGAAATGCCTGTTCCTTTGTTTAGATCTTTAATTTCTGTTGGCAGTGTTTGGTAGTTTTCAGTATACAGATATTATACTCCTGTTAAATTTATTTCCAGGCATTGTATTCGTTTTGATGCTATTTTGAATGGAATTTTTCTTTTAATTTCCTTTTCTGATTTCTTCTTGCAACTGTATAGAAAGATAAGTTGATTTGTTGTTAATCTATATATTGTGTCCCTGTTGTTGACCTGTATCCTGTATCCTTGCTGAATTTGTTCATTAGTTCTAGTAGGCTTTTGTAAATTCCATAGGATTTTCTCTACACTGGATCCTATCATCTGCAAATAAACACAAATGTACTTCTTTTCCAGTCTGGATGCTTTCTTCTGCTCTTATTTTACTAGATCCTAGTAAATTGTTGAATACATATGATGAAAGCAGAAATCCTTGTTTTTTGATCATAGGGGAATAGCATCTAGTTTTTTTTTTACCAGTAAGTATGATGTTTGTGGGTTTCTCTTAGATTCTCTTTCTTAGGTTGAGGAAGTGTTACTCTATTTCTAGTTGGTTGAAAGTTTTTTTTTTTTTTCTCTAAGATTTTATTTATTTATTCATGAGGGACAGAGAGAGAGGCAGAGACACAGGCAGAGAGCCTGATATGAGACTCGATCCTGGGTCTCCAGGATCATGCCCTGGGCTGAAGGTGGAGCTAAACCGCTGGGCCACCCGGGCTGTCCTGGTTGAAAGTTTTTATCATGAATGAATGTCTAGTGCTTTTCCTGTCTTTCGAGATGAGCATGTGATTTTTTTCTTTAGTCTGTTAATATGGTATATTACATTAATTGATTTGGGGATTTTAAACATAGCTGTGTAAATCCCACTTGGTACTGGATAATGTCTTTACTGTGTTGCTGGATTCTCTTTGCTAACATTTTGCTAGGGCTTTCTTGGGTCTGTATTCATGAGAGATACTGCTTTATAGTCTTGTTTTCTTGATGTGTTTATTTGACTTTGGTAACAGGGTGATACTAGCCTTATAGAATGAGTTGGAAAGTATTCTTTTTCTCCTTTTTCTGAAATAGTTTGTAAAGGATTGGTGGTATTCTTTAAGTAGTTGATAGAATTCACCAGGTAAGCTATCTATGCTTGGACTCTCTAAATGGGAAGATTGTAAATTACTAATAAGCCATCTATGGTTGGACTTTCTGTGTGGGAAGATTTTAAATTACTGAAACAACTTAATTATTTTATGTAGGTCTGTTCTGATTTTCTGTTTCTTTGAGTCCACGGTGGTTATTTTATCTTTCTGGATTTTTTTTTTAATCTCACTTAAGTTGTCTAATTTCTTGGCTTAAAGTTATTCATGATGCTCTCCTGTGACTTTTCTGGCTATAGGGTTGGTAATGATAGTCCCTATTTCATTTGTTTTTGCTAATTGGTGTAATCTTTTTGTCTTGGTTAGTTTGGCTAAAGATTTATCAATTTTGTTGATCTTTTTCAAGAACTGACATTATTTTGATATTTTTTGTTCTGTTTATTTCATTTCTGTTCTTATTTCTCTTTTTTGGCTTTTAATTTCCTATTTTTTTTCCCTTAAAGTGAAAGCTTATTGACTTGAGTTCTTTGTTCATTTCTAGTACACGTATTTAAAGCTATAAATTTTCATTTTAGCTGTATACAATACATTTTTGACTTGTGTTTTTATTCTCATTTAAGATATTTTCTGACATTTTCGTCCCTTCTTCTTTGACCCGAAGGTTATTTAGAAGTATGTCTGCCACATATTTGGAGATTTCCCCCAAATTTCTTTCCATTATTGATTCCTAATTTTCCTTATGATCAGATAACATACTTTGAATTATTTATTGAAGAACATGAAATTCTTTTAAAATTTATTAGGGGAGCACCTGGGTGGCTCTGTCAGTTAAGTATCTGACTCATGATTTCAGCTCAGGTCTTGATCTCAGGATTGTGAGTTCAAGTTCCCTGTTTGGCTCCATATTGGGCATGGAGCCTACTTAAAAAAATAATAAAATTTATTAGGAACTTGTGGTATAGCATTTGATCTGGGAGAGTGTTTTTTGATTGCTTGAAAAGAATATATATTCTGTTTTGCGGGTGGAGCATTCTATAAATATCCATTGGCTTAGTTGATAGAGTTGTTCAAATCATTTATCCTTAACTGATTTTCTGTTTGTTTTATGAAATATTGAGAGTGTTCTTTGAAGTATAACTATAATTCTGGAATTGTGTAGTTTCAATTCTGTCAGTTTTGGTTTCATGAATCTTGGAGCCCTATTAGGTCCATATCCATTTGTAATGGAGTTATATGGAATATATGGCAATATATCTTCCTCATGTATTGACCTTTTTTATCACTACAATGTTTTTGCCTTCAGTAATGTTTCTTGTCATAAAGTTATTTTCTACCTGGTTAATATAGCTAGTCTAGCTGCCTTACGGTTACTGGTTACATTTTATTTCAGGTGTACAACTCAGTGATTTGATAGGGTTATATGTTATGCTATGTTCACCACAAGTGTAGCTGTCATCTGTCTCATTACATCACTATTACAGTATCATTGACTATATTCCTTATGCTCTGCTTTTGTTTCATTGACTTACTCATTCTGTAACTGGAGGTATGTATCTTCCTCTTCTCTTCATCCATTTTACCCACTTCCCAACCCCCTCTCCCTCTGGCAGCCATCAGTTCTCTGCATTTATAGTTCTGATTCTGCTTTTTGTTGTTCATTCTTTTTAGACTCCTTTTATGAGTGTGGTCATAGCATATTTGTCTTTTTCAGTCTGACTTATTTCACTTAGCATAATACTCTTTAGGTCCACCCATGTTGTTTCAAATAGTACAGTTGCCTCCTTTTTATGGCTGTATAATATTCCTGTGTGTGTGTGTGTGTGTGTGTGTGTGTGTGATCTTCTTTATCCATTCTTCTTTTTTATATCCATTCTTCTATTGACGGACACTTAGGTTGGTTCCATGTCCTGACTATTGTAAAGAATGCTGCAGCAAACAGGGACACATTTTTCGAGTTAGTATTTTCATTTTCCCTGGGTAAATGCTCAGTAGTGGAATTATTGGATCATATAGTATTTTTATTTTTAATTTTTTGAGAAACCTCCGTACTGTTTTCCACAGTGGCTGTACTTATTTACATTCCTACCGTCAATGAGTGCATGGGGGTTGCCAACACTTGTTTCCTGTCTTTTTGATTTTAGCCAGTCTGACCAGTGTGAGGTGATATTTCATTCTGGTTTTGATTTGCGTTTCTGTAATAAGTGAAGTTGAGCATCTTTTCAGTGTCTGCAGACCACCTGTTCAGTTGTGTGTTTTTATCTAGTCTGACAGTTTCTGCCTTTTGATTTAGTGTTGGGTCTATTTACAATTTTAATAATTTTTGGTTTACATCTTCGATTTTGTATTTGTTTTCTATGTGTCAGGTTTTTGTTCTTGTTCCTCCTAGACTGCCTTCTTTTCTGTTACACAAATATTCTTTAGTGTAAAATTTTAGTTCCTCTAGATATTAAACTTTCTGATCATGTTTATCACAGCAACTTCACATTCTTTATCTGCTAAATACAACATCTATAACCACAGACAGTCCGTTTCTGTTATCTGCATTTCTCTTATTATGAGTTTCTTGTTTCTTTGCATGTCTCACAAGTTTTTATTGAAAACTGGATTATTTATTTATTTATTTATTTATTTATTTATTTATTTATGTTTTATTTATGATAGTCAAAGAGAGAGAGAGAGAGGCAGAGACACAGGCAGAGGGAGAAGCAGGCTCCATGCACCGAGAGCCCGATATGGGATTCGATCCCGGGTCTCCAGGATCGCGCCCTGGGCCAAAGGCAGGCGCCCAACCGCTGCGCCACCCAGGGATCCCCTGGATTTTTTAAAAAAGATTTTATTTGATAGAGAGTGCATGCACAAGCGGTGGGGGGAGGGTGGCAGGCAGAGGGAGAGAGAGAAGCAGGAAGCCTGATACAGGGCTTGAACCCAAGACTCTGGGATCATGACCTGAGCCAAAGGGAGATGCTTAACTGACTGAGCCACCCAGGTACCCTGAAAACTGGACATTTTTAAAAAAATTTTTTATTTATTCATGTATTATAGTCACAGAGAGAGAGAGAGAGAGAGGCAGAGACACAGGCAGAGGGAGAAGCAGGCTCCACGCACCGGGAGCCTGATGTGGGATTCGATCCCGGGTCTCCAGGATCGCGCCCTGGGCCAAAGGCAGGCGCTAAACCACTGCGCCACCCAGGGATCCCCTGGACATTTTTTATAATGCATTTTAGCAACTCTGAATTCTGACGTGTCCACCTTCAGGTTATTTTTTTCCTTTTTTTATTAATTTGTCTGCTCTTCATCTGTGAAATCTGGAGTAAACCAGGCCTGCTGATAGCTCTTCTTTTTTTTTTTTAAAAAAAAAATTGTTTTAATGTTTTAACATGATTTCTGTTATGGACTGAATGTGTTCCCTTAAAATTCATATATTGTAATCCTGTCCTCCCCAGGGTGATGCAATTAGGAGATAAAAAGTAGGTGAGGGATGGGAATAGCCTGTACCTTCAAGGCTAAAGATGCCTGATAAGCTCACCTGACATTCTAGTTCCATTGACTATGCCTCTCAATTTGTTGTCTTTATTGAATACCCAGCACCGTGAAATGATTAATTTTGTTCAGTTTTAAGTCATTTTTTAAAGATTTTATTTTTATTTATTCATATGAGAGAGAGAGAGAGAGAGAGAGAGAGAGAGAGGCAGAGACACAGGCAGAGGGAGAACCAGTCTCCATGCAGGGAGCCCAATGTGGGACTCGATCCTGGGACTCCAGGATCACGCCCTGGGCCAAAGGCGGGGGGGGCGCTAAACCACTGAGCCACCCAGGGATCCCCCAATTTTGTTCAGTTTTATACTCATTTTTCAAGATGACAGTTGTCTGAACTCTTCACACCACCATAGCCAAAAATTGTTTTACCTCTTTTTCTTGATTTTTTTCGATTATTTGAATGATCTCGTAAATGATAGTTTTATTTGATTACTGTCCATAGTTTAATATGCCTAAAGATTATTTAAAATCCTATATTAAACTTTATATGCATTTGTCACAAGTCAATAACTTGATTATATCATTTCATACTTTTTATTATGAGTAGATTTAACTAATTTTTGTGTGAGTTACCATGAATGAACCTTGTGAGTATGTGCTTAATAAGCATATTTGAATTAGTACATTTTACACTATTACAGTCTATATGCTCATGTGTTGATACTTGTGAACCAGATATGCAGTCTTGCTAAAGCTGAGAAAAATGTACTTTTTACAATAAAAAATAAAAATAGTTGGTAAATTGTTATACTTTATGGGATTTTAAAAATGAGCTTCAGATAGTGTAATTTGCCTGATCCATACATGAACTACTTGCTTGTATCTTCACAGCCTGCACTACTCCATTTTTCTTCTGTGTAAGCAAATTCTTGGGGTTGACTTGGATCATGAGATGGCATTCTTGACAGTGCAGCTCAGATGCTGTCTCTCTAAATACAACTTTCTGCAGCTGGGAGAAAACTGCTTTTCCAGATTTCCTGAGCATATTACATCATTTTCATCTTCTACCCTATAGTTATTGTGTATATCTCTTTACTACTAGATTGCATTCATCTTGGTTTCAAAGAATTAACACACATCAAGTTTTAGTATCTTTGATAAGCACAGCACAGGTCTTTCTGCCTATCTCCACGTACCTACCTCAGATCGGCTCATTCATCTGTACTTGGTTCTTCACGTATTTGCCCGTTTCTGCTGTATTCTTGAACTTCAAACAGGAGATTCTGCTATAATTTGGGCCTTAGTTTGATTTGAACATTAGCATATATATCATATTATCTCTTGTGTTAGAAAATTTAGCCGAAGCTAAATGGGTACCTCACACAGGAAACTTGAAAAATTTATGTGCTTAATGTTTAAGCATGATTGAATTTTGCAGAAAGTTTAATTTTCTAATTGTGCTCATGAAAGGAACCCAATTATCTTCTGATGTGATCCTTTACTATGAATATAATTTATAATTTAAAACCTGTTATGGTAGTGAGATTCAGTGATTTAATAACTAGAATGAGTTGAAAAGGGATTTGGTTTGTTATTAAAGTATTTTACATTCGTGTCCTTCAAAATGTATAAAATCTCCCTGAATTTCATGAAGGACCTTCGGGCTCTTCTTGGTAATTACTGACCCCTAGTGTTATCTAATCAAAATGTACCATAATTCTCAGATGTACTCAGCATTTGTTCTTTGGTTTTTCAAATGCAGTTAGAGTGCTGAAGTTTTTATATTTTTATGATAATTATAAAATAGGGATACAATTGGTACGGTAAATAATTGGATTGTTGTACTAACCTTTGTGTTGATTGACTATTTTCCAACAGCGCTAAGAATACATTTAAAATGAATGCTTCCTCTGTTGTGTGTGTCAAGAATTGTGTGTCTGTCACCTGGCATATAGAAGATACATATAATCCTGAGGTTCCTATAAGCTTCTCTATCTTGTTCCCTAACTTACCATCTCTCATGCTTAGGCATTAAATGCCTACTCTGTATCAGGCACTGCACAAATGACCTGATAGGTCTTGTTTCATTTAAAAGGAAATGACAACAGTGAAATGTAGGCACAAACATTTCCATTTCTTGTAGTTTGTAGTCTTGTAGTTTTCTTGTAGCTTCCCAGGAATCCAGCTGAGTTGGAAATTAGTGTGCAACAGGTTAATTGGAATACTGTGGGATCACATGTGTGTTGGGGGTGGCGTAGCAGAATTGTGCAGAGGCTGAAGTCAAGCAGTGGTGCACTCACCAGGGTTGCCTCAGCCAGGTGAGGGGAGCTCTGCAAGAGAGGTGACCCATCAAAGCTGTCCCAGTTTGAAGTAAGAGAGCTCAGCCCTTAGTGATGGTCAGTCAGTAGGTATTGGCTGCCGTGGGAAGGGACATGACCTTGTGCGAGGCAGCTCTTCTTAGCTGAGTGGATACCTGGAGTAACTAAAGGTAGTGGCTGCCTCCTGGGCACTCCTAGCATCTAGGGTATTAAGTCGTCTATTTCTCAGGGTGGGGCTGGGTGTTGTAGCACAGCTTCGATCATAGCTCACCCTTTATTCTGCTCAGATTTGCTTCTTCATAAGCTTCTAGGTACCCCTTCAGGGTTCCAGTGGGCCATTCCCAGCTAGGAGGAACTTAGAGGAGGAAGGATAGTGAGACTATAGCATTGCTGCAGTTAACCTTTGGGCCACAACTGAATCCTTTTCTCCCTTTTCTGCTGTCTCTTCTAGATATACCCTTCCCTTGACTAGCACATCTGGTCTTCGTGGCTTATCCAGTGCTGTGACTCAGGTCCTCATCACTGGAGATCTGAGCAGGTCATGTCCTTCCTAAGTGTGGAGTTGCCACACTTGTTCATTATTGTCAAAACTAGACCTGGGAGGGGCACCTGGGTGACTCAGTGGTTGAGTGTATACCTTTGGCTCAGGTCGTGGTCCCAGGATCCTGGGATCAAGTCCCGCATCAGGCTCCCCACAGGGAGCCTGCTTCTCCCTCTGCTTGTATCTCTACCTCTCTGTCTCTCATGAATAAATAACTAAAATCTTAAGAAAAAAACCGGACCAGGGAATACCAAGAGCTACCTAAGTGTATCATCTGCATGCCAAACATACTCCTCCATTTCCCCATTGTATATAGTCCTCCTTTCTTATGTTCAAATTCAGTTACCTCTGCTAAAATGATGACTACTCCTGCCTCTCCTTTGTTACAGGAGGTGAGTGTTCAGGCACCCTTTCTCATCTTCTGGCATGTGAATCAGAGCATTATCCTCAGGTGTGGATTATGCTGCCCCCGGAACCTGAAGAAGCCAATGAGGCATTGTGCTTCCTTCTCTGTTTTGAGAAGTGCAAGATGGTATAATTTGTTTTTTACTTTGGAGACACTGTCCTGGCATTACCCAGACCACTGAACCCTTAAAAACAATATGGCATTGTCCCTGAATTCTTCCTAAGATTTATTTCCCACTCCCTGGAGCATTATATCTTAGCAAGGCTTTCAACATTCTAGTCTCTTCTTGTTCATCTGGTTTTATTATATGTCATTGGTAAGGTAGACCACTGTGATGGTCTGTAGGATGAACAAATGACTCTGAGGCAAAACTGTAAATGTGTACTTTGTCTATGAGAGTATAAAGTGGTTTTGATCATTTTTTCCTACCCGGAAAAGAGTACATAATGTCAAATTAGTTGCTATACCATGTCCTTAGGTAATATTAACTTGCTTGGAAAAGATAGCATGCTTTGCAGAGTGGCTATAATTGGGGCTATTTGAATTTATGGAAATCCTCGGTCTTCCTCCATATTCCATCTGGTTTTTGCAGTGTTAGACTGATGAATTAAATGGAAATAGTCTAAGAACCATCACCCCTACATTCTGAGGTTTTTTTGTTTGTTTGTAGGCTCCATGCCCATTGTGGAGTCCAGTATGGGACTTGAACTCACAACGCTGAGATTAAGACCTGAGCTGTGATCAAGAGTTGCACTTAACTCACTGAGCCATCCAGATGCCCCTACATTCTGAGGTTTTCAAGGATGGCACTGATCCAACCCATATAAGATATTAGTTTTAATTTATCTGGGCCAGGGGGCAAGGGAGGACAATTTTAGAGCCCTCCTTCTGGCCCTTAGACACCCAGGAATCCACACGAAACTGCCAACAACTAAGTGTGTCTGTTCCAATTGTGTATTCACGGACCGGGGAAGTGATTTCTGGATGTGATTGTGGACCTGCATGTACCATGAGCCAGACCTGAGCTAAGGTCTCATTTGTTACCTTGTCCTCATGTATGCCCCCTTTCTCAAAGAGGGGCCGGATGGCACTTGGGGGTCTCTCAGCATCAGTGTCAACTTGGACATTAGACCTAACAGTTCCTGAAATGTTTGGATATTCCCCTTTCCCTGGTGTAGCTACTTGGGTTTCATTAGTCCCTTTGGGAATAGTCTAGGAAAATAATGGCTTTGTACGTTTGATTTGGTGTTGCAAAATCTTTCCTTCCAGAATCTGGTCTCTCCTTCAATAGTTTTCAGTCCAAAATTGATTCAGGTCCAGAAACTGGACAAGGTGTCATGACTTCTTCAGAGACTGTCTTCAGCTTCTAACCATTCATCATTGACTTTTTTGACAATACAAATTGAGTTTTTAACTTGGATGATTCCTAGCAGCATAGCCAAAGCAGTGGCCCCTTATAAGTGTCAAAATGCCAGATATGCCTTTGCAGACAGAAGATTTTAAATAAGTAGACTTGCTAGACTGAACATAGTACATAAGATCATATTTTTTATTTTTGCCATATTTTTTATTATTTGTTGTGCCAGATTTTTTATTTTTGTGCCTGGAAGGGCCTAGAGGATACATCATTCACCAAAGCAGGAAGAAATGACTGGTGAATAAGGCACCAACATCATTAAGACCCTTATTAAGGTTTGTCTTCTAAAGTCTAGGGCTTCCAGGAAATGACACTGCAGCCCTGATTCACCAATAGCAGTGGGGTATGCAGGGGATGTGTATCATAGGACCCTGAAATAGTAGAGGCTTGGAGATGGCACCGCCACATCAGAAGCCAGGTGGATGCAATTACAGTAAGTACTGTAGCAAGTTCAGCAGGGTAAGATCGGGAGGACTGGCCTGCAGAGAGTTACAGAAATGACTAATAAAATGGCATTCCTGAGGTCAAGTCACATGGGCGTATGACAGCAGATACTACTTCTGTCATCTGTTATTTTTTTTGTTTTGTTTTTTTATACTCTTGCTGGTTTGAGAAGGTATCATGTCTTACCAATTCTTCAGTAGCTTATTACACATTCTTTAGACTTGGTATCACCCCACAGCCACTGGGTGCTCAGTTCTGTTTCTTCTTTTTTCAGACCCATTCCTCTCCCTCTCTTCAGTTTTTCCTCTTAGGTCAGTAGGGGTTAGCCAAATACTGTCTTCAAGTTTACTGATCTTTCTTGGCCAGTGTGCTCCCTGATGTCTACTGATGTCATTGAAGCATTCTTTGTTTCTGTTACTAATGATTTTTATTTGTAGCATTTTCCTCTCTTAATAGTTTCCACTTCAGTTGAAATTCTCTCATTATGTATGTAGTCCACCTTTTCAACTAGACCTTTTAATGTAATAATCATAGTTACTTTAAATTCTGTGTCTGATCATTTCAGCATTTTGGTCATTTCTGTGTCATCCTGTTGATTGCTTTGTCTCTTGACAGTGGATCGTTTTTTTTCTGTTTTGTGTGTGTGTCTGGTAATTTTTATTGGAATGTTAAACTGTGTGTAAGCTAGTAGAGACAGGTAAATAGTTTGGGCTTGGAAATGGGCATACGTCTTAGTGTGGGAGGTTGGATCAGTCTAGTCTGGAGCACATCTGAACTTGTGTTTTGTTGTTGCCATGGTTACCTTCTGTGTACCAATGGCTTCAGATTTCTATTTCCAAATTTGGTATTGCCTCCGCGTGTATGTTGTAGGCTGATTTTTCTGGAGAGTTTTTTTTTTTTCCCCTTGATGTTCCTACTTCACCCTAAGCTTGAGGCCTTCCTAGCATGCCTTGTCCCTCAGAGAGCATTTCTCTCCATGGCTGTTGCCTCTCCCTCATTAATTGAGTACTCTTGCTTGTTCTCAGTACTTGGTAGTCTTGGGGTGAGAGGAGGGGACAGAGTGAGTTGCAGTTGTCCTGGTCGAGCCTATACATCTTAGGCCTTTTGTCCCTGTGTAAGGGACAGGAGTTTCTTAGATAGTTCTTTATCAGTGATCCTGCTCCTCCAGTAATAGGAGACCTTTAATGTATGGATCCTTGATTGTTTCCTGTCTCTCTCCTTGGTTGAAAGGGTCTTCACTGTGCCTTGTGGATGAAAGATTTGCTGCCTTTTCACAGCAGTGATATTTTTCAAGGAATAACATAAGGCAGAAAGGCTTGCCTCAGGCTTTATAAGCCTTCTCTGCAGCAGTGGTAGCTCCCTCCTCTGTGCCTGCATCATCAAGGGTAAGGCTTTCTCTGATCACCTGCCGGAATCCCCATCCCCTGCCCCCCCCCTTTTTTTTTAAGCACCAGGTGGAGGCCCATGGAGAAGAGTCTGCAGGTGGATAGGAGTTTCCCTTATACCTGTGGTTCGTAGAGGTTCTATATCCTTATGTTAGTGTTTCAGCAGGTAGCAGTTCATTAAAATTTGCAGCTCAGTTCCTTTATCTGCTTGTTTGGCAGCCCCTGTCTTACTCTCATACCTACCATGGGTGAGCAAGTGCTTACTTGAGGGCAGTTTCCTTAGATTTCAGACTATAGGCATATCTCAAAGATATTGCAGGTTTGTTGCCAGATAACTTCAATAAAGCAAATATTAAAACAGTTAAGTCAAATGAACTTTTTCGTATCCTAGTGCATATAAAATTTATGTTTATACTATAGTCTATTTAGTGTGCAGAAGCATTAGGTCTAATAAAACAATGTATATACCATAATTAAAAATTCTGTATTGCTAAAAAAGGCTGTCATCTGAGCTTTTAGTGACTCATAATCTCTTTGCTGGGGGAGGATCCCACCTCCATGCTGATGGTGATTGATGAAGATTGGAATAGCTTTGGCAGTTTGTTTGAATAGGAGAAAATGAAATTTGCCACATAGATTAATTCTTCCTTTCACAGACCATTTCTCTGTGCATGTGATGCTGTTTGATAGCATTTTACCCACAGTAGAACTTCTTTCAAAATCTTCTCAAACTCTGCCATCAGCTAAGTTTATGTAGTGTTTTAGATCATTTGTTGTCACTTCAGTCTTCATAGCATCTTCCCTGGGAGTAGATTCTATCTCAAGAAACTGCTTTCTTTGCTCATTCATAAGAAGAAACTCATCTTTGAAATTTCTATCATGAAATTGCAGCAGTGCAGTCTCCCTTCTGATTCTAGTTCTTTTGCTGTTTCTGCCACAACTGCAGGGACTTCCTCCAGTCTGAAACCCCTTGAAGTCACCCATGAGGTTGGAATCAACTTCTTCCAAACTCCTATTAATGTTGATAGTATTTTGGCTGGTGCTTTTGAATCTCAAATGCTCTAAATGGCATCTAGAGCGGTGATTCCTTTCCAGAAGGTTTTCAATTTACTTTGTTCAGATCCATCAGAGGAATGAATCACTGTGGTAGCTAGGGCCTTAAGAAATGTATTTTTTTTAGTCCTAAGACTTAAAGTTGAAATTACTCCTTGATCTATGGGCTCAATAGATGTTATGTTAGCAGGCATGAAAACAATCTTAATTTTGTTGTACATCCCCATCAAAGCTCTTGGGTAACCAGGTGTGCATTGTTAATAGGCAGTAGTATTTTGGGAAGAATCTTTTTTCCTGAGCAGTAGGTCTCAACAGTGGACTTAAAATATTTAGTCAGCCATTTGTAAAATAATATTCTGTCATCTAGGCTTTGTTGTTTTGTTTGTAGAGCAAATATCAAAACAGAGATTTAGCGTAATTCCTAAGGGCCCTAGGATTTTCAGAGTGGTCAATGACGGCTTCAGCTTAAGTCACCAGCTGCATTAGCCCCTAACAAGAGAGCCAGCCTGTCCTCTGGAGCTTTGAAGCCAGGCATTGACTTCTTTCTACCTGTGAAAGTCTAGATGGCATCTTCTTCCAAAACAAGGCTGTTTCATCTAGGTTAGAAATCAGTTGTTTAGTATAACCACTCATTAGTGACCTTAGCTAGAGCTTCTGGAACACTGGCTGCAGCTTCTCTGTCAGCTCTTGCTGCTCCACCTTGTACTATGATGTCATGGAGACGGCTTCTTTCCTTAAACCTCATGAACTCCCCTCTGCCAGCTTCAGATTTTTCTCCTGTAGCTTCCTCACCTCTCTCAGCCTTCATAGAATTGAAGAGAACCAGGGCCTTGCTCTGGATTAGGCTTCAGTTTAAGGGATGTTGTGGCTGATTTGATCATCTGTTTAGACCACTCAGACTTGTCTCTGTCTCAGCAATAAGGCTGTTTCATTTTCTATTACTGTATGTTCATTGAAGTAACACTCTTAATTTCCTTCAAGAACTTTTCCTTTGTACTAACTGTTGGCTGTTTGGCCCAAGAGCCTAACTTTCAGACTATCCAAGCTGTGGACATGTCTTCCTCATTAAGTTTAATTATTTCTGACCTTTGATTTAAAGAGAGAGGTGCGTGACTCTTTCACTTGAGTGAACCTTTAAGGGTCATTGTAGAGTTACTAACTTCAATATTGTCTAACTTTAATATTGTGTCTCAGGGACTAGGGAGGAGGCCACAGGAGGAAGAGATGGGGAGTGGTTGATCCCTGGAGCCATCAAAATACACATAACATTTATTGATAAGTTTGCTGTCTTCCGTGGGCATGATTCATGGTATCCCAAAACAATAACAATAGTAATGTTAAAGATTAGTGATCACAGATCATTATAACAAATATAATAATAGTGAAGAGGTTTGGGCGCCTGGGTGGCTCAGTGGTTGAGCGTCTGCCTTTGGCTCAGGTCATGATCCCGGGGTCGTGGGATTGAGTCCTGCATCAGGTTCCCTGCAGGGAGCCTCCTTCTCTGCCTCATGCTCTGTGTTTTTCTCATGACTTAAATAAAATCTTAAAAAAAATAGTGAAAAGTTTTTGAAATAATGTGAGAATTAGCAAAATGTGACACAGAAACATGAAGTAATCTAATGCTGTTGGAAAAATGGTTCTGATGGACTTGTTGGATGCAGGGTTGCTGTGAACCTTCAACTTGTGTGAAAAAACACCAAAAAATAAGATCTGCAGTTGGTTGTCATGCCATCTCAGTTGCCTGGGTTCAGGCAAAGTAATCATTTTGTAGATGATCTGTCTTTTCCTCTTTTTTAAAAATTTTATTTAAAGGAGGGTGATGCACTTTCCAGCTTTCTAAATTCCAGGTGGAATGTGCAGGTCCCAGTTAATTTATGAAACAGTCTTTTCTTGTGGCAACATCAGAGACTGTGATACCTAAGTGTTAAGTCGATCGTGTGTCTGTGCCTTACATGTAGCAGTTAATGTTTAGCATGTCTTAGCAGTCTTTAAGGGGCACTTGGGAAGCCAGTCAGTTACGCATCCCACTCTTAGTTTTGTCTCAGGTCATCATCTCAGGGTTGTGGGATCAAGCCCCATGTTGGGCTCTGTGCTCAGCATGGAGTTTGCTTGAGATTCTTTCTCTCTCTCTCTTCAGTCAGTCAGTCAATCAATCAATCAATCAATCAATCAATCTTCTTTCTTAAAAAGGCAAAAAAACAAAAAAAACTTTAAGATTTTACTTTGTGTGTGGCCTCTTAAAAAAAAAATCTACATGTGGCTGTGCATGTGTATTTCTATTCAGTTTTATCTTTTTGGAATTCCAGGTTACCTTATAGATAAAAGACCTTCATGATTAATTTTGTACTAATTTTTTGATTTTTTTTCACCTATATTCTCTTAGTTATTTACCCCACCCCTGTTTTTTGAAAGTGATTGTCAAATCCACCGTCTAGTCTTTCTATTGAATATTTAATTTGTTAATTTTAAAGAATATTTTTCTCTGAATATTCTTTTTTGTAGTCTTTATTTCTTAACAAAGAAATAATCTCATTTTCTGAGGATATTATGGGTTTTTTAAAGGTTTTCTCCATTTTTGTCTCAAGTTTTTTGGTTTTTTTTTTCCTCTGTCTCAGTCCTTTGTGCGCTGATCAGATCTCAAATCTCAAGTTGTAATGGGCTATCGATTCATGTTTAAGAGTGACATTTCTCAAAACTTGTAGAGGTTCAGTAAGTATGAGTAAGACTTGCTCACTTGTGGGCTTCATTGTAGGTTGAAGTTTGTTGAACTTGTATAGTAGATTGGTATGTCTTTGTACCTTTTTCATGATTTCATGTAACTGTATAACACGTACAGACCTTTGTGCTTCAGATTTCCCATCTTTGTTTTTAATTTTTCTTGAAGATTTTATTTATTTAAGAGAGAGAGTGTGTGTGCCAGAGAGCACAAGCAGGGAGAACAGCAGAAGGAGAGGGAGAAGCAGAGAGCCTAATGTGGGACTCGACCCTGGGACCATGACCTGAGCTGAAGGCAGATGCTTAACTGACTGAGCTACCCAGGCGCCCCAGATTTCCCATCTTTGAAAAGAGGTGTTATAATAGTATCTATCTCCTAGGATTTTTGTGAAAATTTATATGAGTTAATAAAAGTAAAACTTTTAGAACAGTGTCTGTTACATAATTACATAGTAAATGTTAATTGAATATTGGGTATCATTATATCTTTCATTTATTTAGAAATAATTGTCTTTTTAAATATAAAATCTAGCCTTAAATTTGCTCTTATTATGATCCTAGGAAGTCATGCATCATTTTTCAGATGTACCTCTGTTGATGTTTTTTAGTAAAAATTTGGATTTTGAGGAATACTTTACTTGCCTAAGTTTGGGAAATTGTTTCCATGTGTATGGATATTGGATAATTAAAACTTACCCTTTTAAGTCTCTAGTTTTTAAAAAGTAGAACTTTTTTTAAAAAAATTGAGGTATAACTGGAGTGCCTGGCTAATTCAATCAGTGGAACATGCGACTCTTAATCTTGGGGTTGTGAGTTCAAGTCCTATGTTGGGTGTAGAGATTACTTAAAATCTTTTTTAAAAAATGAGGTATAATTGATTTGTAACATACTAATTTCAGATGTACAACATAAGGTTCATTATATAAGGTTCATTATGTATTGCATAATCACAATAAGTATATAGTTAACATCTGTCACCATACAGTTACATTTTTTTTTCTTGTAAGAACTTTTAAGGTCTTTTAGCAACTTTCACATATTCAGTACAGTATTAACTATTAGCCACCGTGCTGTACTTTACATCCCAATTACATATTTACTTTATAACTGGAAATTTTGTACCTTTTGATCACCTTTGCTCATTTTGCCCATCCCCTATCTCCTGAATTGGGCAGTCATTAGTCTGTTCTATGAGTTTCATTTTGTTTTTAGATTTCTATAAGTAACATAAAGTATTTGTTTTTATTCTGTGACTTACTCCCTTAGCATAATGCCCTTGTGTTCCATCCATATTTTTGCAAATGGCAACATCACTTTCTTTTTAATGGCTGGATATTATTCCATTTTATGTATGTACTACAATTCCTTTATCCATCCATCCATTGATGGACATTTAGGTTGTTTCCGTATCTTGGCTATTGTAAATAATGCTGCAGTGAATGTAGGTATGCTGATTTTTTTTTTTTTTTGGTTAGTATTTTTGTTTTCTACAGAAATACCCAGAATAAATATCCAGAAGTGCAATTGCCTGATCATATGGTAGTTCTATTTTTAATTTTTTGAGGAACTTCCATACTATTTTCCTTAGCTGTACCAGTTCACATTCCCACCAACAGTGCACACAAATTCCCTTTTTTCCCCCTACATCGTCACCAACACTTGTTATTTTGGTAACTATAATTCTCAGAGGTGTGAGGTGATCTCATTGTGGTTCTGATTTATATTTACTGATGATTAGTGATAAACGTCCTTTTTGTGTATGTCAACCATCTGTATGTCTTCTTTCAAAAAATGTCTCTTTAAATTCTCTACTCATCTTTTTTTTTCTTTTTTTTTTTTTAGATTTTTATTTTTGGATTGAGAGTTCCAGTAGGGGGAGGGGCAAAGGGAGAGAATCTTAAGCAGACTCCATGCTGAGCATGGAACTCGATATGGGGCTTGATCCCACGACCCTGAGATCATGACCTGAACTGAAACCAGGAGTCAGATGCCTATCCAGGCACCCCCTCTCTGCTCATCTTTTTTATTTTTTTTATTTTTTTTAATTTATTTATGATAGTCACAGAGAGAGAGAGAGAGAGAGAGAGAGAGAGAGAGAGGCAGAGACATAGGCAGAGGGAGAAGCAGGCTCCATGCACCCGGAGCCGGATGTGGGATTCGATCCCGGGTCTCCAGGATCGCGCCCTGGGCCAAAGGCAGGCGCCAAACCGCTGCGCCACCCAGGGATCCCTGCTCATCTTTTAATTGGATTGTTTTTCTACTATTGAGTTGTAGGAACTCTTTGGATATTAACTTATCAGATACATAATTTGCAGATATTTTTTTCCCATTCAGTAGGTTCCCTTTTCATTTTGTGGATGGTTTATTTTGCTGTGCAGAAGCTTTTTTTTTTTTTTAACTTTTCATTTTTAATTTTTTACTTTTGGGGTCAAATCTAAAAAATCACTGCCAAGACATGTTAGGGAGATTACCACCTATGTTTCCTTCTAGGAGTTTAATGGTTTCTTTTTTTTTTTTTTATTTTTATTTATTTATGATAGTCATAGAGAGAGAGAGAGAGGCAGAGACACAGGCAGAGGGAGAAGCAGGCTCCATGCACCGGGAGCCTGATGTGGGATTCGATCCTGGGTCTCCAGGATCGCGCCCTGGGCCAAAGGCAAGCGCCAAACCACTGCGCCACCCAGGGATCCCGAGTTTAATGGTTTCTGGGTGGGAGCTAGTTTTTGTATATAGTGTGATATGGTGGTCCAGTTTCATTCTTTTGCATGTGACCAGTTTTCCCAGCACCATTTATTGAAGAGACTGTCCTTTCCCCATTGTGTGTTCTTGGCTCCTTTGTTATAAATTGGCCATACATGCATGGCATATTTTTTGATAGCTATATTTGAAATATTATAACACATCTCCCTGCTTTCTCTAATACAGTGTATCCACATAATGAAGCCCCTCTCCCCATAAAATATTCTGCTATTTTCCTTAGAATTATATTGAAGTTACAGCTCATTATTGAAGTAGGTTTCTTGAACTCCTGAATTCTAAGAGTTCAATGAGCATAATTTATGGAAGTTATTTCTTTTTTCTAACTTTGAAACATGAAACCTATGTTGAGATTGCTTTACAAGACGTAAAATTTTCATGTGGAATTTCTGTTAAAAGTAGACTTTTTTTTAAAGGGAGGGGGTGGGAGGGACAGAGGGGGGAGGAAAGGGAATTCCAAGCAGGCTTTATGCCCAGTGCAGAGCCAGAGATGGGGTCCAATCTTAGAACTGTGAGATCATGACCTGAGCTGAAATCAAGAGTTGGACACTTAAACGACCAAGCCACTCAGGCGCCCCTGAAGTTAGATTAGTTTTACAGGAAGAAAAAAAGCTTTAGCAATCAACATGGGAATGGTCATAGCATCATTATTCATAGTAGCCCAAAGGTGGATACAGACTAAATATTTGTTAAATCTTTAAGGGATACATAGAATGTGGTATACCCATATGGTTGGAGTCTTACTCAGCAGCAGGAAGGAATAGAGTACTGATACATGCTGCAGCACTAAGGAACCTTGGAAATGTGCTGAGTGAAAGAAGCCAGACACAAAAGGCTGCCACATATTGAATAATTCTGTTTGTAGAAATACTCTGAACAGGCAAATCTATAGAAGCAGAAGGTAGGTTAGTGGTTGCCAGAGCTTTAGGGAAAAGAGGTTTGGGGAGTGGTTAATGGGTAAGATTTCTTTCTGGGGTGATAAAATATTCTGAAATGAGCTAGTGATAATGGTACACAACTCTGAATTTACTAAAAGCCACAGAATTGTGCACTTTAAAAGGGTGAAATTTATAGTATGTGAATTGTGTCCTAAAGCTGTTACTAAAAAAACAGCCTGGGTATGGAAGTTTTTCAAGTGTTTCATCTGAGTTAGGTGAGTTGTCTGATGAGCGCATAATAATGGTGCAGTGAGGGACTTCTTGGTGCCTCAGTGGTTGAGCCTCTGCCTGTGGCTTAGGTCATGATCATGGGGTCCTAGGATTGAGTCCTGCATTGGGTTCCTGGCAGGGAGCCTGCTTCTCCTTCTGCCTATGTCTCTGCCTCTCTGTGTGTCCCATGAAAGAATAAAAACAATCTTTAAAAAAGAAAAATGGTACAGTGAGGGAATGACAGTTTGCAGAGCAGAGTGGATTAGGGCAGTTTAGGGGCGTGGTTCACAGTTACGTTAATTTTGTTTTGCTCTAACCTTTGTACTAGTAGACCTAACATACAATGTGGTGCCTATTCTTTTTTTTAAAGAAGGAAAAAGACAGGGTATCAGGCTCAAAGTAAATACTCCTCTTCTTAGTGGGTAAATGCTACTTGAGGCAGGGTTGGAAGGGTACCTTCTCTGAGCAAGATGCATGTTTTAGTTCTGAATTTTAAAGAATATTATTAAAATGTATCTACTTTTCCTTTTTCAACTTCCTTAGCCCTTGATTATTTTGATTCTTTATAGTCTTTGTCCTGGCTCTCCTCATGAACAGATAGTTTTCTTAAAGGTCATCAGTGGTTTACTATTTTGAAGGCTTTCTGTTTTCAGTTTTTCTGTACCTATATTCTAACAAAGGTGATCACTTATCTGGGAGAAGATGTTGTATGGTCTTGTTGCATATCTGGCTACTTTTATTGTTCCTGTCTTTTTTCCTTTATCCTTCATTATGGGTATTCCTCTGACTTTTTTTTTCTTTTAAACCATCCTTCCCTTTTCCCTTGAAACTTTCCCCATAACAAAACCCATGTACTTTTATAGCTTCATTATTTTCCCTGGGAGATTATGTAGAAATTTGTGTTTTGACCTCCTACTTCTCTCCAGGCATCAACATCCTCTGTTCTGCTGCATGGTGGGCACACTTACCTGCCCTCAGGTTATCTTGAAATTTCATGTTTCTAAAGTGATACTCTTCTTCCTCTACATATGCTCCTTATACAGTATTTGAGTTGGTCATTGAAATACATTTTACTTTAAATCCTCCTTTTTGCTGTCTCCACTGGAGAACAAATTCCCTACTTTTTACCTGGACTTTCTGTGTCCCTGATTTTCTAATCTCTCCAATTTTCTAATTTTGTAGTTAGAATTTAATTCTACCCTGTGCAGGGATTCCCAGTCAGTATCCTAATGTCAGCTCTGATTTGGGGATCCCTTTGCTATTCATTATCTAAGTTGGTTTCCTTCTTGTGGAGGGTCTTGCATAATGGTGAGAGCTTCAGCATGGTAAGTGAATTACAAGAGTGTGGAGAGCCATGGAAGGCTCAGAAGAGAACCACATCTTCAGCCGATGGAAGGCGTGCCTCTGAGGAGGAAGTGGATGGAGCCAGACTTCCATAGAGCACCACTGACTACGCAGGACTGGATTAGGAATTCCAGATCCTGGGAGATGAAGAGAAAGATGACAACTCATTGTTTACCATCTGGACAAAGTGGTTAAGAAGTCAGGATGGTCTTTAATTTTGGCATAGAGAAGCATAGTTAGGCTTACTTTTTTTCCTGAACATAAGAATAATGATCCTGCAACAGACTCTTAAAATTAAAAAACCTCTTCTACTCAAAAAGGCATTAAAAATCAGCACCGACCTAGCCGTTGGGGTGTTTCATTGATGTCCCTGGATTAGAAATTCGGCCACTGGTCTCTTAAAATGCCTTCTATTTTCTAATTCTGTTTCAGGGCTGTTTCAACAGCCTTTTCTAACATCATTTTTGCCTGAAAGCTTGTATTCCTTACCTGAGGGCTTCTGAAAAGACAGGTTGCTGGGCCCTGTCCTCAGCATTTCTGATTCATTGGGTCTGAGATGGGGCCTGAGAATTTACATTTCTGCAGATTTCATGGTTGATGCTAATACTGCAGGTCTAGGGAAGTAGACTCTGAGAACTTTTGCTCTAAGTCTTCTCATACAGTGATCCGACGATCTTTCTAACTTGAGGTCTGATGTCATTCCTTTGAAACCTTTCAAGCATATCCTTTTACCATTCAGAGAACCTGAGCTCTCTAAAATTATATGTAACAACTCTTCACGCTCTACATTGCCCTGTTGCTTCTGTACCCTTTTTCCATGTTATTGAAGTATATTCTTTTTCCCTAATGGTATTTCTCTGTACCTTTGCTCATACCATTCACTCTCCCTTTGGGGATTTATATCATTCAAGCTCCCCGTTAGTTTTTATAGTCTTCCTGAAGATCATATCAGGATAATTGAACTCTGTGCAGTTGCAAAAATGGCATAAGACAATTAGATGAGGTATTAAATAGGATGAGAGATAACCTTGCTTAACTTAAATGTGCCATGTGCTACCAATTTTGAGTAATTCTAATAATTTTTTAAGCAACTTTGAGATTTTATACACTATACAGTTGACCCATCTAAAGTACACAATTCAGTGATTTGGATATGTTGACAGTCTTCTACAACCATCACCACAATCCATTTTAGAACATTGTCATCACCCCAAAAAGAAACCACGTAATCCTGTAACTCTGTTACCCCTCCCACTTACCCCAGGATATCACTAATCTGTCTATCTCTATGAATTTGCCTATTCTGGACATTTCGTATAAATGGAATCATAGGATACATGGTCTTCTGTGACTGGCTTCTTTTACTTTGTGTAATATTGTCAAGATTCATGATCTGGCATATATTAATACTTCATTGTTTTTTCTTGACAAAGAATATGCCATTGTATGGACATTTGACCCACTCATCAGTTGATGGACATTTGGATGGTTTCCACTTTTCAGATACTATGAATAATGCTGCTCTGAACATTTATGTGTAAGATCTTGTAGTTCATTTCATTTCTCTTGGATATATACCTAGTAGTGGAATTGCTGCATCATATAGAATCTCTATGCTTAGTATTTTGCAGAACTGTCAAATTTTTTTCCAAAGCATCTGCACCATTTTACATTCCCACTAGCATTGTGTGAAGGTTCCAGTTTCTTCACATCCTCACCAACACTTGTTATCATCAGCCTTCTTAATTTTAGACATTATAATAGTTACCAATTATTATCTCATTTGGTTTTTATTTGTATTTCTGTAATGCAAATGTTGTGCATCTTTTTGTATGCTTATTGGCCATTCTTTAGAGAATGTCCATTGAAGTCCTTTGCCCATTTATTTAAAATACTTTTTTAAATTTGAAGACTTAAATTTTATAGAGCAGCTTCATGTTGATATCAAAATTCAGAGGAAGATAGAGATTTCTTACATGTGCTCTATCCCTACACATGCACAGCCTCCCCCATTATCAGCATCCTCCACCAGAATGCAACCACCAGTCGCAGCTGATGAACCTGCATTTGTTACAGCCGATGAACCTGTGTTAACACAACTGCCCATAGTCCATAGTTTACCTTAGGTTCAATCCTGTTTGAATTAGGACAAATATATAATAT
This sequence comes from Vulpes lagopus, assembly GCF_018345385.1. NCBI lineage: Eukaryota > Metazoa > Chordata > Mammalia > Carnivora > Canidae > Vulpes > Vulpes lagopus. The sequence goes on along the minus strand of NC_054824.1, from coordinate 122,051,606 downwards.
GCATGTATCATTATACCATTTTACAGAGTATTTCCACTGCCTCTGTGCTCTTCTTACTTATTCTTCTCCTTATCCTAGCCTCTGGCAACTACTGATCTTTTTTTATTAATGTCTCTAGTTTTGCCTTTTCCAGAATGTCTTCTATTTGGAATCATATAGTATGCAGCCTTTTCATATTCCTTGCACATTTTTTAATCAGATTAGGTTTTTTTGTTGAGTTTTAGCAGTCCTTTATATATCCTGGATATACATTTATCAGATATATGATTTGCAAATATTTTCTTCTATTCTCTGGATTACCTTTTCACTCTCTTGGTGTATACCTTTTGAGGTACAAGGTTTTAAATTTTAATATAGTCCAGTTTCTTTCTTTTTTTTTTTTTTTTTTTTTTTGCCTGTGCTTTTGGTAGCATAGCCAGAAAAAAAAATCTTTATAGAATCCAATGTCTTGAAACTTTCTTGCTGTTTTCTTTTAGGGTGTTTATTGTTTTAGATCTTAAATTTAGGTCTTGGTCCATTTTGCTTTAATTTTTGTATATGGGGTAAGGTACAAATCTGATTCCTTTCTTTTCTTTCTTTTTTCTTTCTTTCTTTTTTTTTTTTTTTTTTTTTTGCTTGGTGGGTATCCAGTTTTCCCAGCACCATTTGTTGGAATTTTTCCTTTAGAATGGTCTTGGCACCCTTATTGAAAATCATTTTACCATATATGTGAGAGTTTATTTCTGGACACTCTTATCATGTTCCATTGGTTTATGTGTCTTTATGCCATTACCACAGTTTTGATTACTATAGCTTTGAGGTAAGTTTTGAAATTAGGCAGTGTGAGATCTCCATCTTATCTACGCCCCCCCCCCCCCCCCCCCCCCACCAAGTACTGATTGGCTTTTCAGGGTCCCTTGAGATTCCATAGGAATTGAAAGGTATTGCAATGAATTTATTATAGATTGTTTTGGGTGGTTTGCATATCTTAATATAAATTTTAAATCTTACTACCTGTGTGTACTAGCTGCCTTGCATTTATGCTGTTTTTAATTCCCTTCAGCCAGGTCTTAAAGGTTTAGGGTCCAAGTCTTTTTGCCTTCATGGTTGAGTTTATTGCTAAGCATTTTATTTCTTTTGATGCCACTGTAAATGGCATTGTTTTTCTTAGTTTTCCAATTATTCATTTTATGTTTGCCTATTGTTAAATTGGATTGTCTTTTTATTGAGTTGTAAAAGTGGTTTATTCTGGATACAAGTCCTCTATCTGATATATGATTTATAAATATTTTCTATCACTCTGTAGGTTGTTTTACATTCTTTTCTAGTACAAAAACACTTACCCCAAAATGCTACCCTTAAGATGATAGGAAATGCTAAGATTTTATTAGAATTCATTTTATTAAAATATTAGACAATCATTTTTCTATTTTTAAATGTAATATATTTTATAGAATAGTAGTTAGCTGTATTACAATAATGTATTATATAGACAACTACATAAATACTATATCCTGGAAAATACATGATATATTAGAAAATGGGGGTATCACACAAGCAACTGTCATATAAGCAAAATTATATTTAAAAAAACAGCTCCAAGGGGATCCCTGGATGGCTCGGTGGTTTAGCGCCTGCCTTTGGCCCAGGGCGTGATCCTGGAGTCCCGGGATCGAGTCCCGTGTTGGGCTCCCGGCATGGGGCCTGCTTCTCCCTCTGCCTGTGTCTCTGCCTCTCTCTCTCTCTCTCTCTCTCTCTCTCTCTGTCATGAATAAATAAATAAATAATTTTTTTTTTTTAAACAGCTTCAGGGGAGCCTGGGTGGCTCTGTCAGGATCTGAATCTTGGTTCGTCTCAAGCCATGATTTCTCATGGGTTGTGAGATTGAGCTCCACATCGGGCTCCAGAGTCCATGGGGGAATCTGCTTGAAGATTTTCTCCTTCTGCCCCTCCCTCAACTCACGGTTTCTCTCTCTCTCTCTCTCAAATGAATAAATATTTTTTAAAAAAGTCTCAAACTTATGCATAAGAAAAATGATTACAAAGAAATACACCAAAATGTTTATAGTGGTTATGTAGTGACTAGGATGATGAGTATTTTGTTTTCTACTTATTTTGTGCTTTTTAGATGTATTCAAGCATTTCTTAGTACAAAAAATTTATGAAAAGAATATAGGAAATTTTTTTAACCAAAAGGAAAAATGTAACTCATGGATAAACATAACATGTAATGACACAGGATATCACTCTGTATATATCAGTGCACAATCAGCCTGACCATTAGAATAGCACTGTTTCATGTTGCCCTCATGTAGAATGAAAGAGGACATGTTGCCACCATCTCTCTCTGTGGGTGTATACATTCCAGTAACATTAAACATCAAATCTCTAATATGCTTCTGCAAATTTGCATTGTTCTGCATTTCTCCTGCCCTGTTGTATAAATGAACTGTACCAGTGGTACTGGACTTACATATGTTACCAATTAGTTTGAAATTCCTAAAAGCAGTTAACTGCTTAGAGTAAATGTGAATGATGGTTTGTTGTTGAATACTTTTTTAGGAGATTGTTTGCTTCATTACAAGCCATTCCTTTGGTGGTGTATCCTATCAGTCTATATGAATCACATTAGAAGATGATGTTCTGTATCTTATACACATCAATTAAAAACCTAGGTCTGTGGGGCAGTTTTTTTTTTCCCGACAGGGGTTATATGAATAATGTTAAATGAATGTGTTACCTGCTATAATTTTAACAATAGCTTTGTTAACTTATACATTTAGTTTAACTACATGAATCAATTTGGTAGAACAAGCAGATGATTACTTAAAAAATCAGTTATAGAAGTTTGTGTCAATTGTGGATTGGCAATTGTTTAGGCAAGCTTCAGTTATTACAGTTAGTTGAACTGTAATACCATTGATTCTTGAATAACACAGGTGAAGGGGCACTGAGCCCCGCACAGTTGAGAATTTACATGTAACTTTGACTCCCAAAACTTAACTACTAAGAGCCTGCTGTTGACCGGAAGACTGATAACACACACAATTAATCAACACATATTTTGTATGTTATATGTGTTACATACTCTATTCTTAGAGTAAAGGAAGCTAGAGAAAAGACAGTACTAAGAAAATACTAAGGAGAAAATACATTTACGGTAGTGTGTTGTATTTATTTAAAAAATGTGCATCTGAGTGGACCTGCACTATTCAATTGTGTGTTATGCAAGGATGGGCTGCAGTGAGCTTCTTGTAGTTAGTGTAATCCCTTACTGTATACATAATTGATGTGCTACATGGATTCCTGTGGTACTGGTGGTGGTTATAGAAGCTTAGCAGTAATTAGTAATTAAGAAAAGGGATATCATACAATAAAGTTAGTTTAATAGCTAAAAACAGTTTCTCTGCTTTTTTTTTTAGGAATTGGTAATGCTTCTTTTAGAATATAATGCAGATGCTACTGTTGTTAATGGGAGTGGACAGACAGCAAAAGAAGTCACTTATGACAAAGAAATCAGAAACATGCTTGAAGGTAAACATTATGGATCTTAATATAAAAGCATTTACTTTAGCAATTGGCAAGGTAAAAAATGTATGTAGATAGCTTCTGGGATACCCAAATAGATGACACTGAGCTTATGCTCTAATGATAAGGTACTCTTTGGAGTCTTTGATTAGCCACAAAATTAGGAGTTTCCTCACACCCTCAAACTAAAACATTTTTAAAACTTGCCATTATGTTGTATGATCAAACCTTTAACAAAATAAAGCGTAGAAAAGGAGAAACCTGAGAAGGAATATGGCTAGTGAGCTGCAGAAGCCTCATAATGAAGGAATACAGAAGTGCAGGCTAGAGAAGCTGCAGGAAGTGCAGCTAGCAGGGAAGACCATCTGGCTGGCTCCATTGTCCTGAGGATGTCACTGTAGGACAGCAGCCAACAGTAATTTCTTGATGGATCAGCATCATTGTTAGGAACTTCAGGTATTAAATTGTGTTAAAGAAGATAGGAGTCTGCAATAACTTGGAACAGTTTTTCTAAGAACAAAACAAACATTATGATGCTTATGTTGGGAGACTCATGTGTTAGGCCGTCCTCTGAATGGCCACGACTTTGCTATAATTACTATTATTATTTTTTTTTTTTGGTAGTATTTCTATGCTAGAGAAGAGATTTCTTAATTTCTACTTTATAATAGAAAGCACATATCTTGTGTTTTTTTGCTTTGTAATTCGGAGAAAGGCAAGTTAATTTTGTATTTAAAGGGTATTTCTTAATTAGTATTTTTTAGCTATGTAAAAACCAGTATCTTTTTACTGCTTTCCAGTTGTTCCTGAAAACTAAAATGTTCTCTTGTTTTCCAGTTCAAATAATGTCTGCTTGTTCAGAATCCTTAGTTCACTGTATTAACTCACTCTTGCTTTTGTAATAAAACCCTTCCATTTAAAATGAACAAGCATATCAACGTAAAACATCTTCTGTAAGGTTCTATATTATGTGATTTGGGGGAGATTGCACATATTACATGTGATCCCTGCCCTTTAGTATTTGTGATCTGAGAGGACGAGGTCCTGTTTTTGACTGTGTCCTGTCATCTTATTATTTTTTTAAGTAATCTCTGTATTCAACATAGGGCTTAAATTCATGACCTTGAGATTAAGAATTGCATGTTCAACCCACTGAGCCAGCCAAGTGCCCCTGTCGTGTTAATTGTAACAAGACGAGAACCTGGAATTGAGGTTCTCCTATCAGAGTGGAATGTTAGTTTAGCCTGACAAGTTGCCATTTGATGGGGGCCAATCATAAAGACCTGTTTTACTGCCTCCCCAAATCCAGAACTGATAAGGACAAGGGCCTAGTTGACTTATGGACATTATGATTTGTCAGCTAATAAGGTGCTGCCAGCCTGGGAAATGGAAGTAGAAACTTAATTGATTCTGCTCTGATGAGATCACATTAGCCAGACAGAATTTGTGCATATAGCCTCAAATGGGCCAGACTTCAGGGAGTGCATCTAACTTCGAAGACTATAAGTAGAACAGAAACCACATGGTGGGATAATACATTAGAGATAGGAAATAGTCACAACCAAATCATACTTAAGTATATAAAGAACTGTTACAAAAAAAAAAAAAAAAAAGAACTGTTACATTGTGGTCTTATTTGTGCCAGACCAGAGCCAGGTTGACTAAGTTGGTGGAGTGCCAGGAGTTATCTTTCGGTCCTGTGCATGTAATAATGGCTTGGGTTGCATTTCAAGGTATAGTGAGTTCGCATGATTGGAGTTACTTGGACAAGGGTAGATTACTACTTGTCAGGCACTAAAGAGGAATACCTTCTTCTACATACCAAATATTTGTCTTTCATTTTATTTTGAAAAGTTTCTAACCTATGGGAAAGTTTCAAGAATAGGACATGAACATGTCCTCTATTTAGATTCACCAGTCACATCCTTTTATATGTTATTTAATGTTATTTATTAATTTTAGTTTTTTTGCAGGTTTGTAATTTACAGTCACTAATTCTTTAGCTCTAAATATTTCAGTGTGTATCCTTTAAGAACAAGGATATCTTCTTTTTTTTTTGATATCTTCTTATATAATCACACTAAAATGATCAATTTCAGAAAATACTAATATAATACATATAATTTATATTCAGATTTTTGTCAGTTGCCCACATGTTCTTTGTAGAATTTCCCCTTCAATCCATAATCCAATCCAGAATCTCATTGTGTTGTCACATTACTTTAGTGCCCTTTATCTAGAATAATTCCTTAGCTTTTGTCTGTCATGATCTTGACCATTTTGAAGAAGGTGGATTGTAGAATTATTTGTAGATCTTTGTTTTTGTTTTTGTTTCGTTTTGTTTTGTTTTTTTTTTTTGCTTTTCATATAATTAAATTCAGGATATGGGTTTATGGCAGGAATGGAGAGGTTGTATCTTTCACCAGTGCATCACAGTAGGAGAATACATGATGTCATTTTGTTCTGTTACTGGTAATGTTATTTCTGATAACTCAGTGGTCCACAGTAAAGGTACTGCCCCTCCTTTATAAGTAATATTCTGTGGGGAGAAAATATAAATTTCCTGTTTACCAATAATCTTTTTATTTTTTTGACCAATCTTTTGATCAGTCATTTTAACATTCATAATTTCTGCCTTAAATCATTTATTACTATGGAGATTGCAAAATGGTGATTGCCTGTTGTTAATGAAGTACGTTTGCTAGGTTCTTGCCTGCATTTCAAGTATATTAAATGTATATGCACAGGTTAGGATTTGGGTGCCTTCCTCTGAGGTGGAGAGGGAGTCTGGGTGTGGAAATAAAAACGTGAGAATAGGAGATGATGGTACATTGGGAATGTTAGTCATTTCTTAAAGCTAAACTAGTTCCAGTTATTGCTGTGTTTAAGATTGCAATCTCAGTGTTGTCCCACTCACTTGGTTCCCCAACCAGTGTTTTTGTCCATGACTTGACTTCAGCTAGGAAAACCTGAGAAATCTTTTATAGTTTTACTCCCTTGAAGCCTTTGCACAGGATTTTGTGACATGTTTTAAGTGAGATGACTGAGCCTTTTTATAAGATTGCTGCTTTTTCTTTTATAAGCCAGAACAGAATAAAAACCTATCAAAAAGAGACCTTATTGCATATTCCAGTCTCTTAAATTGGATTGCCAGTTGCTCTCTCTCCCTGTAAGTGTAATTTAAGAAGCACAGTAGTGATGAGAGCATGGTCTCTAGAAACAGCCTGCCCAGGTTCAAATCCCAGCTCCTCCATTTCCAGCTGTATGACCTTGGTTTAATTCCTTAACTTCGGACACCTGGGTAGCTTCAGTTGTGATCCTGGAGTCCTGGGATTGAGTTGCATGGGTCTCCCCACAGGGAGCCTGCTTCTCTCTAGGTTTCTGCCTCTCTCTGTGTGTCTCTCATGAATGAATGAATGAATGAATAAATAAATAAAATCTTAAAAAAAAATTCCTTAACTTCTTAGTGCCTCAGTTTCTTCATGTGTACAATCAGGGTAATAGTAACACCTACTTCATAGCATAGTTAGGATTTCATGAGTTAATATATTTTTTTCAAAATTTAATTTTAAAGTATAGTTGACCAACAATGTTCTGTTAGTTTCAGGTGTACAACATAGTGCTTCGACATAGTGCATATATGTTGCACAGGTGTTCACCATAAGTATAGTTATCATCTGTCACCATATAAGGTTATTACAGTAAGGACTGTATTCCATATGCTGTATTTTTTCATCTCTGTGACTTATTTTATAACCAGAAGTTATTTTTTAAAGTGCTTTGAATAGCACTTGGCATATAAGTGCTATAGAATTTGTTAAAATGTTATATTAGGTGGAAGTATAGAAGTATATATGAATCTACTTAGTTACACAGCTTGTACATCTTCCTACTGGTGCTATTTCTTACTGTTACTTTTCAGATTCTAAGGTTCTGGAAGGTATGAATGCTAGTCCTCAATATATCTACCTTTCCAAGGCAGATCTGTAATAGTATTTCAGCATGCAAAAGTAAGTCATAATTATTTGTGATGGGTATTGTAGTAAGATACTTAAAGTCCTCTGAATTGAAAACATAACATCGTCTAAAGCTGAAAGAAGTTGAACTCTGCTATCTGAAATGTAAGGCATTAAGGATAACGATAAAGTCTTTAAATGCATTTGAATTCTAATTCAGAACATTGTGACTTCCCCCCCATTGATCGTTCATTCATATATCTTTGTAATGATTTTGCTAAAGGATTCTAACTGTACTTTCCTTTTGCAGCTGTAGAAAGGACTCAACAAAGAAAGCTTGAAGAAGAACTTTTGGCAGCAGCAAGAGAGGGCAGAACAGCAGAACTCATAGCTCTGGTAAAACAGCAGCAACTATGTGTATTAGTTCTTTACCCTCCAGGAAGATTTTGACTTAATGTTAACTTCATGACTTAGTCCAGTTGTAGGACCAAAATCCTGGAGGTTATAATAGTTATAATAATAGTATAAAAATCCTTAAATATCCAAAACCACTTGGCATAATTATAGCTTAAGCAGGATATATTGTAATGATTATATTTTTCTCTGAATTTCTGATTTAACCCCCACCTCCTACTGAAAACTTGGTGGATTAAGAAACTGATTTTTCAAGGCAGATACTTAATGTAAGGATAATTTTTTTCCAGAATAAGCCAATTTAAAATCGAAACAAAATGTAGGATCCAAAAAAGGAACAAGTTTCTCTAATTTTGATAAGCAGTAATTTCTGAAAGATAAGCTATACTTTTAGAAAGTAACATACACAGAAGAGACAATATTTGGGAATTTTATATCATGTTAGAATAGACTGAAAACTTTACCCATTTCTTTTTTTCCTTTTGAAGACCTACTTTCCAGTTTCCATTTTCCACTTAGTCTCATTAAACATGAAACCAAATTTGTTCTAAATTCAAGACTGAAGCATTGCCATTTGCTTTAAAGTTATTTCAGCTCATTTGAAAAGGCCTCTTTGGTTTCCAAGTAAAGTGCCTAAAACATTTTTTAAGCTTTGTGAAATGGAGACTATATAAAGAAGTTTTTGAAGCAGTTGGGAACAACAAATTCTATAGAACTTTAACATTTAACGCACTTAACGTTTATGGTTTTAACTCTTCTGAATGACTGTCTATGGTAGGCTGCTTTGTACTTCTGTCCCAAGTGTGAGTCACAAGACTGGTAGAAGCGAGCACATCTTAGTGAAATCTCAGTGTACAAGGGTGGGTGGGGTGGCTTTGGTGTAGTGTGTGGTGTCTGTTGTCAGGGGAATGTGGGACCTGAGATCTCCTGGCAACTTGAGGACAAACGTGGAGAGAGATGTGGACTCACTGGTTTAGTGGGCAAGAAGCTCTTGACTTCCTAGAGCTATGGTCTTCATCAGGTCTGTAGTTGGAGCGTCCACCAAATCATTCAGTAACACCTTAATGTGCTTTATAGGAGAAAGTCTATATTTGACATGTAATTCTGCATTGCTTTTTTTTTCTTCATTTGTTAGCTCAACAGGCCTAATCCTCCTGATGTTAATTGTTCGGATCAGTTAGGAAATACACCCTTGCATTGTGCAGCTTACCGTGCTCATAAGCAGTGTGCCTTAAAACTTCTAAAAAGTGGAGCTGACCCAAATCTGAAGAACAAAAATGGTAAGCATGTCAGTAAAAGCCTTTGTTGGTCATTTTGAAGCTATAAAAATAAGTCAGTGCCATATAAAATTGCTTTGTTTTAGTATCCAGCCTTTGTTAAACTCTATGGCCCTTACTTAATTTTGAAGTCGAGGCATTCACACACACACAAAAAATAAACTAATTTCCTTCCTAGTTTGAGTTAACTGTTTAGTAATACCTACTCCATAGAAGGCAGTAGATTAAGATAGAGTTCCACCCTTGAGAGAAAAAAAATACAGTTGATTCTCATTATTTAAGGTAGTTATGTTCTGCCAATTGTTGTGAACAGAGAATTAACGAATACTGAGCCATTCCTCCTAAGGAAAATACAGAGTTATGTTCCTGAGAGGCTCTGGTCACAACATTTTTATATTGATTAGTACATAACCTTGTTTTGTATGTATTACTATTAATAACATCTTATTTAACATATATTGTTAATTCATGAACGTGGGAGCTTTTGCCAACAGCACTATCACTCATGCCTGGGCAGAGTTAGTCTGATACAATATATTGTCCATAAAGTACATCGCAGCCCTCTTGTAATTAGGAACACTAGATAACAATTCAATGCCATATTTGGTGGCCAGTTTCAACAGCAAAACAAAAAGCAAAAATATTGAAAACGCGGCATTAGGTAGACTGTGATGGGGAAAGTTGTTTACTGTATGAGAACTGAAACAAGAAGGCAGAGTGTAACCTTGTTCTTTACCACTTTGGACTTGCCTGTGAATGACCAAGAAATTGTAGTAAGTATTGATTTTAGGGTTACAAATTTTAGAAATAGGCACATCTGCAAGTATGGAATGTGTAAGTAATGAGTTTCAACTCTACATGCATGACAGTATCAGAGATGGGATCAGATAACCACAAGAGAAGCTACTACAGGTGTCTTGGGTATTCAGAGGGAGAACATTGCATTAGTGCCATTACCATTTTTTAGGATGCCTCCCTCTGCCTAGCATCATTAGGACCTGACTTGGCAGTGGTCCACCACAACCCTCTTTTCACCTCCATGATTGCCAAAATTATACTCCATGGTAATTGTTGGCATATGTTACTGCATCCCATGAGACTGGATTCCTAAAGGCAGGGCTAATACTTCACTGTCTGGTTTAGCTGGGACCTAGAGTAATGTATAGCATGTGACACCTTCTACATGTTGCATGTTTGTTAAAGATTTGAGTAATTAGAAATGGCTTAATGAAGGAATAGATACTTAATATGGACTGAAGTCCTTGTAGGATTAAAAAAAAATCCTCTCTAAATACTTGTATCTCTAACAAAAGGCCCTATCCATATATATTTTTTTCTTTTCAAATATAAATGGATACCTATGTGGCTTAGTGGTTGAGTGTTTGCCTTTGGCTCAGGGCATCCTAGGTTCCTAGGATCGAATTCTGCATTGGGCTCCCTGCAGGGAGCCTGCTTCTCCCTCTGCCTATGTCTCTGCCACACTCTCTGTGTTTCTCATGAATAAATAAATAAAATCTTTAAAAAAATCATTAAATTTTGGAAAGGGTATTCAAAGCAGAGTGAAGATTATGACAAAGTCATTAAGGTAAAAAATTCAAGTTAACGTTTAGATGACATCCTCAGTTTAGCACATCCACATACATGAAGAGGAGAACTACTTGGTAATCCTATGCATGCAGATTAGGCTTGCATGGTGGAAAGCCTTATTATATGCCAGATCATTTTACCCCTTAATTTGGAAGTTCAGGGGACCATGATAAGGAAATAGAGGAGTAGTGGAGAGATAAAATACTTTTTTTTTTTTTTAAGTTTTTAAAAAATAAGGACCATATTGACCTGGTCTTAGGTGAGAGGTAGTTAGGGCCTGAACTTTTATTGACCTCAATAGGAGTAGAAAGGAAAAAAGAAAATTGAATTCTCTGCTCCCCTCTCTTCTTTTGGCCCTTATACTATAGACTGGCATTATCCAGTAGGTATATAACAAGAGCCACATACATAATCTTAAGTTTTCTAGTAACCACATTTAAAAAGTAAAAAATGATGAAATTAGTTTTAATGTGCTTTATTTAAAACAGTATATCCAAAAAACCATGTGAACATGTAATCAGTGAAAAATAGATTTTTACATCCCCTTTTTGATACTAAGTCTTTGAAATCTGGTGTGTTATTTTACACTTAACAGCACATCTTAGTTTGAGCTAGCCATATCTCAAACCACTGCATAACTACATGTGGTTAGTGTCCACTATATTGGACATAACAGTTCTAGACATACCAAACTATTTGAGTCTATGGTTAACCATGTTTTCCTTACCATGTGTGTGCTCTTCTCCCTGCCAGAAATGCATTTTTCCTGCTTGTATATTTGGTAAACTCTAGTCTCACTTTAAGAGTTAGCTCAAATTGTCTTCCCCAGAGAGGCTTTCCCTGTATCTGTAGGATAAATATAGGTTCTTCCTGTAATAAAAGAAGAGAAACCAGGCAATAGAGAAGGGAAAGCACTCAGGAGATGTGAGGGAAATACCAGTTCTGTGGAAGTCAAAGGAAGAGATAGAATGTGGAGTTAAGGGAAGGGTGTATTTGTTGTCATGTGCAACTTAGTTACTACAGGTGTCTTGGGTATTCAGACTGAAAAAGATAAACATTTAGACAAGGCTGTGGAATTGAGTGACTCAGTGCCCAAAGGTCCTTTCTGAAAGGGTAGTGTCCACTGGGTAGTTGAGCAACAGCTAGGTTAGAGGTAAGGATTGAGTAGGCAGTGAGGAAGCTAAGGCAGCACTACTTATCTGCTTCTTTGCAGTATTTACGAACAGAAGGAATGGTTTCATGGCCAAGAGGAAGATTTTTTAGGCAGAGCGATTTCAGCATGTTGTTAAAGTTAGAGGACTAATGTAATAGAAAAAGAGCTTGATGATTTAATTGTGACAGTAAGAAAATGTAACTTTAAAAAATGCAATGCTTTGGTAACAGCAGAAAAAGGAACATGTTCCAATTGAAGGACATAAAAGAAGACCTAAAAATGGAGAGACCTACCATGTTCTTGGTGGGAAAAACTCAGCATTAAAAAGCTAACAGTTCTCTCCAAATTAATTCAGAGCAATCCCAGGCAGAATCCTCAAAGGGTTTTCATAGGACTTGACTACCTACCTTTCATTTATATAGAAGAGTCCAGGGCAGTGAATTTTAAAATGGAAGAGAAGCAGAGGGGTTTGTCCTGCGGGATAAAAAGACTAATTCTGAACCTATGAGAAGTAACACATTCCTTTATTTAACAAATATGTATTGTTTATGTGCTAGATACTATTCTAGGTACTAGGGATCTAGAGCAGTGGGGGGGGGGGGGGGGAGCAAATTCCTGCTTTCCGGGAGCTTACATTCTAATAGGAAAGGGCCAATTAAAAGCAAAAATTATATCAGATGAGATTTGTGCTAGGAGAGGGGAAAAAGGCAGAGAATGGAGGGGGGCAGGAATTAGAAGTGTGTTGGGTGTGAGGCGTCTGGATGGCTCACAGGTTGAGCATCTGGCATGATCCTGGGTCCAGGGATCCAGTCCCATGTTGGGCTCCCTGCAAGGAGCCTGCTTCTCTCTCTGCCTCTCTCTGTCTCTCATGAATAAATAAAATCTTTTTTAAAAAGTGTATTGGGTTTATAGAGGGTTGCTACTTTGTGAAAGGTGGCAGGAAAAGCTCTGTGAGAACAGTAAGACTTGAAGTGAGGGGAACAAGCAGTGTCAGTATCTGGGCATTGAGGATGGCCATAGGCAGTGGACATGAGGAGTATATGTGATGTGTGTCATGAAAAGCAAGGAGACTAGTATGTCCAGAGTAGCGAGGAGGAGAGTGGTCAGAGGAGGAGGTTAGAGAGGCAGTGGGAACTGGAAGATGAAAGGCTTTGAGGGTTAAGAATTGTGGCTCCTACTCTTTGTGAGATGGGAAGATGTGGCAGGGTTTAGAATGCAGCAATGATGTGATCAGACTTAGATTCTAAAAAATGATCATTGATTGTTTTCAGAATAGATCCTAGGGAGACAAAGAGGAAAAAGGGAAGCAGTTAGGCTATTGGAATAATCAGGTCAGAGAGGATATTGGCTTGGATCAAGATAGCTGCCATACAAATGTTTATAAGTGGTTGGATAATAAATATATATATATATATAATATATATATTAATTATAATATATGTATTTTGAAGGCAGAGTGGTCAGGATTTTCTGATGGCTTGGGTATGTGAGATATGAGAAAGACAGGAATCAAGGGTGACTTTACAGTCTTCTAGTTGAGGACCTGGAAAAACGGAATTTCCAGTTACTGAGAAGGTAAGAGTGGAGAGTAGGGTAGACTAACAATGGCTGGAATTAGAAGTTTGGTTTTTAAGCTCTTTAAAATTTGAAATACTACTCTACAATCTAAGTAAGACATCAGAAGTAGAAGTTTGTGCTTAGGAGAGAGAGCTCTCTAAAAATTTGGGAACTGTCAGCATACAGAGTTAGTAATGGAATGGATATCACTTAGATCTTGATATTAGGGTAGATGAAGATGAACAGATGGTTTGGAAATTAAACATGTATATGTGGGAGCTTGGTAGAAGACAAAGGTAGCATGAAGAGTGGATGAGGAAAGAACTAAGTAAATAATGCTGGGGCAGTTAGCTGTCTACATAGTAATAGGTGATTTTAGATTCCCATCATCTATTGGATACTAAATTCCAGCTAGTTTAAACCTAGTCTACTGCAGCCAAGAAAAAGAAAACGCATCCAAATTGATAAGGAAGAAGTCAAATTTTCACTATTTGCAGATGACATACTATACATACTAACTCTAAAGAATTTACCAGAAAACTACTGACACGGATAAATGATTCAGTAAAGGTGCAGAATACAAAATTAATATACATAAATCTATTACATTTCTATACACTAATAATGAAGAAGCAGAGAAATTAAGAAAACAGTTCCATTTATAATTGCACCAAAAATTATAAGATGCCTGGGAATAAACTTAACCAAGGAGGTTACTTCAAAAACTAAAACACCAGTGAGAAAGAGCTAAAGATGGCACAAATGGAAAGATATTCCATACTCTTAGATTAGAACTAATATCAAAATATATATACTACCCAAAGCAATCTACAGATTTAATGCAATCTCTATCAAAATAACAACATCAACATTTTGGGGCACCTGGGTGGCTCAGTCAGTTAAACTTCTGTCTCTTTTTACTTATTAGAGAGCAAGAGCATGTGTGAGTGGGGGGAGGAGCAGAGGGGAAGACTGATGCAGGGTCAGATCATATGACCCTGAGATTTTGACAGAAGCTGAAACCAAGAGTAAGACGCTTAAACAACCAACCCACCTAAGCACCCTGCGTCTATCTCTTGACTTCAGTTCAGATCATGGTCTCAGGGTTGTGAGATCAAGCCCTGCATCGATCTCTGTACGCGGTCTCTGCACGGGGCATGGAGCCTGTATAAGATTCCCTCTCCTCCTGCCCCTCCCCTGTGCCCCTTCTAAAATAGAACAAATAATTCTAAAATTTGTATGAAATCACGAAAGACCCTAAAAAAGCCAAAGCAATCTGGAGAAAGAAGAAAAAATTTTTAGGTATCACAATTCCAGATTTCAAGATCTACCACAAAGTTCTAGCGATCAAAGCAGTATGATAATGGCACAAAAATAGACACAGGTATCAGTGGAACAGCATAGAGAGCCCAGAAATAAACCCATACTTCTGTGGTCAGTCTTTGATAAAGGAGGCACAAAATGGGGAAAAGGTATCTGGAATATATACAGAACCATTAAAACTCAGTGGTAAGAGAATTCAATTTCAAAAAGGTTCAGACACTCCTTGAAAAATCTATGGATGGCAGAAAAGCATATGGCTAAAGACTTCACATAGAAGTATAAACCTAAAATAAAACACATTCACATGAAAAAAACATTCATATAAACACCAGTGGGTATGTACTATGTTGTTTATTTCAGCTCCTTAAAATAGTAAAAACGTGGAGATAAGTCTGAGTACTTAAGTAAACTGGTTTGATTTGATACAGCAGTACTAAAATAAGATGGGAGCTACATATATATTGTTGTGGATAAAGGAAAACTGTTGACTAAAGAAAGTAGCAGGAATGATAGATACAACATACTCTTACAAATAATACATTAAAATCATATTTAACATTTAAAAGCACTTTATGGCTACATTTCCCTATAATGAAAGTAGAAAGATATGCCTTTAAGATTTAAAGATGTGCATTTAAGGTTTAAGAATCATGAAAAACAAAATAATAAAACTGGAAAAAATTGATTACCTTTTAAAAATCAATAGTCATTTTACAGAATGATTTTACATTGAAGGGTAAACTTTTAAGTTTTTATTTTTTAGTTTTTTAGAAAGATTTTATTTATTCATGAGAAACAGAGAGAGGGAGGCAGAGACATAGACAGAAGAGGAGACTCAGTCTCCCCACAAGGAGCATGATGTGGGACTCGATCCCAGGACCCTGGAGTGAGCCAAAGACAGATGCTCAACCACTGGGTCACTTAGGTGCCCCTTATTCCACTTAACATATAGTGTACAATTAGTTTCAGGTGTATAATATAGTGATGCAACACTTCCAGAGAACACCTGGTGTTCATCACAGGTGCATTCCTTAATCCCCACCTCCCTTCTGATAACCATCAGTTCTCTATAGTTAAGAGTCTGTTTCTTGGTTTACTTCTTTTTTTCTGCCTTTGCATGTTTAATTTACTGCTTAAATTCCCCATATGAATGAAGTTATATGGTATATGTCTTTTCCTGACTTACTTCACTTAATATATGTCCTTGCAAATGCCAAGCTTTCATTTTTTATGGCTGAGTAATATTCCATTGTGTGTATGTATTTGTATATCCCACATCTGCTTTATCCATTCATCAGTGGATACTTGGGCTGTTTCCACAGTTCGGCTGTTGTAGATAATGCTGCTCTAAACATTGGGGTGCATGTATCCCTTTGAATTAGTATTTTTTTTTGAGTAAATACCTACTAGTGCAATTGCTGGTTGATAGCATAATTCTATTTTTAACTTTTTTTTTAAGATTTTATTTATTCATGATAGACATAGGGAGAGGGAGAGGCAGAGAGGCAGAGGTAGAGACACAGGCAGAAGGAGAAGCAGGCTCCATGCTAGGATCCCGAAGTGATATTCGATCCCGGGACTCCAGGATCATGCCCTGGGCCAAAGGCAGGTGCTGAACCGCTGAGCCACCCAGGGATCCCCAATTTTTAACTTTTTGAGCAACATCCATACTGTTTTCCAGAGTGGCTGCACTAGTTTTCATTCCCACCAACATTGTAGGAAGGTTCCTCTTTCTCCACATCCTTGCCAACACCTGTTGTTTTTTTCTGTTGTTTTAGCCATTCTGATAGATGTAAGGTGATGTATCATTGTAGTTTTGATTTGCGTTTTCCTGATTAGTGATGTTGAACATCTTGTCATGTGCCTATTGGCCATTTCTCTTTTGGAGAAATGTCTGGTCACATCTTCTACCATTTTTGCATTGGATTATCATCTTTTGGATGTTGAGTTTTATAAGTTCTGTGTATATTTTGGACACTAACTCTTTATCAGATATGACATTTGCAAATACTTCCATTCTGTAGGTTGCCTTTTAGTTTTACTATTTCCTTTGCTGTGCAGAAGCTTTTTATTTTGATATAGTCCCATTAGTTTATTTTTGCTTTTGTTTTTCCTTGCCTCAGGACATTACCTAGAAAGAAGTTACTGTGGCTGATGTCAGAGAACTTAACTGCCTGTGCTCTCTTCTAGAATTTTTATAGTTTCAGAAGTCTTTAATTCACTTTGAGTTTATTTTTGTGTATGGTGTAGAAAGTGGTCCAGTTTCATTCTTTTGCATGTTTCTGTCCGGTTTTTCCAATACCATTTGTTGGAGAGACATTCTTTTTCCCATTGTATAGCCTTTCCTGGTTTGTTGAAGATTAATTGACTCTATAATTGTGAGTTCATTTCTGGGTTTTCTATTCTGTTCTCTTGATCTATGTGACTGTTTTTGTGTCAGTACCATACTGTTTTGATTACTCGATCATTGTAACTTGAAGTCCAGAATTGTGATGCCTCCAGTTTTTTCTTTTTCAGTGTTGCTTTGCCTATTCAGGATCTTTTGTGGTTCCATACAAATCTTCGGATTATTTGTTCTAGCTCTGTGAAAAATGCTATTGGTATTTTGACAGAGATTGCATTAAATGTGTAGATTGCTTTGGATAGTACAGACATTTTAGCAATATTCTTCAATCCATGAACACAAATATCTATGCATTTTTTTGTGTCGTCTTCAGTTTCTTTCACCAGTGTTGTATAGTTTTCAGAGTACAGGTCTTTTACTTCTTTGGTTAGGTTTATTCCTAGATATCTTACTGCTTTTGGTGCAATTGTAAATGAGAGTGAATCCTTAATTTCTCTTCCTGCTGCTTCATTATGGGTGTATAGAAATATAACAAATTTCTGTATGTCGATTTTTATATCCTGCAGCCTTATTGAATTTATCAATTCTGGCAGTTTTTTGTTAGAGTCTTTAGGGTGTTATATATTTAGTATCATTTCATCTGCAAATAGTGAAAGTTTGACTTCTTCCTTGCCAATTTGGATACCTTTTGTTTTTGTTGTCTGAGTGCTGCGGCCAGGACTTCTAGGACTATGTAGGTAAAAGTTGTGAGAATGAACATCCCTATTTTGCTCCTGACCATCATGAAAAGCTCTCAATTTTTCCCTATTTAGGATGATATTAGCTGTGAGTTTTTCATATATGGTCTTATATTGAGTCATGTTGCCTCTAAACCTACTTTGTTGAGGTTTTTTTCTCATGGGTGGATGTTTTACCTTGTCAAATGCTCTTTCTACATCTACTGAAATGATCACATGGTTATTCTCCTTTCTTGTATTAATGTGATATATTATGTTGACTGATTTGCAAATATTGAGCTACTCTTGTAATCCAGGAGTAAATTCCACTTGCTCATAGTGAATGATTTTCTTAAAATATAAGATTCAGTTTGCTAGTATTTTATTGAGCATTTTTATATCTATGTTCATTGGGGATATTAGCCTCTAGGTTGTCTTTCTTTAGTGGTGTCTTTATCTGGTTGTGGTATCAGGGTAACATTGGCCTCGTAGAATGAATTTGGAAATTTTCCTTCCATTTCTATTTTTTGGAATAGTTTGACAAGAGTAGATAATAACTCTTTAAATGTTTCGTAGAATTCCCTTGTGAAGCTCTCTGGTCCTGGACTTCTGTTTGTTGGGAGATTTTTGATTACTGATTCAATTTCTTTGCTGCTTATCAGTCTGTTCAAGTTTTCTTTTTCTTACTGTTTCACTTTTGGTAATTTATATGTTTCTAGGAATTTATCCATGTCTTGTACATCGTCCAGTTTGTTGGCATATAGTTTTCCATAATCTCATAATTGTATTTCTTTGGTGGTGGTTGTTATTTCTCTTCTCATTTGTGATTTTATTTGGTTCCTTTCTCTTTCTTTGTGATAAGTCTGGCTAGAGGTTTATCTTATTTTTCCAAAGAGCCAGCCTCATTTCACTGATTTGTTATATTGTTTTTAAAATTTCTGTATCATTTATTTATGCTCTAATTCTTATTATTTTCTTACTTTTGCTGGCTTTAGGCTTTGTTCTTTTTCCAGCTTCTTTAGGTGTAAGGCTAGATTGTTTATTTGAAATTTTTATTATTTTTTGAGGTAGACATGTATTGCTATATAAATCCCTCTTAGGACCACTTTTGCTGCATCCCAAAGGTTTTGGACTGTTGTGTTTTCATTTTGTATGTTTCCATGTATTTTTAAAATTTCTTCTTTGATTTCCTGATGGATCCATTCATTATTTAGTAGCATGTTGTTTAACCTTCATGTATTTGTGATCTTTCCAGACTTTTTCCGAAGGGTAAACTTGTAAAAGTAATGGAAAGGGTGGGTACAGATACCTGGAGAGGATTTCCCTAGCAGGGCTCTATGAACTACAGAGCAATGGGAACACCTGTGTTACATAATTTAAATTTTATCCACTAATTATTAAGAACTAAAGTTATTTTCTTGGGAATTAAGCAAAGGAATCCTAGAAATGCTAGAAGAGTCAGAAACTGAAAATTAATGTTAACAGTATGATTCCTAGTGTCTTCACCAATTTCCCAAAGACTTGGATAGTTTTTCTATGTGGTGGTTTGTAATGTTCTTCCTTCAAAATTTAGATTCAAGGGACACCTGGGTCGCTCAGTGGTTGAGCTTCTGCCTTTGGTTTGGGTCGTGTTCCCAGGGTCCTGGGATCAAGTTCCGCATGGGGCTCCCTTGCAGAGAGCCTGCTTCTCCCTCTGCCTATGTCTCTACCTCTCTCTCTGTGTCTCTCATGAATAAATAAATAAAAATTTTTTAAAAAATGAAGATTCAAAAAGCATTCCAATGTAACAAGAATTATAATAGCCCCACGCAAATATCAGTCTAAACTGAAGTAATATCCCTGTAAACATCAAAAATTTGATTATTGGTGTTTAAATATGCTTTTACCCTATGGTTCATATTAGTAATCAAAGTTAAACATTCTCGTTAAAGTTTTTTACTTCATTTTTTTTTTTTTAATTTTTATTTATTTATGATAGTCACAGAGAGAGAGAGAGGCAGAGACACAGGCGGAGGGAGAAGCAGGCTCCATGCACCGGGAGCCTGATATGGGATTCGATCCCGGGTCTCCAGGATCGCGCCCTGGGCCAAAGGCAGGCGCCAAACCGATGCGCCACCCAGGGATCCCTTTTACTTCATTTTTTAAAGACTTTATTACTTGAGAGAGCACATGCATGAGCAGGGGGGTGCAGGGCAGAGGGAGAAGCAGACTCCCTACTGAGCAGGGCACTCATTGCGGGGACCCCAGGATCATGACCTGAGCCAATGACAGATGCTTAACCAACTGAGTCCCCCAGGCACCCTATTAAAGTGTTCTTGATAAAAATCAAGATGATACCTTCTGAGAAAGTTTTCTTTTAAAGTCATATTGTCTGCATTATAGAAAGTTTTAAAAATTGATTTAAAATATTATTTAAATCTTTGTTTCTTTGGCATATTGTACAACTTTTTCATTTTCATACCTATTTTAGAACAGTTTTTTAAAAATTGCAAAACTAATGCTTATGCTCAAAATGAGGGAAATGAAGGCACCAACAAAGTGGAATCACCTATGACCCAAATATCCATAAAGATTTAGCTTTTAGTTGTTAATTATTCTCTGGTAGATCAAACTTTTTAAAAGTTTAAAATAATAGGGGTGCCTAGGCAGCCTAGCCAGTTGGGCATCTGACTCTTGATGTCAGCTCAGATCCATCCGATCTCCGGATCGTGGGTTCAAGTCCCACAGTGGGGTCTGCACTGGGTTTGAAGCCTACTTAAAAAAAATTTTTTTTAATTTAAAATAATAAATACCAACTTAGGAGAATAGGCAAAAGAAGATCATATATTATTAATATCAAAATACAGAGGTATCTGATGATATTACAAAGCAGGCATCAGAAGGCATGGAATCAGGAACCAGAAGCTGTTAGGAATCAAGAAGGCTGCCACTCATTGTATGTGTATCTTTCTCTGACTTCTTGGTCTCTCATTTCTTTTAGCAGATCAGTTTTCCAGTGTATGCACTGGAAGATGGCTGCCCTGAACTGCAGTTAGTAAACCAGGATCTCCTAACCTCAATTGTAAATTTCAGTGGGAGATAATCCTGTGGCACCCACTGTCTTAGGCGCCTGCCTCTGCTACATTCAGCTGGAGCTCTGGGGGCAGGGCCTTATGGTGCAAACATAGCTGCTAAGGCCTCAGACAATGTGTGAAAGAGTGAGGGCTGGCAAATGCCTCAGAAAGTGTCTACTCTTTTTGTGTTATGGCTTGTAAATAGAGTTGACATATTCAAATATCAACAGTTTTTCCATATTGTCTCCAGAAGCATAGCCTTCATGGCTCACCTTCTGAATAGTATGTCATGTGGATATGTTTATCACCCCAAACTGTTGTACGTATGAATGATATGTACAATTATCTGTTTTTCTACCACTAAGTTTTCCCAGTCTTTTTTTTCCCTTTCATTCAACATTGTATTTTCATCCTAATTTGTTGATCCTCTTCTTTGATTTCTTTGGGCACTTATAGACTTAAGTAGAGATTTGGTAAATATTTGATTGTTTTCTCCCAGCTTATCTATAATTACTTTCATTCATTAAGCAAATGCTGAGCCTCTACTGTGTGCCAAGAACTATTGTAGCTGTTGGAAATCCAAGAGTGAACAAAACCCGAGAGTCCCCACACTCTCAGCTTATGTCCTAGTGGGAGGAGATAGAAAAATGTAAACACATATGCAATGTCAGGCGGTGAGGTGCAGAAAAATAAAACCGAATGAAGGGGATAGAGAGTGATGGTGTGGGGGAGGGGGCTGTTGGAAAAGGTGTGAGAGAAGGCTTCTTTGAGCACAGAGCTGAGTTAAGGAGTGAGGCCTGAGGCTTTCTGGCAGAAGAACATTGAAAACCAAGGGCAAGCAAGTATAAAAACTCTGGGGTGGGAGAGCAGTGGCATATTTGAAGAAGAAAGCTGTTAGGATGCCTAGAGCAAGGCAAGTGGGGAAGAGGAGTAAAGTCAGGAGTGTTAGCTGGAGACCCAGCCTTGTTTGTGGGTGTGGTTGCAGGGTTTTAAGTCGGCAAGCGCTGTATGGGGCAGTGTTAGGATGTGAGACTATTGGATTGCTAATCACTTTATACCTTGAATCAAGCAGTCTTTCCTTTTCCATTGTTTTTTGACTTTCTCCTACATTTTAAGAATTTCTGTTCTTTTCTGTTTTCTTTCATTGCTTCATCTGTCTCTTGCAAGTATCTCACTTTTTAATTATTGTTTTTGTAATGTGTTGATATCTGATAAGGTTTCTCTTTTTTGAGGATTGTTTTTGATATTCTTTTTTTTTTGTCTTTGATATTCTTATCTGTTTATTCTCCCAGATGGCATTTAAATAATATTTTTAGGTTCTTAGTAAAAATACTGTTGGTATATTATTGAAATCACATTCTGTATAAGTTCCTTTGCGGAATATTGACATTTTTATTTAGTGTTCTCACTAAAGGACAGATTTATATCATAGAAAAATTTAAATATTGGATCATTCCTGGTTTTTATTTTGTTGTGATTGATAATAGATGATGTGCAATTTTGAAATGACTGGCTGGTTATGGTGCTTATCTGGGTAAGGAGCTATTTCATTCAGTTCAAAAAGCATTTAATTCTTACTGTGTGTCAGGCACTTTAGGCATTGAATCTAGAAATGAAGGCTCAGTCCTGGGATTTCAGCTAAGTTGGCCGGAGTTCAGAATTTATTTTTGGTGTTAGGGCAGAATTTTGTGAAAGAAATCATTGTCATCCTCCTCTTCACCTAAAGGAATAATTTCTCAAAAGTGCTCTGTATATAGAATAAAAATAACAGTTGGCAGGTGTTTTTATAAGACCTCTTTCTATATGCTATCTAGAAAACTTAAAGTGGCTATTAATTTCCCAGTTAACACTTTAAAAAGATTTTCCCCACTAAAGTAATATATAACCAGTTCACATTTTTACCTATTAGAAGTCCTATAAATCTACCTCTAAAATCTGAAACCCATGAACTTATCTCCATATTTTCCACTCTCTTCATTTTATATACGACTAATTCTCTAGTCCAAACCACTATTCTCTTTCACCTGAACTATTGATACTGCTTTGTTAACTATTCTCCCTGCTTTTCTCTTACAACATTTATAAGGCATTTTCCACACTGTAGCCACAGGGATCTTTTTTTTTAAAAAAAAAAAAAACTTTATTTATGGAAGTTATCAAAACTTAAAAAATAGAATAGTATAATTAATATCCTCATCACTCTCTTTCAGACATTCTCAATACTAGCTACTCTCCAGTTATTGTTACTTTGTGTATAAATATTTCAGTATTAGGGCACCTGGCTGGCACAGTCAGTAGAGCATGTAACTCTTGATCCTCAGGTTTTGAGTTCAAGCTCTATGCTGGGTGTAAAGATTACTTAAAATCTTTAAAAAGTATATTTTAGTATATTTATAAAAGGGCTTTTTTTAAAAAAAGATTTTATTTTATTTATTCATAGAGATGCAAAGAGAGAGAGAGAGAGGCAGAGACACAGGCAGAGGGAGAAGCAGGCTCCATGCAAAGAGCCCGACATGGGACTCGATCCAGGGTCTCCAGATCATACCCTGGGCTGCAGGCGGCGCTAAACCGCTGCGCCACCGGGGCTGCCCTATAAAAGGGCTTTTTAAAAAATATAACTACATGATGGTTGCACAGCTCTGAATATACAGAAAACCATTGATTTGTATATTTTATTTTTTTATTATTTAAAAAAAAATTTTTTTTAACAATTTTTTTTAAATTTTTATTTATTTATGATAGTCACAGAGAGAGAGAGAGAGAGGCAGAGACACAGGCAGAGGGAGAAGCAGGCTCCATGCACCGGGAGCCCGATGTGGGACTCGATCCCAGGTCTCCAGGATCGTGCCCTGGGCCAAAGGCAGGCGCCAAACCGCTGCGCCACCCAGGGATCCCTATTTTTAAAAAATTTTTAAAAATTTATTTATGATAGTCACACAGAGAGCGAGAGAGAGGCAGGCAGAGACATAGAGGGAGAAGCAGGCTCCATGCGCCAGGAGCCCGATGTGGGACTCGATCCCGGGTCTCCAGGATCGTGCCCTGGGCCAAAGGCAGGCGCCAAACCGCTGCGCCATCCAGGGTTCCCCTGATTTGTATATTTTAAATGGGTGAATTATATGGTATGTAAAAAATACCTCAACAAAGCCGTTAAAAAAACAGCCACAATAACATTATCTTCTTAGTAACAATTTTACAAAATCACCAAATAGTCAAAGTTCACATTTCCCCTATTATCTAAATATGTTTAAAACTGTCAAAGTGTTAAAAAAAAAATCAGTCCGGTCATGTTACTCTTTTTCTTAAAACCCCGTTCAGTGGCTTTTTATCATATTTAAAATAACCTAAATCCCTGTACTGACTCTGATTCAAAGATCTGACCTACAAAGCCCTGACCTGATATGGCTTCTTTCTACCTTTTTTCAGTCTCTCTTGCCCACTAAATTGTTTCTGCCTTAAATGCTGTTCCATCTGCTAGAATGCCCTTCCCCTATATTTTCTCAAGGCCAGATCCTTCCTTTCAATTTAAACACCTTTTCCTCAGAAAGGCCTACCTTGATCAGTTGCCCAGTCTCCAGTCTAAAGTGATATCCTAATCCTTCTCTATCTTATCACTCACTTAAGTATCAGCATAGCATGGTTTATTATCTACCCTGTAATGTTTTTTTAGAGATATATTTTATTTTTTATTTTTAAAGATTTTATTTATGAGAGAGAGAGAGAGAGAGAGAGAGAGGCGCAGAGACACAGGCAGAGGGAGAAGCAGGCCCCATGCAGGGAGCCTGATGTGGGACATCATCTTGGGAACCCAGGATCACACCCCCTGGGCGCTAAAGTGCTGAGCCACCCAGGGATCCCAGATTTATTTATTTTAGAGAAAGAATTTCAGACTCCCTGCTGAGCACAGACCTTGACATAGGGCTTGATCCTAGGACCCTCAGATTGTGACCTGAGCCGAAATCAAGAGCTGGATGCCTAACCAACTGAGCCACACAAGTGCCCCTCTGCTATGTACTTTTTATTAATGTACTGTCTTTTTTCCTTTTTTCTGTGCTTTCCCTCCCTCCCTCCTTTTTTGTCATGTTCACTGCTGCATTTCCAGTGCCTAAAATATTAATTGCTAATAAACCCTCATTAGGAGAAATTCATACAAAAACTGCCTAACATCATATATTAGTTGTTTGGTATTTATAAAAAGGTTCTTTGATCAGACATCAAAAAAGAATGAAATCTTGCCATTTGTAACATCATGGATGGAACTAGAGTGTATTATATTAAATGAAGTTATTCAGGGAAAGAAAAATATGATTTCATTCATATGTGGTATTTAAGAAAAAAAAAAACAAAAACAGATGATCTTAGGGGAAGGGAAGGAAAAATAAGAGAAAAATAGGGAGGCAAACCGGAAGAGACTCTTAACTATAGAGAACAAACTGAGGGTTGCTGGAGGGGAGGGGGTGGGTGGGTGGGTGGGTGATGGGCTAGATGGATGATGGGCATTGAGGAGGGCACTTGTGATGATTACTGTGTGTTACATGTAAGTGATGAATCACTGAATTCTACTCTTAAAACCAGTACTACACTATATGTTAACTAACTTGAATTTATTTATTTATTTATTTATTTATTTATTTATTTATTTATTTAAGAATTTAAGTATTTATTCATGAGACAGATATTATATATAGGGGGGGAGGGGCAGGCAGGCAGTGGGAGAAGTAGGCTCCATGCCGGGAGCTTGATATGGGACTGGATCCCAGGACTCCAGGATCACGCCCTGGGCAGAAGGCAGGTGCTAAACCACTGAGCCACCCAGGCATCCCCTAACTTGAATTTAAATTAAAAAAAATGTTATTTGATAGAATATATTGCCTTACTGCATAAACAGAGCTCCACTTAGATATGTTACTTTTTTTTTTTTTTTTTTTTTAAGATATGTTACTTTGAAAGTGCCATTTTCTATGGCCAGGTTAGGAGAGGACTATTTTTTTTTTTTTTTTAGCTAGCTTGCTTCATATAGTGGCCTGCCTACTTCAGAACTCAAAAAAGTAACTTTAACAAATTCTGTTTTTGTTGTTTAGCAAAACATAGAGCGCTTGCATGTATAACGTTGCAGAAGTTACCATAATGCCTTGCTGGTTTTGTTCTCTATTATCACTTTTTTCTTTTGTTCTCAGTGTGGACCATCACGCTTTTAGCTTGTGAGCTTTCTCTGCTACCTATTCTCTGGTGAAGCAGCTTAGAAGTGGCTGTGGTAGGCTGAATAATGGCCCCCTAAAGATGCGATTAGTTAAGTATCTTGAGATAGGGAGAGAGTCTTGAACTATCCAGCTGGGCCCAGTGTAATCACAATTGTCCTTAAAGGGAGAAGGCAGGAGGATCAGAACCTTGGGAGAGAAAACTTAAGGATGGAAGCAGTGTTTTGAGTGATGTACCTTGAAAATGGGGGGGACTGCAAATCAAGTGATATAGGGGACTCTAGAAACTGGATAGGGGCAAGAAAATGGAGTGTCCCCTAGAGCCACCAGAAGGAGTGAAATCCTGTATATACCTTCATTTTGGCCCCAGTGAAATTGGTTTCAGACTTCTGACTTCCCAAACTACATAAAAATTGTGTTGTTTGAAGCTACTATATGTGGTACTTTGCTACTATGATGATTTAAATAAAGTAGGAAGGCTTGAAGGATCACGGAACCTGTACAGTATTCTGAGGTCCATATTGTTTACTGGTTTAATAGCTACGAGAATGGGGGCCAGGAAGAGTTGAGATGGCAACTTAAGGTGCGTAATTTGGGGTGGGGTGGAGAAGAAAAAGATGTGGTTTTTGGAGTAATGAAAGAATATTATATGCTGTAATGGTAGTATCTATTTTATATACAATTAAACTCTTGATTTTTTTTTTTTTCCCTTGTGTTTTACACAGATCAGAAACCCCTTGACCTTGCTCAGGGTGCTGAAATGAAACACATTCTTATTGGTAATAAGGTATGTAGTAATGGACTACTTGCACATGATCATTTTTAGAAAAAGATTTTGGATTCTTGAAATATATGGATAGCATTTTTCATGAAAACATATTTTCAATAGGTTGTCTACAAAGTGTTGAAACGATATGAAGGCCCTCTCTGGAAGGTAAGTGGGGATGATGTATTTATGTATAAAACTGGAAAGAGGGTCACCTGGGTGGCTCAGTCAGTTAAGTAGTTGTCTTCAGCTCAGTTCATGATCCCAGGGTCCTGGGCTCGAGCCCTGCATCAGGCTCCCTGTTCAGCGGGGAGTCGGCTTCTCCCACTCCCACTCCCACTCCCACTCCCACTCCCCCTCTCCCTGCTTCTGTGCAACTTGTGCATGAGCACTCTGTCTCTGTCAAATAAATTATATTTTTTTTTAAAAAAAGGAAAGAATTCTCAGGTGCTCCATTTTTATTAAAAAAATTTAAATATTCTGACTTAATCATTCATGGATCTTACAACATAAACCATTTCCTCTAGCGCTGGACTTTATCAGGCTTCCATTTGCTGTAACAATTGCTGTCTTTTGTGTTGATAGTCTGACACTTTTAGGTGACCAAGCCTCTACAGAACAGAGTGGGAGAACATATTTTTTTTCTTAATTGTAGAATCATAGTGTTTTTGTTATGACTGTTGAACGAAGGAGGACTTAATAGGAATTTAGTATTTGAATTGTCACAGAGCACACATTCAAAATCTTTCTGGTTCTAAAAATTTCTTTGCATTTTGGAGTTCAGTGTTTTCTACAATTAACTAGAGCATGTATTTTCATTTGCATTTGCAAGCACTCCTCTATATTTATTTACGCACAAGTATGTTTATGTTGTATGAAATCAGAACACTTTTTTTCAGCAGTTCATTCCATACTTTGTCTTTGAAGTCCCCAAATGAAAATTTTCTTGTAAATATCCCTGAGTAATATTGTCAGAACTATAAATAAACTGTGTTCATTGTTGATCTTGTTAGTATGGCATTTCTTCTCTTCCTGTCCCCCTGTAGTGAGCGGTACGTTTTCATTACTGCACTTAGTACTTTAGTTTATGTTTGAATTTTTTTTTTTAACGATTTAATTTATTTGAGAGTGAGCAAGAGTGAGCATGGGAAGGAGGGAAGAGGGGAGAGGGACAAGCAGACTTCATGCTGAGCATGGAGCCTGGTGTGGGGCTTGATCCCAAAACCCTGAGATCATGACTTGAGCCAAAGGCAGGTGCTTAACCTACTGAGCCACCCAGGCATCCCCATGTTTGATCATTGTTTATTTTATTTTATTTTATTTTATTTTATTTTATTTTATTTTATTTTATTTTATTTTATTTATTTTATTTTATTTTTTAGCTTATTTTTTTGATCATTTTTTAATGTTTAGTAGTACTGTCTAGATGAAAGACTACAATAGAACTCTGATAACTTAATTTTTATCAGTCAGATATTTGAATCTAGATGTGTCAGCTTGGAAAATCTTTGCCATTTTTTCCCCTTAGAGTTCAAGATTTTTTGGCTGGAGACTATTCTGGGTAGTGTTAGAA
Organism: Vulpes lagopus; assembly: GCF_018345385.1. Lineage (NCBI taxonomy): Eukaryota > Metazoa > Chordata > Mammalia > Carnivora > Canidae > Vulpes > Vulpes lagopus. The sequence goes on along the minus strand of NC_054824.1, from coordinate 122,023,185 downwards.
CATGGAGTCCTTTCATGGTATAGGAAACAGTAAGTATTATGACCCTGATACTTATTAAATTTCATTATCTAAATTCTGAAAGATTAAAAGTTGCTACTTATCTCTTTTCCTTTTGTCTTGATAATTTAATATTTATTTTGAAGGCCTGATGCAGTTCGTAACATTTATCGCCAGGGATGCAAACACCTAACTCAAGCAGTATGCACGGTAGGATGACACATGGATCTTTTGCTCAAATCATGAAATCAGTTTTTGCAAGTGATTGCCCCAAATTATTTTTATAAGCTGCCTTGTAAAATCTTGGGGATAGAAGGCACTTATATATATATATATATTTTTATTTGAGAACAAGTAAAATTATGGAATCTGTTTTAAAAATATCAGTTTTTATCTCTGCATATTGTGGGATGAGACATGAGTTATCTGAAAACAAAAGAGCCTTTAACATTTTGTGTGTGTGTATATTCTCACATATATATGTATGTGTATATCTACATATTATGTTATACATGTATATGTATATATATATATATATATACATGGCTAAATTGGGATAATGAAAGTTTTTCTAGTGTTAAAATTTAAAGTCTGTGTCAAAATTGGGATTCCTAGGTTCTCATTGTTCACTGTTTATACTTTCACCAACCAGAAGAAAAAGTGAGTCTCTCCTCTTTAGAGATTAGTCTAAGTCTGGAACCTAGACATGCTTTCTTATTTCCTACTTCAGATCCTTTAGGGTTGTCAATATGTTTTGGCAGTCCATCTGCTCTTGAGAGCACAGCACCTGCCTTTCTCAGGGTGAGCACCCCCAGAAGACCAGAAATTCCCCTTGGGGAGTCCCAGACTTGTCACATTCTGCAGCAGTATAGCCTAATTGCACAGCCAGCCCTTCAGTGTCCTACTCCTTCCTCCTTTCACATTGGACCAAAGAGCCAGGGTCATTTCTCTGATCTTATCTGTGTAATTTTTTTTTTCCTCTTTCAGTGAAATCCTGGCCATTCTCTTCTGTTCCTTTATAAACTCTTTTACTTAATACCCAACTTTTTCCTCATTTGGGCCCTTTATCTCATTCTTGTTTGCTTTAAATCAAAATACCAATGAGTTGCTCCATTTACCCTTTTAAAATTTCTGGCTCTTTAACTTCTGTGAAATTGGTTAGCTCCTGCTATATTATTATCAATGCAAGCTAATGAGCATTCACTGTGTGGCTGCTATAAAGCACTCTGTTTACTCTGTAGTTTCTTAAGATAAAATCTTAGATTATTGATTTGAGATCTTTTTTTCTGATAGAAGTGTTTATAGCTATTAGTTTCTTAATTTTTTCATTTTGCAGTTCAGTGGCATTAAGTACATGTGTATTATTTTGCAACGATCAGCACCATCCATCTCCAGAACTCTTCTTCTTCCCAAACTAAAACTCTTTACCCATCAGTCACTAACTCCACTCCTATTTGCAGGCCCTGGCAGCCACCATTCTACTTGTGGTCTCTGAGTTTGACCTTGCTGGATACCGCATAAGTGGAATCATGCAATATTTGTCCTTCTGTGACTGGCTTATTTCACTTAGCCTCAGGGTTCATCCATGTTACAGCTTGTGTCAGAATTTCTTTCCTTTTTGAAAAAATGTAGTTGTGGTAAAAAAGCCCCTAACATAAAATGTACTATGTTAATGGGTTTTAAGTGTTATAGTTCAGTAGATTAAACTCTATTTACTTTGTTGTGCAACAGATCTCTGGAATTTCTTCATCTTTCAAAACTGAAATTATACCCATTGAGCAACTAACTGCCTGTTTCCCCTACCTTTCATGCCTGGCAGCCATTGTTCTACTTTTTGTTTCTAGGAGTTTGACTACTTTAGATGCCTCTTATAAGTGGAATCACGTAGTATTTGTCTTTTTATGACTGCCTTACTAAACTTAGTCTGATATCCTCAAGAGTGATCCATGCTGTAGAATGTGACAGGGTTTATTTAAGGCTGAGTAATATTCCACTGTATGTGTTACAGACCACATTTCTTGATGCATTCATTTGCCAGTGGGTATTTGAATTGCTTCCACCTCTTGGCAATTGTGAAAAATGCTGCAGTGAACATGTGCAGATATCTCTTCAATTCTTTTGATTGCAGACCTAGAAGTGGAATTGCTGAATGATATGATAGTTCTATTTTTAACTTTTTGAGGAATTTCCATGCTGTTTTCCATAGCAGCTGCCCCATCTTATGTTCATACCAACAATGTACAAGGGTTCCAGTTTCACTTTCTCCACATTCTCATCAGCACTTCCTTTTCTTTTCTTTTGTTTTTTAATATTGACCATCCTAATGAGTGTGAGGTAGTATTAATTGTGGTTTGATTTGCGTTTCTCTTTTGACTGGTGATGTTGAGCATCTTTTCGTGTGCTGCTTGGATATCATATATTATCTTTGGAGAAATACCATTTTAAGCCCTTTGCCCATTTTTTAATTGGGCTGTTTGGATTTTTGTTAGTGTTGAGTTATAGGAGTTCCTTGTATATTTTGGATATTAACCCCTTATCCGTATATGATTTGCAAATATTTTCTCCCATTCTGTGGATTGCCTCTATACTCTTTAGTAGTGCTCTTTGATACATAGGAGTTTTTAATTTTGATGTAGTTGAATTTATCTATTTTTTCTTCTATCACTTGTGTCATGTCCAAGAAGTCATTGCTAAGTCCATTGCTAAGAAGCTTTATCCCTATGTTTCCTTATGAATTTTATAGTTTAAGCTCTGATGTTGAGTGATAGGTTTCTCTTGAGGCCTTTCTCTTTGGTTTGCAGATAGCTGCCTTGTTGCAATTCTCCCATGGCTTTTTCTCTGTGTGCAGGCATCGGTTTCTTTTCCTCTATTAAGGATGCCAGTCTTACTGAATTAGGGCCCCACTCTTTTGAGCTCATTTAATCTTAATTTCCTCTTTGGAGGCCCCATTTACAAATACAGTCTCATTGAGGGTTGGGGTTCAACATATGAATTTGGAGAGGACACAGTTCAGTCCATAGCAGTCACTGTAGTCACTCTAACTCTTGTATGGATACTGTTTACACTGTGTATCTTTTTCCCTCCTTTTACTTTCACCCTGTTTATGTGCTTAGCTCTAAGTCTCTTAGAGAGAGCATACAGTTGTATTTGGTATTTTTATCTAGTTTGGCAACCTCTACCTTGTGATAGGAATGTTTATTGAGGGGCACCTGGCTGTCTCAGTCAGTGGAGAATGTGACTTTTGATCTAGGAGTTGTGAGTTTGAGCCCCATGTTGAGTATAGGGATTACTTAAAATCTTAAGAAAAAAAAAAAAAAAGAGGAATGTTTAATTATACTTAATGTTATTGATGTGTTTGGATTTCTGTCATTTTGCTGTTTGCTTCTATACTCATTTTGTTATTCTTTATTCTTCCTCTTCTGCATAAAATATGTATTTCTCATGTACCATTTCCTTTTGTTTGTATTTTACTATATTTTAAAGTTATTTCTTAGTGGTTGCACT